>NC_050510.2:9336313-9640921 GCF_012460135.2 Molothrus ater
ATGGTTCAGCCAGCTTGCTCCCCCTTCCTAAGGTCATCCTTCGAGGGATGGACAAAATGGCTACAAAAACAAGTACACTTCAGAGACAGAATGCAAAGGGATTTAACTGGGATATTAGGGACCGTGTTAGGGGTTTTGAGTGGGATTGACTCCGAAATATTAATGAACAAATTAGCTGCAGCAACTAGCAATCTGATAAAATTGAAACAGCCTTTACAGTTGTTTCAATTGGCATTGGGAAATAGTCAGTGGCAAGTCTCAAGGGTGCTGCCAAGATGGAGAGAAACTGAAGATCAAGATCATAGCTTACTAGTAGATGCATTAAAGGTGGTGCAGGATAACATATATTTAGCCCTTAGCTGTATACAAACTAAATTATGGATACAATCAACAGCTGCTTTAATCATAAGAGAAGGAAGTGAAGGGGTGTTTCCAACTGAGGTACGAAAGGTTGTCTGGGACAGTGCTACAGACTTCGAGAGAGATTTCCAGTCTTGGTGGACCATGGTAAATTTTACATATAATCCCACCACTAACACAGCTACAGCCTTTGTGCTCACTATACGTAATGCCACAGTTCACGCTATTCACCCCATTGTTGCCTTAGGGTTAAGTCATGAGAAGTCGGTATTATACCCCTCAGAACATAGGGTATGGGCTTGGAAAATCCAGGAGAAATGGCAAACCGTGAACCTGGAACCTGGCATTGCACAAGAACAACAGGGATTCATCTGTGAGAGTAATTTGATCAGTGCTCAGGACATTTGCCTTGACACTGACCAAGGCATTTGTCACTTTGAGATCCACCCAGATACCAACCAACAAACTGTACTGGTGTATATAGGTGATGGCTGTGTGTGTTTAAGGACTGTGTGTGATATCATAGAAATTGATGAAAACAAAGTCTCCTTATCCGTTAAGAATCATTCCAATTTTTGTATTTACAACTTTATTAAGATTACTGGGTGTGACTTTGTATATTCGGAACCAGTCGTATCCCACCAGTTAATAAAATCAAACTACACAACATACAATGAGTTACCACCCACACCCATTGGAATGAATTTAACCCTAGTGAAACAATTAATGAAACATCAGGATCTAATCAGAATTGTAGAGGAGTGTCATGGTTTGACACTGGCACAATGCCAGTGCCTCTATGAAGATACTTTTTTTCTGGTTTCTGCTGTGAGATGTGACTAGGAATAAGCAAAGCAGGTTCTTACTTAGGGAAAAAAAAACTAGAACTTTATTAACTACTCTACAACTACAGATAAAAAGGAACACACACACAGGGAAAATGAAAACTTCACAAATGCATTTCTTCCTCCCCCCACTAAATTTCTAACTCAATACATTTGTTCTTCAAATCACTAACTCTCGGTCCAGCACCACTTTTTAGACAATCAATCTTCAGTTCATCAAGAGGAGAGGAGTCTTTCTTGTACCATGGGCTTCTCCTGGAAACACAGTCGAAACTCCGTGTGTTTCCGTGTCACTCGTGGCACCGCCCGGAGTACATTTGCCGTCGTGACTTCTTCTTTTTCATGTCCAGTGCTCTCACTACTGAACACGGACCAGAACTGCTTCTAGGGTTGTCTTTTAAGGATGCTCTGTCTCGATCTAAAAAAGGCACAGTCTCTCTTTTGGGACACCTGTCCCCACAATCTCTCTTTTGGGACACCTGTCCCCTCCATATTTTCACCCCCTGGGGCCGAGGGGCATCAACACTGAGCAGTCTCTGTATCACAAACAATCTCTCTTTTGGGACACCTGTCCCCCTCATATTTTCACCCCCTGGGGCCGAGGGGCATCAACACTGAACTCTCTTGGTTCTGAGGCTATTGCCTCCCCCTAGAATGCAGTCTCTGTATCACAAGGAACATGGTTCTGTCCATGGCTATACAAAAAGAGTCTAGCAAAAGCCACTCTATCATCTCTTCTCACTAGGATTCTTCTCTATTCTTCTACTATCTCTCACTCGCCCAGACCTCTCTCACACTGGCCCATTTCTTTTTCATCTTCCACTCTATCTTCTAGGAAAGGTCAATGTTCTGTAAAGTTCTCATTCTCCAAAAAGGGGTTAAAAGCTCCTACAAGCGGCCGGCTGAACCCCCCCCTCTTTTCCGTCTCAGCCGTGCTGCCGGCGCAGGCCCATGTTTATCAAGCTTCAAGGTTACAGTCCCAGGCAGCGGCTCTCTTTCTCTCTCTCTGTGTCTCTCAGGGGGGGCTGCCCGATGGCTCTCGGTCTCTCTCTCTTCTACCCTTCCACCCCCGGGCTCAGGCCTACCTCTCCCGGCCACATGGCTTTCTCCTCCCCCTGCCCAGCCAGCAGCTGGGCCGGGGGAGAGACCCGAACTCTTTCCCGCCGGAAACTCAAGAGAACCCTCCCAGGGGAGAGCTCTGCTTTTAACCCCGTGTTCTCAGAGGCGTGTCCATGTCCCAATGGCCAGGTTAAATGCCAATATTAAAGTCTGAATATCCATTGGCCAAAAACACAGCATCCCAAAAAACACATTTCCTGTCAAACCACCACATTCCACCCTTCGCCTCTGAGAACACAATTTCTAAAATTATTAACAAAATTACAAAACACTTCAACACTTCTACAAAACAAGAAAACCTTCATCTCCAGATTTTACTACGCATCTACCTTAACTCAATACATGCTTTGTTCTTATTCTTCTTTGGTCCCATCTCACAGCTTTACTCACAACTTTATCTTATCATTCTCCCAAAATTCGATTCCTGGTCAGGGAACCAAAAATGTCATGGTTTGACACTGGCACAATGCCAGTGCCTCTATGAAGATACTTTCTCCCTGGTTTCTGCTGTGAGATGTGACTAGGAATAAGCAAAGCAGGTTCTTACTTAGGGAAAAAAAACTAGAACTTTATTAACTACTCTACAACTACAGATAAAAAGGAACACACACACAGGGAAAATGAAAACTTCACAAATGCATTTCTTCCTCCCCCCACTAAATTTCTAACTCAATACATTTGTTCTTCAAATCACTAACTCTCGGTCCAGCACCACTTTTTAGACAATCAATCTTCAGTTCATCAAGAGGAGAGGAGTCTTTCTTGTACCATGGGCTTCTCCTGGAAACACAGTCGAAACTCCGTGTGTTTCCGTGTCACTCGTGGCACCGCCCGGAGTACATCTGCCGTCGTGACTTCTTCTTTTTCATGTCCAGTGCTCTCACTACTGAACACGGACCAGAACTGCTTCTAGGGTTGTCTTTTAAGGATGCTCTGTCTCGATCTAAAAAAGGCACAGTCTCTCCTTTGGGACACCTGTCCCCACAATCTCTCTTTTGGGACACCTGTCCCCTCCATATTTTCACCCCCTGGGGCCGAGGGGCATCAACACTGAACTCTCTTGGTTCTGAGGCTATTGCCTCCCCCTAGAATGCAGTCTCTGTATCACAAGGAACATGGTTCTGTCCATGGCTATACAAAAAGAGTCTAGCAAAAGCCACTCTATCATCTCTTCTCACTAAGATTCTTTATTCTTCTACTATCTCTCACTCGCCCAGACCTCTCTCACACTGGCCCATTTCTTTTTCATCTTCCACTCTATCTTCTAAGAAAGGTCAATGTTCTGTAAAGTTCTCATTCTCCAAAAAGGGGTTAAAAGCTCCTACAAGCGGCCGGCTGAACCCCCCCCCTTTTCCGTCTCAGCCGTGCTGCTGGCGCAGGCCCATGTTTATCAAGCTTCAAAGTTACAGTCCCAGGCAGCGGCTCTCTTTCTCTCTCTCTGTGTCTCTCAGGGAAGGCTGCCCGATGGCTCTCGGTCTCTCTCTCTTCTACCCTTCCACCCCCGGGCTCAGGCCTACCTCTCCCGGCCACATGGCTTTCTCCTCCCCCTGCCCAGCCAGCAGCTGGGCCGGGGGAGAGACCCGAACTCTTTCCCGCCGGAAACTCAAGAAAACCCTCCCAAGAGAGAGCTCTGCTTTTAACCCCGTGTTCTCAGAAGCGTGTCCATGTCCCAATGGCCAAGTTAAATGCCAATATTAAAGTCTGAATATCCATTAGCCAAAAACACAGCATCCCAAAAAACACATTTCCTGTCAAACCACCACAAGGAGATTCAAAAGAATGGGCAGAGAACTCTGGTAACTGTCCATCACGACATAACTGAAATAAACAGAGTACTGCAAAGAGTAAAACAAGACACAAGTCATAACTGGTGGGATGCACTATTTGGATGGTCACCAACCGCAACTGGGATCTTGAACACTTTATGTAACCCCATTGTAGTTTTATTAATTTTAGTTACTATAAGTTTAATGATGTTTTTTTTAACACTCGTGGAATTGGAGAATGTTAAGATGCATGGCCATTTTGACTTCACTCTCTAGGACTCATGGAATCCTGCTGAAAGAGAGCTGTCATGATAGTAGGTCAGAATTTGGATCAAGACCCCTATAGTAAAAGAATTTACTATATTTTAAGAAAAGGGGGACTGAAATAGAGATTTATGGAGTTCACTTGAATTAGCAATATGAATTAAGCATTTAAAGTTTAGCCTGTAGAACTATGTGTTGAATTTTAACCTTTTTACTTAAGAAACCTCTGCCATGGTACAAAGGGCATAGGAAAATGCAAATTTCTGAAGTTTCTTGCATAAAGAACAGTACCAGAGGAGACCAAGTGATACAAAAAGCCCAGATAAAGGAACTCCTCTGTCTCCAAGCTAATCAAGGCTGACAAACTACTCAGATAAGCACCAAGGGACCAAAAGCGCATGCGCAAAGGACAAAAGTTCAAAAGTTCAGTCATGAGGAAGACCACAATCTTCAGCCTCAGAGACCACCAGAGACCCCCGTGCGACCACCACAGCAAACAATGCATGCCCAGAAGGGCGTGGATCTGATTACCATACAAGGCGAGAACAGGAGGGGCCAGGGGTTGAATATGCATGGAAAAGTTGTGCAATGTATTGCATATGGAATACCTTTGTGAATAAAGATGTAGGACAGACTAAGGCTCAGGGCACAAGTTTTCACAGGAACTATCTCGCTTGTGCTGGGCGCTGATATACATACCCACCCCCCCACCCCCCCCCCGTGGGCTGGGAAAGTTACCTGGACTAGTCGTCCCAAAATGTACACTATTTTAAACTCGCCGCGTCCTGTGCGACTGCAAACACTGCTGAATAGTGATTTTCACTATCACTTTAATACCATGGCTCTCATCTTGGTGCCTTCCAAGTGCTTTTGAGCTCTTACAAATCCCTTAATTTTACACCTCCCGCCAAGCCGGGGGTTCCTGCTTTTGTCTTTAACGCATCTCACCCACTGCATTTCAGCCCTTCTTTTCCATGCGTCCAGCCAGTTACCAGGTTCCCTCCCCTTCTCATACGCATCCCGCCCTGTTTCCAACCATCCACTATCCCAAAGCTTCAACAGACTAGGACGGATCCGTATATTACTAATGTGAAGCTCACATTCATATACTGGAATTACGGAACTAAATTTTGGCCAAAACAATTATGAGGATCTTTTATCTTAAGCACACTCCCAACACTACTTCACTCACACTTCGGGCATACACACACTTATACTCACAATCTTCTAGATCCTTCTCCTTCTTCTTTTTTGTTATACAGTCCTTTGTAGTCTCCAGGTTTACCTGCAATCACCGATGGTCCCAAGAGAAGTCATTCGATCTGCTAAAATCAGCAGGGGCGCCATTCGTCTGAAATCTCCTGGGCTATGGGCGAAGAGGCTTTATATCCCGGTTTACAAGTCCCCATTGTGAGAGACAACTGCTCACTTCGAAAATTTAAAAAAGTTTATTAAACCTTAACAAAAATACAACAAAGGACTACATAAGGAAAAAGCTGCAGCGCTGGGAACTGGCCCTCGTCCATACCACATGGCCAGTTTGTCTTTAAGATGGATGCTCAGTCTTTTATACCCCTGGGGGTTGTGTGAAAAGTGCATATTATATGGTTCTACGCAGATATTTACTATATGTATTTTGTTGTATTGATTAGTAGTGTTGTATTAACATTTTAATAATATGATAAATGTAGTCTTGTAGTTAAAAGGTAACTTTTGTAGTTAAAAAAAAACTATGTAAGTGGGATATTTTTTTAAGAAAGGAATGAGGCACTCACAGCAAGATAGCAGCCACAGGACACCTAAATCTCTCAGAGAAAAGGAATTTATTGTTCTCTTATCAGAAGAAACTGAATTCTTTCTGCCTGGTTAAAGATCGAAGGTGCCTTAGGATTAGGAGGAAGAAGTTGATGATGACCAGATCAAATCCTGTATTTGAATGGAATTTATGCATCATGTATGAAGTGTATGAATATTCAACAGGCTATTGCTCTTAAGGGTTAATCCTTTGTTAACGGGGTCCTTTTTTGGTCTCGTGCTGCCCAGAAAAAGGTATCCGGACTGTCCGTAACTCTTTGTCTTTATTGTCTCATATTTTCCTAATTCAAAATGTCCAAATTATTGTTACTCTAATTGTATTACAATTTTTATAACCATTTTATTACTATTAAACTTTAAAACTTTTAAAAACAAGTGACTGGCGTTTTTCACAGGTTGCATCAGCTAACCCTGGACCCTCCCAAGGTCTGTCAGTGAGCTCTTCTTTGCCATTTATTGGTGGAAACTGCTTTCTTGTAACTTGATTGGAGGTCAGGTGTTGCCATGCCGCACCCCATAAGCAACAAGCTTTTCCATTCCCAACTGCCCCATGCAAGGGGCACATGTGCACACCTTCTTTTTACTTATCCTAGACAACCCAGGCTGATGGCAACAGTACAGGGGGGAAAAGGGAACTGTGGGGAAAACAGAGGACATCTAAACTACAATAACATAACTATACATCACTAAAGCTTTTCTTAATATTCACACAATAGTTATCTTTTAATTGCGAGAGCCAATCATCTCATTATCCATCTATAACAATATTAAACATTAAAACTCCTCATTGCTCTTAAGAGATGGTAGATTCAGAGAGTCCTTCTGTAGGTGTGTCTGTCTCGCCTAGCCTCTCTAGGGCTCAGGCCCAGCGTCCAGGCTGCAGTGCAGCTTGGGGGGCCCCCGGGAAACTGCCCTCATGTTCTGGACTGGAGAGAAGCTAAACGGTTTCTGAGGAAAACCAGTGAAAAGAGGAAAGGAAAAACTCCCCGTCTCGCAGAGAACTGGGAGAAAACTGAGACCCTTCTCTCTCTGTGTTTTGAATACAAGTGGTGAAAAATTCCACCACTTCCCCCCCCCCCCCCCCCTCCGCCCTCAATCCCTCTGGGCCTAGCTTAATGCTACAGGACTCATTTCTGGGCATAGGGGATGCACAGCATTATAAAGTCACCCCATTACAGGTGTTGATAAAGCTGTTCTTGAAATGAGTCCTGTTGCCTGACTCATTTTTCTCTGGGGTACCATGCCTCCAAAGGACTTGCTTTTCAAGGCCCAAGATGGTGTTCTGGGCAGTAGCATGAAGCAAAGGGTAGGTCTCGAACCATCCAGTGGTGGCTTCTATCACTGAGAGCATGTAGCACTTGCCTTGGCAGGTTTGAAACAGTGTGATGTGGTCAATCTGCCAGACCTCTCCATACTTATATTTGGACCGCCTTCCCCTATACCACAGGGGTTTCACCCGCTTAATCATAGCTCACATCTCACAGTCATGGATAACCTGGGGCATACTGTCCATGGTTAAATCCACCCCTCAGTCCCGTGCCCACTTATAGGTGGCATCTCTACCCTGATGGCCTGAGGCATTCATGTGCCCATGGAGCTAGGAACAACTCTCCCTTGCGATGCCAATCCAAATCTATCTGTGACACCTCTATTTTTGCAGTCTGATCTACCTGTTCATTATTTCGGTACTCCTCATTAGCCCAACTCTTGGGGACATGTGCATCTACATGGTGGACTTTTACAGGTAGCTTCTCTACCCGAGTGGCAATGCCTTGCCATTCTTCAGTAGCCCAGATCGTTCTTCCTCTATACTGCCGGTTGGCCTTTTCCCACCTTTCCAGCCAACTCCACAGAGCATTGGCTACTATCCATGAATCAGTATAAAGATAGAGCTTTGGCCACTTCTGTCTTTATGCAATGTCCAGGGCCAGCTGAACAGCTTTGACTTCAGCAAGTTGGCTTGATCCACCTTCTCCTTCAGTAGCTTCTGTGACCTGTTGCATGGGGCTCCATATAGCTGCTTCCATTTTTGATTTTTCTCTATAGTGCAACAGGAACTGTCAGTGAAAAGAGCATAGTGTGTTTCTTCTTGCGGCAGTTGGTTGTATGGTGGAGCTTCCTCAGCACGGGTCACCTGTTCCTGCTCCTTTTCATCAGTAAGACTAATGTTTTCACCTTCAGGCCAATTTGTAATTATTTCCAAAATCCCAGGGTGATTCAATTTTCCGATACAGGTGCACTGTGTGATGAGGTGTGCTGGTTTTGCACTGACATTTGGTGAGGAAAGAAAAAGCCACTCACAGAAATGATTTTTCTGAGAAGAGCTGCTGAGACCTTCCTCCATGTCTAACAACACCAATCAGTGACTAGTTTTGAAGACTGACACCTTGTTAAACCACTAGAAAGCTTAACTCGCCTCTATGAACACAGATGTTAAAAACAAACAAACCCTGAGAAAAGCTCTCTTTTTTTGTCTGGAGAGACAAGTTCTTCCCCCCCTCCTGGACTGGTGGCCGGGTGGGGGAGGGGAAGCCACGGGGCCCCCAGCCAAGGTAAGGCCAGGCCAGGCCCCAGCAGCTGCCAAGCAGGGGGAGGGGAGGCCATCGGCCACTGAGTCCTAGCCTAGCTGCTGAGATCCTAGCCCTCCCCCAGTGTGGCTGCTGAAAAAAACCCAGAGGCGGCCCTGCAGCCTTCGCAAAAAAGAGCCCCGCAGATAAAATTAAACACAACAGGGGCTGAAGACCAGCCATGTGGCCGATCCTAACACAGCCGCCAATGCAGCCTAAATATCCATCACTGTGACTGCTTTGGCCGCTGCCCGGTAGGATCGGTAGGAATCACATGGCCATCTGCTGGCCCTGGGTGAGATATTAACTCTTTCAGTACACAGATAAGACTTACAAACCTTCAGTCCTCCTTCAGGTAAAAAAAAAAAAGACAGAGTAAAGACACATAGAAAACAACATGAGACATCAAAGTCAATAAGAAAAAGTCCCAAATAGAAGACTTGAAAAAATGCCTTTAGTTTTAGCCTAAATTCCTCTTACAAAACTATAGAGAATATAATTGTAAGAGACGGTCCGAAGTTTCCCTCATTTGCCTCACGACTGTCGCAAGGACAGAGACTAAGACCCTGAAGACCCTGACTGGAATTCTGGCCTGGTTGAGGTGGATGCTTGCCAAGTGATTGTTTGCAGGTGTGCTTGCTGTGCTGCCACAGTACACTGCTTCGAGCGGGGACTGGCAATTAGTGGCTTGCTCTGTATGCTTATACCTGGTTCACAATCCCCACTCATCACAATAGCCCATGAATTTCCCCACCTCTTGTCCAGAGAACTTTGGTGATTCCCCACAGAAGATCCCTCATCTGCCTCATGACTGCTGTCAAGGATGGAGATTGAAGCCCCCTCCCAAGGACTGAGACTGAGACCCTTAAAATTCTAACATGGGGGCGCTGGCCTGACTGAAGTGGGATGTCTGCCAAGTGTTGCCTGCAGGTGTGTTCGCTGGACCGAGACTGGTTTCCCATGGGAACCAGTCCTGAAACAATGGGCCCCACTCACTGCTGGGACTGGTTTGTCCTGTTCGGAACTGGACTGTCTGTACTTGTTCTCAATGGACTTATTCTCCACTGTCCTGTACCTGTTCCCTCGACATTCTGTCCTGCTCCCCTCCCGGCGGTAGACTATAAAAGACCCCTGAGTTAACCAAAGATTTTGAGTTTCTCCCCGACGTGACAAGACAGATCTATTGGATGGACCATGAGGATTTCACCTCTCCGTTGGTAGCTATTACCCCCCCCCCTTTTTCTCTCTCTCTCTATCCTTTATCTCCTTTCTAATCCTTCTATTGCATTTGCTGTGGGCACTCAATAAAAGGTGCATTTCTTTTGATTAAAACTGAAAGTCCCCTGCTGTGCATCTTTTGCACTCTGAGATCAGTAAAATGAACCATCATGACCCCCACATGTACTAGCGGATTGTGACAATAATTAATACATCAGACTCTTTTTCCCTATAAATCATGAAACACTATAGGAGATTAAGTGTTCAAATTGTAGCTATAAGCAAAAACATTTATACTAAAGGAAACAGATGTTAAAGTACCTATGATCCCATGAGAAGTTTGAACAGAGAAAAAAGAGTATTGAAGACCCTTAACCCACAGGGAAAGAAGAAAAAGACCTCTGCTCCCAAAGATAAAAATAATCAGAGAAATAAATAAAGATAATCTTTGCTCTTAAACAACTCATCCTTAAAATAATATCCCATAAGTTGACATAGCCCATAAACACAACTATGGGAAAGCTATAAAAAATAAGAATTTCACGATTACAGATTCCCAAGCAGCTGCTATCATGAAAATTTAAAGCCACCAAAAATCTGTTTTCTTGTAAAGAAGGCTTCATGAAATGACAAGAGGGACTCCTCTCCCTAAGTAAACTAAAGGAAATCCATTCTAAAAGTAATAAACTGGCTAAATTGTTTCTGTACGTTGTTAGTAGGAAAAAAAAAAGTGTAGGGAAGAGAATTGTTTTAAAAGTTTTATTCTAAATCTTATTATTCTTTCTTTTAGTTACTGTTAATAAATTTTCTTTATACCCTTTTAAAGCCTTAAGCGTACTTTGCCTTCTTCCTAATCCTATCTCACAACAAGAAATAAATATATTCTAGTGGGTGCACTAGCACTTAGCCAACACTAAACCCACCACATTAATTAGTGTGCTGGCTGAGAAATCTCAAATTAGAAAACCAAAACCACTGCATGAGGCCAATCTATTGTGGTTCGAGTCTATTTTATTGATTCCTTGTTAAGTGGTTTGTTCTAGTGTACCCCCGTGTTCTCCCCGAGTTGGTTTACCTCTGGGTTTTACCCTCCCTCAAAGCTGCTCCTCATGCCATTCCCTGCCTCTTGTTCCAGCTCTTTCCCTGCCTGTCAAGGCAACCCAGCCCTTTATTCCCAAACCTTCTCTGCTACTTAAACCTCGGGCCAATCCCTGTCTGCAACACCCCTTTGGAATTCCCCTACTCCTCAAAGCCCCATTGGCCCATGTGACCCATCCTCTCCACCCTCCTACCCCAATTGGCCCCAGACACTTGATGTAATCCCCTCACTCTTCCCCTGAGGATTCCCTATTGGTTAGCTGTTTGTATCCACCCCCTGACTTGTATCTGTACAAAACCCCTTGCACAAAGCAGCAAGGGGCTTTTTGTCCTGCTCCCTTCACCTGGAATAAACCCTTCCTTGTGGAACCTCAAGACAGAGAGCCTTCTCCTTTCTCCTCTTCCTGGTCCCTGTTGGGGCTTGTGTCTGGCACTGTAGAGCAAGTGGCTCTAAAGGCTCTGCCTCTGGTAAATCCCCATACCGAGGCAGTTCCCCACTCCTGGTGTGGAGCTGGAGTTCTAAGAGCTAGCCTGGGTTCTGGAATTCACTTAAAGTACCTGCACCCAATCCATGTGGTTCATTTCTGAGCTGGACTGTGTGGTAGTGTCAGCTACTGGGGCAGCATCCCTAGTTTCTGGGGTAGGTGTCTGGGTGGTTATCCAATCTCCCCTTATCTCTGAATGCTAAATAGAATAGGCATATCAGCAGCAAATGGCTAGCCTCTAGAGGAAATTTGAACCCTTTGAAAGCTGGTGGGGTAGGCCCAAAGAACTGGTTGAAGGGCTGGGAGAAAACTTTCCCCGGTATTGTTTCCTCACAGTACATACCACTATTAATGTAAGCACAAAAACATACACTTAGTGTGTGATAGCCTTGTATCCATGTGCCCGCCTTCCAGAGAAAGTTAAAAATCAATTTCCTCACCTTATTAACCTATAGTGCAAATCAGAGAACACCCACAGCAGCCTTAGTCATAGGATCCATGTTTAGAAAAGGAACTGCAAATGAGAAAAGTATAGCCACAACCATGTGCCACCTGAATCAGGGTAGTCTAGACCACATGGTGCCGCCTAACGAGATTTCTATATTCAGCACGCAAAAACTAGGTTACTCAGGAAGTGTTATTCCTTAGGAAGTGTTATTCCTTTTTCACCCTTTCCTCTTGAAGCCCTCTGGCCTCACATTGGGTGCCAAAATCTGTCTTGGTTTGAAAGACAGGTGTCTGCCAAGGAAGGCAGGAGCCTCCCTTGGAATGGAGAATATGACCCCCTTCCCTCTGAATTATTATAACTTTGGGCTTTCAGAAAAAGATGTGGGAAAAGGACTAACAGTTCTTCACTAGTATGTATGTGTATAAAAAGGCAAACAAATAGCAACAATGGCAGCAACAACAAACAAAAAAACCCAGAAAACTCAATATACAGTTTTTTCCCACTCTTTAAGCAATTTCCCCTTTGGTGTAGTGATGGTCAGAGCCGGCAGGGGCATTGGTGGGCTCCCAGTGGGCAGGGCAGGTGCAATGATTCCCCTGGCAGCTTGGTCGAGACAGGAAGTCATGGGTGGCAGCTGGTCTTGATTGCAGGGCTACCACGCAGAGGTGGCCAATACGAGGACACTTCACATGTCAGCTCCAAATGGCCGGGAAACAAAAAAAAAGAATTAAGCAGACTTGCAGTGCAGGAAAACAGCAGCAGACTGGCATCTCGGAGTCCAACACACAGGAGTGGCCGCAGCAACACGTCGCAGGCAGAGGGTCTGGTGGGAGCCAGTCCCAATGTTTCGGCATCACACATGCTGGTTCTGAGCTCTGAGCAGTCAGGTGGCAGGGAAAATGGCAAACAGCTCCTTCCTCCCCTGAACCCAGAAGCTTCACTGATCAAAAACCCAGCCAAACCTCCGGGGTAGCCCACTCACCTTTTTTTTCTCATGTTATCACTTGCAACCCCCGCCCAGGGCCATTTAAATGGAATGTTGTAACGCCCAGCAACATCCTTGTTTTCTCAAGTATCAGTACTTATTGTTTCCTAGCAACTTATGGGACAAAATTCCATGAGAGAAAGAAAAATAAGGAAAAACCCTCACCCCCAACACAACCACAGAAACCTCCTTGAAGAACTTCTGACTGTAAGTCAAACCGCTGAGATTTGATAAAGGGAATCAATCACCTTCAATCATCTAAGGCCCAGGGAGAAAAAAACAAGTAAACAAGGAAAAGAATGCCAGCCAAACCCAGAAGCTGTGCTAACAATAATCTATGGTTTGTTTCAGAGTGGAGGAGGCCATAGCCCACAGACCCATTTTGCTGGGAGCAGGTTTGCACAGATTTCCCTGCCAGCCAAGGTGGGGGGGAGGAAGTTTCGGTGTGTGGTAACCTCTGTTCAGGGGCAGTGAACCCATTCTCCCTTACACAAACTGGCTATGGAACCCCTGTTGCCTTCTTGTGAAGGCCGCGATGACCTGGTTTCGGAGTCCAGCACGGCGATCCCCTCCTTGGGATCCCTCGGGGCCAATAACGGACGCTGACACCAATGTGGTGGACGGTTAAAGGCGTTTATTGAGGGGTCTCGAGGGTATTTATGGACTAAGGGGCTTCTCTACGTCAGACAGGGGTTTGGCTATACTTTCTAGGGTTAGTATGGAGTGGAAAGTTACTGGCATGCATAGGTTAGGGGTGCTACACGTCTGGCTACATTCCAAGGGTGATCCTTATCTATGGGGAGAGGGGTAGAAGGATTCCTGTAATTTTCCGTCACAGCCCGAAATCTTCCGAACGCCTGTCCCTATGCCTACTACAAACCCCCAACCCTGGGGAGGCTACATCCATGGGAAATTAATGTGAAGATCAGCTAAGGGGGTGCCATAAAGCCATCAAATGCCCCCGAAGTGCCCCCCAGAGGAATTCCTGAAGCCTTGCACCACTGGACTGCATGTGATGCAACATATCCGGAGTCTCTTGTGAGAGACTTTAGAAAATCCCCCCTGCCTCGGGAGGTGCCTGGGTTTTCCTACCTAGCCTGAGCTATATGAACTGTGAAAAATGCATATGATATGGTTGGGTCTGTCACAGACATCTTTCATGAAAAATCCTTTCTTAGGATTTTTCCTTGTGAGAAGCTGCAGTTTCAGCAACCAAAAGTAAACAATGGTTATCTGCTGCTGTGGAATGCAACAGGTAGACCCGTGATTGGTCTCCTGTGGATGTTTGGATTTCCTGACCACTTATGGCAGAGCTGGCTCTTGCTCTCTGTCTGAGACACAGATCTTTGTTATTCATTCTTTTCTATTCTTAGCTTAGCTAGCTTCTGAAGAAACCTTTTCCTTTCTATTTCTTTTTAGTATAGTCTTAATGTAACATATATCATAAAATAATAAATCAAGCCTTCTGATCATGGAGTCAACATTCTCGTCTCTTCTTCATCCTGAAAACCCTTGTGACCACGGTCGCATGGGTCTTTGCAAATATTAAAATAAATACTATATGTGTTATGTTGGAAAGTTATGCTGTATTAATTTTTTTGTAGTGCTGTATTAATACTTTTAAGTAGTGTGGTAAATATAGTTTTTAGGCTACAGCATAATATTAAAATTGAAACTATGTGATGTAAGATACTTTTTTTAACTAGCTCAAGGAATGGATAAGATAATCAAGAAATTCTTTACATAGAGATAACAGCAACAAGACACCAATATTACAAGAGAAAAATTATTGCCTCCTTATGGGGAAAACCCAGACTTCGTGGAGACTGAGACGATGGATTTACAAGATGGAGGGGGGGAGCAGACTTTAAACAGAAGCACCCTTATGTTGAAAGGTGTGACTGTGGTCACAAGGGTTTTCAGGATGAAGAAGAGATGAGAATGTTGACTCCATGATCAGAAGGCTTGATTTATTATTTTATGATATATGTTACATTAGGACTATACTAAAAAGCCATAGAAAGGAAAAGGTTTCTTCAGCAGCTAGCTAAGCTAAGAATAGAAAAGAATGAATAACAAAGATCTGTGTCTCCGACAGAGCAAGAGCCAGCTCTGCCATGAGTGGTCAAGAAATCCAAACACCCACAGGAGACCAATCACGGGTCCACCTGTTGCATTCCACAGCAGCAGATAACCATTGTTTACTTTGGTTACTGAAACTGCAACTTCTCACAAGGAAAAATCCTAAGAAAGGATTTTTCATGAAAGATGTCTGCGACATGTCACCTTTTTTTATTTAGTTAAATTAAAAGGAAAAAGTGTTTGTAATTTTCTCTGCTGTACTCATGCCGAAGAAAAAGACAAACACTCGACAGGTTATCTGTTGCCAATCAAACTCCACTCAAGTGCTCCTGTGGAATGCACTGGGAATTTCTTCACCTGTAGAACATAAAATTCTATCATATCACTAAAACAATTCTATAATATAAGAAAATGCAAAAACAATGCAAAGAAAATTCAAGTCCAAGCAGCTGAGTTTCAGGAAAAGTCCATGGCTTGAAGATGTTCCTCTTTGCCATATCTGAAAGTTTCTTTTGGTCCTGAAACAGGCCTGCTACAGAAAAGTCCATCAATAGTTATCAAAAGTCCATTGACAGTCTTCAAAGAATTTTGAGAAAATTTCTGAAATGTCTTGCCACAGCCCTTATTGAACAACTTGGGCTGAAGCCAATCCCTGGCTCCTCAATGCCTCTGAGCTGCTGCCAGCTCTTTCACCCTTTTTTATTCAATTTAATTTTTTTTTTTTTTCTTGTTGGAAAGAGCAGCAGCAGCAGAGGAGCCAGAGAGAGGCCCTTGGGGGCCCTGGCCCATGTGGAAGGATCAGGAACCCCAGACCTGGCCCACAGAAAGGTGGCCCAGGACCAGAAGGGGGAAGCAACGCCCCCAAACCCAACAGGAGGCCGGGAGGTGGCCCTGGCCCAAGCAACCAAGGCAGACAGCCCAGGCCCAGCCCCCGAGGCAGGCTCTGCATTGGCACAGACCCGCACCCTGCTGCCAGTACAATGGCAGAAGGGGTGACCAAACGCTTCCTTTCCCCAAAATCACCGAGGCATGCCGGCAATGGGAAGACAGAAGCTGTCCCGAGAAACTTCGTCTCGGGTCTGGGGATGTCCTTCCCCCCAGCAGACAAGCGATGCTCGCTTCCTGCTGTGCCCTCTGCCTCTGCAATGCAAATGCAACAGGTGTTACTCCCATCTGCCTCACGGCACCACCGCCACCCCCTCTGGGCTGGGGACCAGGGGCAGAACTTTCGGGACCCAGCTCCCCCTCGCCGCTGGGGCGCGCGAGGGGCGGCAGAGAGATTCGCATCCCCCAGGGGGAAACCCTGGACCAAACACCCCCCAACCCGCCAAGAATGCTGATCTTGAAAACAGGCAGTCACGCTGCGCCCACAGCCAGCTGTCGGGCCATGCCTCCTCCATGGAAGGACAGGCTGACGCCCTCTTCCCCTGTCCCAGCTCCCCCCGTAGGGGCAGCCCTGGGACAACCCAAAAAACTCGGGGAGGAAGTCACGCTGGATGCAGGAGACGCCGCTGCGGCTGCCGCCGGCTCCAGGGCAGCCTCTGATGCAGACACGGAAAACGGAGTCCCCGCAGGGGCGGGCAGCGGGGCCGCCTGGGGAGGCGGCGGGGGCGGCACGGGGTCGGCAGCTTCTTCTGCGCCGGACATCGGCCGCAGAGGCGCAGTCGCAGAAGGCGGCACAGTCCGCACGGGAGGCAGCGGGACGGCTGGGGGGAGCGGTGGATCGCTGTTGCCCAGCAACATCGGCGCAGCCGCGGGAAGCTGTGTTTCTGAGATGGATGCAGGCAGGGAAGCCGGCGGAACCGCGGCCGGAGCCCCCACAGGCTCTGCCCGAGGGACGGCCGCAGGACGGGCCGCGCGGGGAACCGCCCGCACCCGCGGGGCGGGTTGAGGCGGTGCTGGCTGGGGCGGCACCGCCCACTCCCATCCCCCCTGAGAGCAACGGGAGGGGGGAGAAAACGGCTCCGTCTGAGCATGCTCCGAAGACGCAGTAAAAAAAACTTCGGCTGCGGGCGAAACTTCGCCCCCCCACTGTGGTTCAGGGGGGCTGGAAAGCAGCAGAGCGTCCCCCTCCAAAGGGTCTTCCCCCGGAATCGGGGGGAACGGGGCTTTGCCCTTGCAGTTAGCAATCCAGGGAAAAACAGCTGCTCTCCGTTTCAAGACTAGAAAGAGCTTCAAAAAGGTTGGATAAATCGAGGGGCATCCGAACCCACGGTATAAAAAGAATTGGAAAATGGAGCCCATACACTCCCAGACAAACAAATCGAGGGCATATAGCACATTCATAAAAAACCCAAAGAGCTTCGCCCATCGAAAAAACTCATAGAGATCTGTCTCCAACAGGAGAATTCTGTCCTCTTCACCCCATTTTTGCCAGAGGGCAATAAGTTTCTCCTCTGAAGGGGAGAATGGAACCTCATTCTCTAGGGGAGGAGTCCTCCAGATGAGCAGCCACAAACTGCGAATGGCCTCATCTTTAGGAGGGGAAAAACCAACAGTACCTTGTGACAGTGTCCAGGACTCTCTGGCTATCTGCATGATTCTGCTGAGCTTTCCGAACATCTTCCTGGAGGCTTTTCAGAAGGTTCCCTTTGTGGTCAGCCTTGCTGTGAACTCTGTCCAAATTCGGATCTTCAGTTCTTCAGCTCCTGGCTAGAATCCACTTCTGTGGTCACTTGTGAAGCAACCATCAATGCCACACATTCAGGGCTCACCCAGTGCAGCAATGCTCCTCTGGTGGTCTCACCAAGTGATGATTGTCCTCCTCAGTCGAGGGTCACCAATTGTGACTGTGGTCACAAGGGTTTTCAGGATGAAGAAGAGATGAGAATGTTGACTCCATGATCAGAAGGCTTGATTTATTATTTTATGATATATGTTACATTAAGACTATACTAAAAAGAAAATAGAAAGGAAAAGGTTTCTTCAGCAGCTAGCTAAGCTAAGAATAGAAAAGAATGAATAACAAAGATCTGTGTCTCCGACAGAGCAAGAGCCAGCTCTGCCATGAGTGGTCAAGAAATCCAAACACCCACAGGAGACCAATCACGGGTCCACCTGTTGCATTCCACAGCAGCAGATAACCATTGTTTACTTTGGTTACTGAAACTGCAACTTCTCACAAGGAAAAATCCTAAGAAAGGATTTTTCATGAAAGATGTCTGCGACAGAAAGGAATATTTGAATCATGTATGAGATATATGAATATGCAATAGGCTATTGCTTTTAAGGGTTAATCCTTTGTTAGCAAAGTGTGTTCTGTGGCAGAGCAGAGCACCCGGACTCTGTAATTCTTTGCTTTTTGTTGTCTTTTATTGGCCTTTGTCCAAATTCTTATTGTCCTAATTCTTATTACTATTTTATTATTAATAAACTTCTAAAATTTTAACACAAGTGATTGGCGTTTTTCACATGAACCCATTGGATTCTATGCTTTTCGAAGGGGGATCATCACCACCAAGACCAGATGGAGAGGGGCAACAGAACATTGTTGAGATCCACGGATGGTGATATTTTCTTTATTTGGTCTCTGTCACTCTCCTTCTGTCGCCTCTACCCACCCTTCCTTCCTTCCTTCCTTCCTTCCTTCCTTCCTTCCTTCCTTCCTTCCTTCCTTCCTTCCTTCCTTCCTTCCTTCCTTCCTTCCTTCCTTCCTTCCTTCCTTCCTTCCTTCCTTCCTTCCTTCCTTCCTTCCTTCCTTCCTTCCTTCCTTCCTCTTTCTCTCATATTGTTGGGGTTTTAGGAGTTCTCCTTCTGTTTTTTTTCCTCTTAAGGAATTTTCCCCTATAGGTGTTGACAACTGGATACTTAACAAAGACAAAAGACGTTGTCAGCTCAGGGGAGGGGTGCAGTTGGCTACTCTCTCTTTACCTGAGGTGGGGTGCAGCCCCTAGCCCACGCCTTCACTCTCTCACTCACACACTCTCTCTTTCTCTCTGTCGGCTTCGGGGGAGGACGGTTGAAGCTGATACTTGGGGAAGGGAATTTGCTGACATCGCTGTAGTCTAGCCCAGTCCTGCTTCTACTGCCATGGGGTGAACCTTGGCTCATGAGAGCAGCCACTGAACTGAAACCTTATTAACAACCATCTCACTAAAAGAAGGACTTTTCACCATCTGCTCGGATGCCTGGGATCCTGAGCCCACCTCTCCCAGCCCTTCTTGGAGCCGTGCTGCCATTGCCCCCCCCCCCCCCCGCCATTTCTTCGGCACTGCTCTGAGCTTTTGCTACACTAGCCACGCACCCCCTGCCTGCTGAGACATCCTGGGACTCCCACTACAGCTCCAGATTTTGATATATTTCCTCCACTGTTATAGATGGATAATGAGATGATTGGCTCTTGCAATCAAGGGATGAATATTGTATGAATATTAAGAGAAGCTTTAGTGATGTATAGTTATGTTATTGTAGCTTAGATGTCCTCTGTTCTCCCCATAGTTCCCTTCCCCCCCTGCCCCCATTTTGTTGCCATCAGACAGCCTGGTTTATCTAGGACAGATAGAAAGACATGTACATGTGCCCTTTGCCCCTTACATGGGGCAGTTGGGAATGGAAAAGCTTGTTGTTAAGGGGGCACAGCATGACAACACCTGACCCTCCAATCAAGTTGCAAGAAAGCAGTCTCCACCAATAAACGGCAAAGAAGAGTTGACTGACAGACTTTGGGAGGGACCAGGGTTGGCTGATGCAACCCCCCCAGGGGTATAAAAGACTGAGCATCCATCTTGAAGATGAACCAACCATGTGGTAGGCAGCCACGAGGGCAGTTCTTAGCACTGCAATTTTTCCTTATTTAGTCCTTTTTTGAATTTTTGCTAAGGTTTAATAGACCTTTAAAAAATTTTAAAGTGAGCAGTTGTCTCTCACATCTACCACCCTGGGATTGTTGCTCATTCCTGCTGTTCCAGCTTGCCATGTGAGAGTCCTGATAGAGCACTGGGATTGGGTGCCCCAGGGGGGGTTTGTGAAGCAAGCCTCACTTCCATCCCTTCCAGTCTCAGTCAAGCCACCATTAACACATGCTCCCCGAGCTTGAGCTGGAGCACCCCCTGCAACACCAGGGAAATCATCACACCTGCCCTGCCCACTGGTAGCCACGAGCGCCCCTGCCGGCTGTGACCATCACCACACAAAAAGGGAAAGTGCCTGTGGCTGAGAAGGCTGTTATTGGGTTTCTGATTCTGTTTGTTGTTAATGCCATAGTTGTTTGTTTGCATTATTATACATACTAGTAAAGAACTCTTATTCCTATTCTCATATCTTTGCCTGAGAGCCCCTTAATTTCAAAATTATAATAATTTGGAGGGAAGGGGTTTACATTTTCCATTCCAAGGAAAGCTCCTGCCTTCCTTAGCAGACACCTATCTTTCAAACCAAGACATATTTTCTATCAAATAAAACCCATACTATTGACATTGGGATATGGTCTCATCTGTACCTTAATTTGGGTGGAGGCATTTCTAATAACTTTAATAACCGGACCATGACAAGTTGAAAGGGAGTCTCATTGGTAATGAGGTTCACACATTTGAGGATCTGGTGGCCACAAGTTCATTGCAAGGTCTGCAGTGGGGGAAGGTCCAACCATAGCCTCTTCCCTCCTTTTTGCCTTGGTTTTCTTGCAAGGAAATGGGGAATGCTGAGAGCAGCCCTTTGCCAAAAAGTATATTGAGATTGATGGACAACAAAACACTGCAGCGTTGTTTCATCTCTGGCTGTCTTCCCAGGGGGCAGCTTTTGCATTGTTTCCCCATAACTGTTCCTAGAGCTGATTGACCCAACAGCACCTTATGTTTGAAGAGGATTTTGCTGCCGGGTTGGTTAAAAATAAATGTCACACTGATGCCTTAAGTTTAAGCTTTCATATTTTCCAGATTCTGTACTGCATTATTATATAACTCTGAACTTCATATAAAGTGTTAGCAAGTTCTCTTCACAGTTTAGTTAGACGAAACAATCCTTTTCCAGCCTGAGAACCAAGGACACCATTGCAGCTTCAGGTCCAAAAAGTATAAACAACAGTGAATTGAGGAGAGTAATCTGGGAGGATGTGACTTCATAACCTGAAGCTGTAATTGGACAATTAACCCCAATATGTAAATGGACCAAAACTTATAAGACTGTTAAAACTCGTGCCGGGTCATCCATCTTGGGTAGAGCCATGGCCGGGCTCTTATACTGCCCAAGGTGTATCCTTTGAAGGCCTTTCTAATAAATACCTACTTTATTCGTTTAACACTGTCTAGCCTCTGTTACAGGTAGCCTTTCTAGGCATCAACATCATCAGCTACCAAAGGAACACCAATACAACCAAGGTGATCAAGGTGCAATGGGTGGAGCACCACAAAAATGATCAGAGGGCGGGAGTAGCTCTCCTATGAGTAAAGGCTAAGAGGGTTGGGGTCGTTCAGCCTGGAGAATGCTCTGGGGTGACCTTATTGCAGCCTTTCAGCACCTAAAGGAAGAGAAAAAAAAAGATGGGGACAGACTTTTTATCAGGGCCTGTTGCGATTAGACAAGGGGTGATGATTTTAAACTGAAAGAAGGTAGAAGATAGATACTAGATAGAAGGTACAAAATTTTTATGATGAGGGTTGTGAAACAGCACCACAGGTTGCCCAGAGAGGTGATGTATGCCTGCGCTGGTTTGAAAGTAAATCAGTGTGAGAAATGAACCCCACACAAATACCTTCCAAGAGATTTCAAGTCAGAGTTACATTTTGATAGAAAGATTACAATAAATGCAAGGATACAGAAAAACTGGCTTAAAACCACAAAGTCAGAGTACAACCTGGCCCCTGTTGGTCAGGGTGATGGTCACAGTCCGATTAAACAGTGGTTGTAGCGCTGTTGAAGTGATGGTTGCAGTCTTGTCAAAAGTGGTGGTCCTGAGGAAGGTCTGGTCCTCCCGTGGAAGTTCAGGTCCTCCTCTGGATGTCCACTGGTGGTGGTGTCCCAAGTCTCTAAACTGCCCAGATTATATACAGTGGAGTTCAGGTGGTACCTTCCCCAGGGCGGGGAGTTTCACAATGGAATTATGCAATCCTATGAGTCAGAGGATATTTTTGGAGTCCTTAAAGGTTGTTCCAGCTGCCTATTAGGCTGATGCCTTTCTGGTTCATTATGGCCCATTAGCAGAGAGAGACCCCTTCAGGATGGGTGGGACTGTGCTGCTGCTTTTCTGGAGGGAGTTATCAGGGCTGAGTGATTGGTGAGAAGAAAAAGAAACAATATGCTGCATTGAGAGGTTGCCCCTTTTTCCTTATCTCATTTAACAGCTGGCTCATAGCCTGAGGGGTGGGGTGTGCACTGGACAGCTGTTTCAAACAACTCACCATTAACAGTTCACGGGGAATAATGTAGATGGGTGTAGAATACATAGTTTGGTTACACCTCACCCTCAGGTAACCCAGGACAATGCCCCTGAAAGCATTCAAGGCCATTCTGGACGGGGGGTCTGAGCAACCTGGTCTAGTGGAAGGTGTCCCTGCTCATTGCAGGGTGTTTGGACTAGACTCCCTTCCCTTCCAACCCAAACCATTATATTGATCCCAGAGCAGGCACTGCTAAATGCTTCTGTTGATACTCTTATGGTCTTGCTTTCAAAATGGAAAAACCTGTTTTAAATGCTGACTCCCACTTTGCTGAACACAACCTAAGAGCTAAGGTAGTGCTCAACAGGCACTTAGACTACAGGCACAGCCACATGAGAACTTTAACTCTCATGATGTAAAAAGGATTGTTCAAAATAAGCAAAAGGAGATATTTCTTCACGTAATGCACAGATAAACTGTGGAGATATGCTATAGGAAATGTAAGTACAAGGAGTTTACAAGGCTTCAAAAAGCACACTGCCCAATTCATGAAAGGAAAATCCATCAGGACCTACTGTATACAAAGGTGCTCGAATGTGGTGCTGCAGATCCTCAAAGTGTAAATTCCTGGAGAATCATTCCCTTAAGACCATAAAGTCCAAACATTAAGAAAAGGAGAGCACTGCTGGGAAGCAGCATTACATGCGTACCCTGTTCTCACACTTCTGGAGTCCATTACTGGTCACCAAGCCAGGTGGTCTGGCGTGACCCATAACAGCTCTCCTCCTGATCTTACTGATCTCCTAACCAGCTCAGCACACCACTTGCACATCTAATTGCAAATTAAAAACTCCTGCCCCACTGCTGATGCAGGATTGCACGGAAAGCACGAGTTATCTCCTAACTGGGTGGAGGGGTTGCAGCACAAGGCACTCTGCACGCACAGCCAGCAGCACACACCGGCAATTACTGTGGTTCAGCTCACGTGCTGTAATTCATTAAACCACAGTAATGCAATCACCCCACTGAGCCCTTTTAGGAACAAACCACTGAGATAATATTATCCCCTAAGGACCTGCAATTTGGAGAATTAATTTAGTCTAGTAACTCCCAGCAATGTTGCAGGCAATCAAACCAAAAGAAATTACGACCTGTGTCTAAATTGCCTGTAACCAACCCTTCAGGTGATGCCCTGCAACCGCCAGGTCTGCTTGGGCACGTGGAGTAAGTACCAACTTTTTACTCGGGATTTTTATGCATATGAACACTTAATCCTTGAGGAACTTCATTGTGAAGGATTTGGCTACAGAGAGTGGATGCCAGACAATCCCTGTGTTATAGATGGAGAATAAGATGATTGGCTCTCGCAATTAAAAGATAACTATTGTGTGAATATTAAGAGAAGCTTTAAGTGATGTATAGTTATGTTATTGTAGTTTAGATGTCCTCTGTTCTCCCCACAGTTCCCTTTTCCCCCCTGTATTGCTACCATCAGACAGCTGAGGATGTCTAAGACAGGTAAAAAGAAGGTGTGCACGTCCCTTGCATGGGGCGTTTGGGAATGGAAAAGCTTGTTGCTTGGGGGGTGCGGCATGGCAACACCTGACCTTCAATCAAGTTACAAGAAAGCAGTTTCCACTGATAAATGGCAAAGAAGACCTGACTGACAGACTTTGGGAGGGGCCAGGGTTAGCTGATGTAACCCCCCAGGGGTATAAAAGACTGAGCATCCATCTTGAAGATGAACTGGCCATGTGGTACCTATGAGGGCAGTTCCCAGCACTGCAAATTTTTCCTTATGTAGTCCTTTTGTTGTATTTTGTTAAGGTTTAATAAACCTTTTTAAATTTTCAAAGTGTGCAGTTGTCTCTCACACCTGACAAGAATGTAAGCAGGTAGCTATTGGCCAGTGAGCTGGGTGGTAACCAAACCATAGCCAGTCAGGTTTGAGTGCGGAGTCTTTTGAATAGCCTATATAAGAACTGTGTACACCATTTAATCTCCCTCTGCCACATGAACTATGATGTCATGTCATCTCTCCATCTCCCCCAACTGTGAATTTGGTGAACCCCGACATGAGCCACAAGAAAAGAAAGAAGATGGAGCACCAGAAAGGAACTGATGAGAACTGTGAGGGAAAATACAGCCAGAGCTGCAAAAGAAAAGCTGCCAGAGCTATGAGAGAAAAATAGCCTGGAGAGCTGCCAACAGCCAAGGACCTATAATCATCCAGACGAGGACATAAAAAGGGTGAGCCACTGCTGGAGACATGGGTGGTCAAATTTCAGCAGAGGACAAAGCTATAGTGAATATTTGGACTCTGAACTTAAGTAAAAGAGGAATTGAGCACGATGAAGAGTCTCTAGAGACTTTCCTACAGTTTTCCAGGAGCCAAGGGGTAGAAATCACCACAGATGCTGCCTTTAGTGTTAAAATCTGAGAATAAGTTGGCCAATTGATTTTTGACTCTGCCTCCAGAGGCTACAAAGCTGCTATAAGTGTTTTAATTACCTGAAGGATATTGATGGATACATTAAAATTGATAAAAGCCAAGAGAAACACAAAAGCGGCTGCTAAGATACCAGTGCCGGTCGCTCAAGATAGCAGAGAGCATGTGGCACAAGCACGCGAAAAACCCCAGAAAGGCGTACGCCACGTGCTGCGGACGCTGGTCCCCCAGGATGGCGGATGACAGGTGGCACGAGAGCCACTCGCTCAAGATGGTAGATGCCACGTGGCACAGGAGCTGCCCGCTCAAGATGGCAGAGCCCGTGTGCCGCGGGTACAGCCCGCTGAAAGATCCCGAGATGGTGGAGCGCGGGGGACAGCCCGTGGGGGAAGAGATACAGCACTGGGCATGCGGAGGAGCAGCTAAAGGGGGAACAGCTGTTATTCAAACTCCCTAGCCCCGCAGTGCCAGCGCGCCATGGTATCGGGGCCAGAGTCCCCCCACCACAGGCGCCGGATGCACCTGCACAGCCCGCACGACGGCTGCCCCACCACGAGCGCCAGAAGCCCCTGCAGTGCCAACACAGCGGCCGGGGCTGCCCGCACAACGGCCGGGGTTGTCCCCACCGTGCCTGCAGGAGCCATTTGCCATTTCTTCTACGCCCCGTGTTGCCATGGAAGTGCTCAGCTCACCTCTACCTCGAGCTGATTGGTTCAGTTCCTGAGTCCTGCCGATAGCCCAGCCTTCACTTGACATGCCCACTCGCAGCAGCACCGCACCTCCCAGAGAACCCGGAAGCATCACGGTGCCAGAAGCCAGAAGAGAAGCCAGCAGCTCAGTCGCCAGAGCCCTCTCGGCACCACGCATGCCCGTGCCATGCACAGAACCGCCAGCGCCCGAGCTTTTGTATTCTGGAGGACTGTGTGAGGCGCTCATGGCGCATGCGGCACCTGCAGACCGAACAGAGAGAGATGCTTGTGCTTCCTGCGCTGCCAGTGAACGACCGTAAGTCTGCCGGGGCTGTGGGAGGAGAACCAGAAGATGGCCCCTGGTCCCCCAATCTGTTTGATACTGGAGGGGACCCTGACAGTATCACAAAAGAACTCTCACCACCCCGCGCCATGAAGCATCAGCTGGAGCTGTGTCGCGGCGAGTGGCTGGAGCCGGGAGAGCCCATTTTGATAGCACGTTCACTCTCTGTTTGCCTTCAGTGAGAATGGAGCGGCGGCGGCATTGGTGGGAGGAAGGGGGGGTGCAGGGCTGCAGGGGCCGCTACAGCAAGCACGTGGCACCAAGCACATGGTGGTGACCACATGGCCACGCCGCGCTGGTGACCACGTAGCACAGGCAGGGGATGGCAGGAAGCGGCGGGCCACCTTCACAGCGGGTCTGACAAGATGCCCGCAGTTCTCTGCGTGTGGGCAGTGAGGAAGCGACCCAGGGAGCCTGGCAGCGCTGGCAGGGGGCAGCGCCAGCAGGAGCAGTGCTGCGTCCCTGCTCCCCACACACAGCAGGCTTTGCCCAGTGAGGCACAGCCACCATCTTCTGTGCTGTCAGAGCCCTGCGTGCCGCCCAGGGAGGTGTCGCCACCATTGTGTGTGCCGGCAGAGCTCTGTGAGCCGCCCCAGAGCAGCCCCTGACCTGCGCCACTCCTGCTACAGCCAGGGCTCCTGTCTCCTGTGGACCCTCATGAGCTGACACTATGCTGGACCTTTATTATTAAGATTGACTTTTTTACCATAGCACCTTGTAACCCCAAAAGCATTGCTCTGATTGCTTTTTGTGATAGATGCTCCTGTAATAATTCTAAATTGTAAGCTATCTTCTCAAACGGAAATTATCTGATATGTTTTTTCAAAGTACCTTTTCCTGGAAGAACAGCTCCTACCTTGCTACTTCCCTAATGTGGAAAAGGTTATCACTGCAATGAAAGACCTAGCCCTCTCATTCTAAAGCAATTTTTGACTCAGGGCTTATCATCTCTTGAAACCACTTAGGGAGTTAATGTTAATATAATTGTAATGTCCCAAGCCTAGATTTATATACCTTCTGTGAAGGAAAATTGACAAATTTAAGTATTGTCAAGTCATTTTTTGCTTTTGTTAAAAACTAACTTTATGTTTTCACTGAATGACTGTTCATTAGAGAAATTCAAGGTTAGCTGTGTGATTATAGTGTATTTTTGGAATCGGCATTAATAAATAGAGTTTTTATTAAGGAATTTGGTTGTAAGATAATTATTTAATGTTACTTATATGCATTCCTTTAGGTATATTAATAAAAGTTTGCTCATAGGTATTTTAGGGAAACCCTCTCAGTCAAGGCTTAAGGCTCTGGCTAAGCCCTAGTCCTGGCTGACTGGGGATCATACCGTTAGACCCACGTGTTTCTGCACTGAAAGTGTAATCAAGTAATTTTGACTTGCTAATTTGATCTTACAAAAGCTGGACCCCCCTTTTTTTGAAATAAACTTGGAAACCTTGTGCAGAAAAAGTTCTCCAACTCCTTACTGCAAAATGAGGCTCCTCAGCAATGGCAGACCCTGGATGATGGTAAAGCATTTAGGCAGTTATAAGTATTACTTTGATGATTTTTGTTCAGTAGTGCTTGTTGTTTACTTAGCTGTATTGTTTTACTGTTCATAATAAGAAAAGTGCATGTTATGCTGAACACCTGTCTTGGTTCAGGGCAAATTTGGGAGAGAACCCCTTAGGGGTTCCTCTAGAAAAGCAGATTCAATTGGCCTCTCTCCTAACCGGTTTGGGAAGAAATACCTCTTTAGAGAAAAGTGGAAAAAACTGTTTATTTAACAATAAAACTTCTTGCTGCTCCAAAAGAGATGACAAACTCAGAAAAGTCCCCTCCCTGGGTTGCAGCTTCGCTCACTCAGTCTCTTATCAGTCCCTCTGGTGCTGGAAATGCCGCAGCCCAGGCCTGGTCTGGTGGGCCACAGGTGCGAGCTGCCAGTGCTCTTTTGGTGTTCAGTCCAGAGCAGGTTTAAACAGGTCCAAAGAAAAGGGAAAAAAACCTACAGTCCAGGGAACTTTTTTGCCTCAGCTAGCTAAAACTAACTAAAACAAAGGAGAGCTCTGTCCTGCTGTCTGTCCCTGCACAGACAACACAGTCCAGGAGCAGGAATGTGGAGGAGTGAGTGCAGTGTCTGAAAACAAACTGGGCGCTTCTTCTCTCCCCCCTTCACTCTCTGCAACAAGTCTTAGAGGTGCAAAACTTATTATTCAGCATAAACAGAGCAGACGATTGGGGATAAAAGCATCATATAGTCAACCCAGGACAACACCCTTCTGAATTTAATAGATAAATTATGTTCGTGTCATAGTTGTTAAGGCAGAAAACAGGTAGGCACTGATAACCTGTTCAGCTACCACAGCAAACAGAGCTTATCTGCCTTGATGTAAACACATCTAAATGGTACTATACAGTGGAATGGGAATCAAAGACTGGAAAAATTATCAGCCTGGTTGCTCAGTGCTATGCTCCTTCTGCATTTTCTGTTTCTGTGTCTAAAAGCAGATGCAAATGTAAAAAAATTCAAATACAGGATGCCTACAAATATGCATTTTGATTGACTAGTGCTCACCAGGTCAAGGCCTGCACAAGCATTGAAGCCCTTTAAATGACTCTGATCTATCATTCACTGATGTTTATGATAATTTTGTTCATATTCACAGCGATCCTTAAAAAAAACTATTGTATTCCAGCCTGACATCCAGCATTCATCCTGAGTAAAAGCTTAAGGCTTCTTAAAGGATTGTCCAAAGATACTGTAATCCACTGAATTTTTATCAGTGAGGCTGACTAACAAATTTTTACTCTGAAGTCATATGTATTAATCTCAGCAGCCCAAACTATTTACAGAGTTGTAGGCTGCTATCACAAACTCACCTGGGCCAGGCCGTGCAGCTGAACATGCATGAAACAGCTGCCTTGACACTTATCTGTGAGGAGAAGTGTCTCCTTGCCTGCAACACTAAAATTGAACTGAATTTTTAAGGTAATTGCCTTAATTGTCAAAGAATTAAAGCATCAGTGGGGTTCTGATCTGTGACCAATTTTCTCTTTGATTACAACAGGCAACATTAATTATTTCCTCTCTTTGGCAGACTGACTGTCCATCCACAATACTCAGATTTCTTATCCCACCACCACAAGTGGGAAACAAGTGATTCCATGGGATCAGCAGTGAGTCTCTCAGCCTCAGCAAGTTCAGACCAGCAAGATATTTAGGAAAAACTGTCAATGCAAATGTCAGATAAATTAACTGGCAAAGTTTACAGTGGTCAGCTGTGGATGTGACAGTCTGGTCAGAGAGAGAGAGAAAGCTAGGTAAGCTTTCCCATGAGTTGGCCTGGGAAGCTTTAGGGAGCTGGAGAGAAAGAATGATAATCAAATGGAAACAATCTGCAGGTGGTGTTTTGTGATAAGCTGGTTTGCCCATAAGGTTGTTTACAGATGGGTCGTTTCTTAATTAGCCAATGGTGACGGTGTTTTGATTAAAGGACCAATCAGGTCCACCTGTAGCAAACTAGAGTATAAAAAGGAATGGGTTCTTAATAAAGTTATTATTGCTTTCTGAGAATTCATGGAGTGTGTCACTCATATATCCATGTCATCTCTGACTCAATGGTGACAGGCAGCTCCTCAAACTCAGTTAGAGGAAGTTCACTGAGAACTATTAAACTACAGTAATTCTGGTAAAGTTTGAACATATTCCAATGGTCTGCATATACCAGATATGCAGTCAAAGAGCATCTGTTAAGTGCATCTGCAAAAGGTAATTAAGAAAGTAAGAAAATTGTCACTGAGTTTAAATTTGTCCTAGTATCTGCCCTAATGTTTTTTAACATATAAATTCTTCCTTTTTGTGAGAAATACGCATTTTATTGGAAAAATCAGGGCATCAAGCAGTGAAATATTGTGGCTTACCACTGTAGATCTGGTCTTTTACCTGAGCTGAATTCAGTCCAGTTCGATTTACGTACCATGGATGAGTGCTAGAGACAACTGAACACACAATGCATGCTTAAAAGAAACCAGACATGACTAAGCCAGAAATTATGGAATTGTTTATATAAAAAATGGAATAGCATGTGAACATCTAGTACTTTCTTGTATGAGCTGCTGGAAAGAATTCAGGAAAATATAATTCCAGTATTAGCTAAAGGAAGATAGGACAAGCCATTGTTGAGCATGCACATGGCACTTTAAAGCATGTCCTTGAAAAACAGAAAAGAAGGATGTGTGGTGAGACCCTGCAGAGTAGGGTGGCCAAAGCCCTGTACACTTTAAACCATCTAACAATATCGCAAACCTCCCCAAACCCTGTCATCTTAAATCATTTCTTGTTATTAGAGTCCTCTATTGGCGTCCAGTTACCTAAACCTAAGGTATTGGTACAGGACCTCATCACTAACAAATGGGAAGGCCTTTGGGACCTTGTCACTTGGGGGTGCACGTATGCGTGTACTTCCAGAGATGCTGGCATTCGATGGGTACCTGCTCAGTGTGTGGGACCTGCTCTGTGCTCTGCTCTGGACTGCAACCAACAACACCTCTCTGACAGCCCCTCAGCAGATGCCATAGAACAGTAACCAGAACAACTTTCTGCACCAGCTGGATGTAAATCTGAGATCTTTGGAATGACAACTCACCTGTGACTTCACCTGGACCTCAAAAGTTGGATACTTTAAGGACATTACTAGCAAAAGGAAATGATACCTCTGATAGTTTTAAATGTTACCTCTGGTAGTTTTAAAGTTGGTTTGTTTGTAACGTTCAAGTTGTAAGTTTCAAGTAATTAGGCTGCGGTGTGCCACCCAATACAATGGTGCTTTTGATCACTCCTGGACATGATCATAAACATTTTGATGGGACACACCAATAGCTAGAAAGATTAGGCTTGTCAAGTCATCCTGGATTGGCTATATGATGCTTGTATCCCCAATTGTCTGTTCTGTTTATGCTAGATAATAACTTTTGCACCTTTAAGACTGGTTCCAAGTGTGAAGGTGGGGAGAGAAGAAGCGCAGTTTGTTATCAAAAACTGCACTTTCTCCCCCGCATCCTTCTACTGGACTGTATTGTCTGCAGCACAGACAGCAGGAGAGAGCTCTCCTTTACTTTTAGTTAGTATTAGCTAGCTGAAGCAGAAAAGTTCCCTAGACTAGTTTTTTCTTTTTCTTAGAACTGTTTAAACCTGCTCTGGACTAAAAACCTAGAAGAGCACCAGCAGCTCACACCTGTATCCCACCAGGCTGGGCCTAGGCTGCAGCATTTCCAGCGCTGGAGAGACTAATAAGAGACTAAGTCAAGCTATGGCCCACAAAGGGGACTTTCTAAGTTTGTCATCTCTTCAGAGTGGCGAGAGGTTATATTGTTTCCATTGTTCATTTTCTTTTTGTGCTGGTAAACGCTTTACCTGTTAAATAAACAGGTTTTTTCCACTTTTCTCCAAGGAAATATTTTCCCAAACCAGTTGGGGGAGGGGCCGTTTGAATCTGCTTTCTAAAGGAGCCCCTTGTATTAAGTTGAAAGATGTAGCTGGGGGTGTGTATTCTAATTTGCCATCTGTTAGATGTGGGGCACTTATCTTCTGTTAATTGGGCAGTTTTCTTTATCTCTTCCACAACCAATCCTCCCTCTGGGAAATATCTTCTGTTAATGAGCCATTGAGTGTCACTGCGTAACTGATAAAATCACATCATTCCATTGTGAGATGCTCTGCCCAAGGGGAGGAGCCAAGCATTCCCACCTGGATATAATCAGAGATTTAGAACAACAGAGATACTCTTATCCTACTGGATTCTCAGAGGAGCAGCTTTCTTCTCCACTAGATTCCCAGAAAAAGACCAGGCCCATCTACACCACCACCGGACCTTCAAAAGAAAGCTACACTTTTCTACAGGATCACTGCTTCAACAGAACCACACCTATCACTCCAAGAAGATTGCAGCCACCATTTAATTGGACTGCAACCAACACCCTGACCAACAGGATGTCAGGTCGGATTCTGACTCTAGTCGGTGGGGGGTTTTTTGTTTGTACTATTGTATTTATATTTTTAATTTTTCTAGTAAAGAACTGTTATTCCTATTCCCATATCTTTGCCTGACAGCCTCTTAATTTCAAAATTATAATAATTTGGAGAGAGGGAGTTTACATTTTCCATTTCAAGGGAGGCTCCTGCCTTCCTTAACAGACACCTGTCTTCTCAAACCAAGACAGATTTTGGTGCCCAACGTGAGGCATGAGGGCATCAAGAGAAAAAGGATGAAAAAGGAATAACAATTCTTGAGTAACCTAATTTTTGTGTGCTGATATCGAAACCTCATTAAGTGTCACCATGTGGTCTAGCTTACCCTGTTTTAGGTGGCACGTAGTCATGCCTATATTTCTCCCATTTGCAGGCCCTTATCTAAACATAGTTCCTATAACTAAAGCTACTGTAGCTATTATCCAGTTTGCTTTATGAATTAATAAGGTGAAAAATTCATAGGTCTTTAACTTCCTCTGTAAGGCAGGCACATGGATTCAGAGCTATCACACACTATCTATGTTTTTGGGGTTACTTTAATAATGGTACCTACTGTGAGGAAATGACACTGGGGAAAATTTTCTCCCAATCCTTTTACCAGCTCTTTAGGTCTGCCCCACCAGTTTTCAAAGGGTTCAAATCCTTTCTAAATGCTAATGATATCATACAGTAGTTGGTGTTGCTGATATGCCCATTAAACCTATTCTATTTAACATTCAGAGATAAGAGAAGACTAACCTAGATAACCACCCTGACACTTACCCGAAAGAAGAGAGATGCTACCCCAGAGCCTGACCTTGCCCCACAACCCACCTCAGAAATGAACCACCCAGATTAGGTGGGGGTTCTAGTGAAGGAGATGTGTGAGATAGGCCAGATGCTGAAGGGGCTTCCCTAGCAGCGTGCCCCCCTCTCAAACCACCCTCTGCAAAAGCGGAGCGCAGGCGGCAGAAGCGGCAGGAGGGGAGGGGGCTGCAGGAACTGCCGCGGCAAGAATGCAGTACCGAGGGCATGGGTGTCAGCACATGGCTGCCCTGCGGCGCCAAGCACATGGCGTGGCCGTGAGACAGCAGCAGGCAGCAGGCCACCATCAAATGTGGGTCTGGGAGGGTGCCCACAGCTTTCTGCATGTAGGCAGTGAGGGAGGTGACCCAAAGAGTCCAGGGGCACCGGCGGAAGTGGCGCCGGCAAAAGCAGCACTATGTCCCTGCCCCCTACACACGGTAGGCTCTGCTCGGGAAAGCACAGTCAGCATCTTGTGGGCTAACAAAGCCCTTTAAGCCACTCCCACTGCTTCTGCAACAGTCCAAGCTCCATCTGTTGTGGACCCTCGTGAACTGACACTGAAACCTAGCTGAACAAGTAATCCCTTCCTCGGGGAAACTCCAGCATTTGCACAAGCCTTGTACAAAAGCAGCTACGAGCTAAGCCTGTCATTTCTACAGCTAATCCATGGAATTTTTCTGGTTTTTTATTATTCAAATAGAAATTGCTACATGATTTAAGGATTCAGTACTGTTGTTATGCTTATGTTACCACTACCCCAAACCCTATTACCATACCACCTTATAACCCTCTGCATTGCTTTGATTACCTTTTATGAATAGATGCTCCTGTAATAATTTTAAATTATAAGCTATTGTAATATATGGTAGAAATAATTCATGCTATTAAAGAATGTATGTTATAAAGATTGTAAAATCCGAAACCTGTCGCTGACCACATACAGCCCGAGAGCAGATGTCTATTCAGATTCCAAAGAATTCCCGGACATGGCTAAGATAACGATCGATGCTTTAGCGTAAGAATAGATGCTTCCAGGGCGATGATTACCGGTATCTCGAGTCATCGGAAACCACCTAGGAGCGATCATCGATCATCGTCCTGCAGATAACATCAATCAAGATAGAAGTCAATCAACACTGACTATCCACCTGGAGACGATCTTTGTCCAGCTCTGCACACTGAAAGAAACAGCGATGAATGTGAAGAGTTAGAAAAGAAATTGGGACTCCTTTGCCTCGGGCACAATAAACTGTATAAAACCTCACCACAAGAAGCGGTTCTCGTGAACGGGATAGGGTCCGATGCTACAGAGGTCAGATCCAGGTTCACCCAGCGCCGATCCTGGGCTTGACGTTGTCTCTTTGGCTGTGGTGGTTTCGAAGACCGTAATTTGGTCGCGCAGAAAGATTAATAAATCTTTTTGCAATTTTTGATAATTTGGCTCACGATTGATCATTTATAACAGCTATCCTTTCAAGCAGAAATTAACTAATACGTTTTTTCAAGGCACCCTTTTCTGGAAGGGCAGCTTTTACTTTGCCACTTCCCTGATATAGAAAAGGTTACTACTGGCATAAAACACCTAACCCTCTTTCATCTTAAAGCAAAATACTAAAAATGCATAAACTCTTTTGTTAAATATGCTGTCCTTAAAATAGATACTATATTTAATTACCTAAAAGTTTCCATGAACTTCACAGCTTTAAATTAGGTGTTTCATTAACAGGTTTCAGTCACAGAGTTTTCTGACTAAGTATTTGTCTCTTGTCACTTTTGTTTACAATGTCTATAAAATAATTTTCTAAATGTTAAAAATCACCAACTACTACCTTTCATATTTGTGCATAGCTAAAGCATTTATACCAACTCCTGTTGAAATTAATAGAAAGTTTCTAAATATAGCAAGTCTATCACTGTTATCACTAAAATACTGATTTGCATGTTTTCTTTTTTTTTAACCAAAATCTAACCATGGCTTTTAATAATAAGTTTTTACAGCTAAATATACAGATGCAATATTCATAGAACTGAGGTCATATAAGATTACAAAAAAGGTCAAAAACTATATATAAGAAAGTAAAAACAAGAACTTCTAATTAACAAAAAATGATTTGTACTTCAAGAAACATATTAAATGAAAATACATAATCATCCCAAAAAACATGTTTAACTGAAATTGTTGATTAGCCCATGTATACTATAAATTCTCATCTTCCCTTTTTAAATTTTCACGGACTCGAACTCAATTTCAAAACTCCTAACAAAAGGAAAAAGCTCATTTACACTACTGCCATTAAGATATGTTAAGTATACTAATGTGAAAAATGCGTATTTTATGATTGGCTTTTCACAAATATTAAAATGAATATTATATGTGTTATGTTAGAAAGGTATGCTGTATTAATTTCCTTTAAGTAGTGTGTTAAATATAGTTCAGGTTATAACATAATATTAAAATAAAAACTATGTATGTGAGATATTTTTTTAAGAAAGGAATGAGGTACTCGCACCAGATAGCAGCCACAGGACACCTAAATCTTTCAGAGAAAAAGAATTTATTGCTCCATTATCAGGAGAAACTAACTTCTTCCTGCCTTGCTCAGTCATGAAGACGCCATCAGGATTAAGAGGAAGAAGCTGACACTGACCAGACAGAATCCTTTGTTTAAATGGAATTTATGCATCATGTATGAGGTGTATGAATATGCAACAGGCTATTGCTTTTAAGGGTCAATCCTCTGTTAACGTGTGTCCTTTTTTGGGCTTATTTTGCCCAGAAAGAGGTACCCGGACTGTCCCTAACTCTTTGTTTTTGTCTCGTATTGTCCTAATCCCAATTGTTCAAATTTTTATTACTCTGATTATATTACTATTTTTATAACCATTTTATTGCTATTAAATTTTTAAAATATTAAAAAGAACTGATTGGCATTTTTTACACTAATAATAGTACAATAACTGTGTAACTTAATTCCTTCCAACCTCAAGAAACAACTTCATAAGTGTTCTTAGATATCAAAATTATTCACCTTTGTATTCTCTGTTCTGTAATACTGTAAACGATCTATATTTATAGAAACAAACAACCCTGTTGGAATGCATAAAATGAAAGCCTCTCTGAATTCCTCAGAGAAAGGAATACAGGGATTGAAATAGAACCTTTAGAGAAACTGAAATATATTGTCACACAGACATGAAGTAAGAGTATAAGTTATAGTTTTAAGTAAGTAGAAATATATCTTAAGTGCCTTAAGAGACTGTGTTAGCTAGTAAAAGGCCCTAAAGCCTAGTTTAAAGTTCAGTAGTGTTACCTTACACAAATTAACTTAGCTCCAGACATAGAAACATAGCAAAACATTGCTTGTGTTTCTAGATAGAACAGATAGAACTATTTGCGTGAACAGATAGAACTATATGCGTAGATTTTGTGTAAGAACTGACACTACTTTCACACACAGAATCAACCTTGGATAGGTTTAGGAAGAATGTTTTAGAATCATGTTTTAGCTGATTGGATGATTTATTAATAAAATCCCCCTGTATTGGGGTGCAAGGGAGGAAGAAGAAAAAGGGTGTGGGAGCTGCTGCTGCTTCTGCTCTTTCTGCTCAGAACATGGGGACTCTAGGCCAGAAAACTTTTAACATGGGCTTGAATACTTTGAACTCTTTGCCTTCAAGACTGATGTATTCATGCAATAAACAACTTTACAACAACCAACAACTGCTCCTGTCTCTTTGAAGACCCAAGACCCACTAACAACTCGACACAACCCAACTAATTTTACACTATGTTTTTAGTATTGTCATTTTACAAAGCAATTCTGCCAGGCCTCCCCATACTTATATTTGAGCCACCAGTCATATTGTATCTACCCATCAAATAATAAGCAAAAATCACAACCAAGCGAAGAAGCCTTCACAAACAAAATCTGAAAACTCCATATATACACCTTACATCATCTATGAGATTTAGAATGACAATTTACTTATGACTTTATTCAAAAGACCTCAAAAATCATATTTTAAGGACATTACAAACACAAGGATGTGTCACTTTTAATTGTATACCACGATATGACCTGTAAAACCTGAGACAAGATGTTTCCTTTGATAGTTTTAAATTGGTTTGTTTGTAACAAAAAGGCAAATAGTACTTTCAAAAGAGTTGTATATATATGTATATAGTTATTTCTAAGTTCTTTATAGTATCATTAATTATTTACCTAAGGATAGATGACAAAGCCAGCTGATCTATGAGTTATTACTGAAAGATTTCTTTTAAAGATATGATAAGGAAGCTCCACCCAGTCTAGGTCTTAGCCCTGGCCAGGCTATGGCCTTAACTGGCAGGAAAAGTATCAAACCTAGGTATTTCTGAGCTAAAGATGAAAGCAAGTCACTTTGACTGGCTGATTTGGCTTTGCAGAAGCTGAACCCCTTTCCTTTGAGATAAATATGGAGGCCTGGTTCGGAAGAGGGCTCTAAGTCCTCACTGTGAAAAGGAGGCTGGTCAGCGATGGCAGACCCTGGGTGATGGTAAAGCATATAGGCAGTTATAAGTTTCACCTCCTTAATTTTGTTCAAAGATCCATGTTTTGTTCCTGTTATAGTAGTTAAAACAAAGAAAAGGGGAGAAGGCTGGGGTGGATATGCACCCCCTCAAAAGTGGGTGCTCTCTGTTCTCCTCATATTTTTCAATCAATTCACAACATAACATAGCAAGCCAACAGCTTGTCAGAAGCAGAAGATTCTCAATAGTAAGACAATTTGCCCATCACCCTACTCGAACTCCAAGACTCAAATATTTAAGAAGACATCAGTAAAAAAGATGTGTGCTTTTAATTGAAAAGGTTTTGAATTAAATTGTTTATTGTTTATAGTGTTAAGTTGTAAAATTGTAACTTCTCAGTAATGAGCCTGCAGCATGCCATCTTAAAAATTTGTATTTCTGGTAATCCCCTTTAACAGCTCCTGAATGTGAATGTCACAACTCCAATGATACATGAAATACATCACTGGCTGAGGGAGACTAGGCTTGTCGAGTTGAGTGGAAAGTCTTCCTCAAACTAGATTTATTATCTGTGTCATCATGTTATCTTTGTCATCCTAACTACAAGGTGCCTGCAAAGGAAGACAAAGAACAATTTGATTTTTTAAATAAAACGCAAAGGGGGAATTGTCACAGTGCAGCTAATCTGTAGCTGCCAGATGAATTTGGTCATATCAGACCTCCAAACTCGACCAGCCTAAAAATAAAACAAGAAGTCCCTGGGTAAGCAATGATAGGAGGGATTTAAACTCAGAGACCTCAGCCAGTCGCATGCAACCATAAATGTAGACACATCACTGGCCAGAGTTCTGGGCGGTGCAGAGATTCCGACCAATCAGTTGTCCAGGCCTGGGAATTTTGAATCCCCTATAAAAGGGGCTTGTGACAGTGGTCACAGGGGTTTTCAGGTGAGGGAAGAGATGAGAATGTTGACTCCATGTTCAGAAGGCTTGATTTATTATTTTATGATATATATATATATATATTACATTATAACTATACTAAAAAGAATAGAAGGAAAGGTTTAATCTCAGAAGGCTAGCTTAGAATAGAATGAATGATAACAAAAGGAGCTGTCTCAGACTCTGTCCGAGATAGCTCAGCCTTGATTGGCCATTAATTATAAACATCCAAGATGGGCCAATCAAAAATCCACCTGATGCATTCCACAGCAGCAGATAACCATTGTTTACATTTTGTTTCTGAGGCCTCAGCTTCTCAGAAGGGAAAAAATCCTAAGAAAGGATTTTTAGTGAAAAGATGTCTGCCATAATAAACTCTTGGCTGTTTGTTGAGGACCCTCAGTGAGTCTGTGTTGTTTCTGTCTCCAACCAATGACCCCTAACGTAATAGGGAGAAATGGGATGCCCAGTTTCAAGTCTTTGTTCTCACTGAAAAGACCCCAGAAACAAATCCCTGTCCCAGTGCTTCCTCCGGTGCAAGATGTTTTAGCTCAACTCCTCCCACAGCTCTTTGTTTTTCACAATTCCTTGGTTCTGGTCAACATGGAAAGGCAAAATAAATCAAGGAAACCTGTTCTTATATGATGGCTAGACTAATTTTTTATTTGTTGGGGTGAACCATCCTCCAAACTCCCCTGACCACATCCTCTCTGAGCATAAAGGGAACTTTGGCACTCAGTTCATATATGATTAACATAGTTATAGACACATGGGGTGGGATCCAGATGGTGATGTAACTGGAAATGCTTTATGCCATCTTGTCTGGCTTCCACTCCATTTTGGTGCAGGTGTCACAAGGTCTGGTGTCTGCCAGCTCCTTGCATGGATTTTACTATATGCTAGGGTATCTGAAATAGCACCTGTGATCATGGAGGTGAAGCCCAGAAGTCTGATAACAGTAGCATGTTTTGCTGGTGATACATAGTCTTTCAATCAGCTGAAGAGATGGAGAAAAACAATCTACAAAAGCATCATGATGCTATAAAGTCTACTGACAGCTTGGCAAATCATGCTAAATTTAGTCTGCAGGACAGGGATCACCAAGATTATTAAAATAAAAAAGGGACTAAAAAGTCTTGTGTTGTAGAGTTTTATGTAATGACGAAGCAGCTCTCAATAGAGAGGTGGCAAACCTGAAGCTAGAAAACACACCTGGCTTGGTCCTACCACTGCCTCCTGCTATTAATAAAACAGGAACAATGAAAAGAAAGGATTAAATTTGCTTAGATTAGTATCTTTTAATACTTCTGCACTATGCCTTTAGCTAGACACACAAGGAGGACAGAGCAGATATGGAGAACAGTAATGGATAGGCAACTCCTTAAGTCTGGCTCATGTGGAACATATCTTGTTGAAATCAAAAAGGTTATCTTTCTCTTATCATTAGCCTTAAGCCCACAACATGCTCTGATATTTACAGAAGTACATTTTCCCCGTATCACATGAAATGCAAAAGCCTTTTAGTTGTTGCTAGCATCAGGAAAAGAGATGCAAATATGGCATTGCCTTTCATGATGTTTTGCTGACAGGATCACAGCCATACATCTGCCTTCAGGGGTGACTCATGGCTGGGCATATTTTCACTGATACCCTCAAGCAAGTAAGGGCTTAGCACTGATCACAATGGTAGAAACAAGAATGGCTGGGTAGAAAAACCTCACTTCACCAGAGCTTGAGACATGGGTGACAGGCAGAACAAACTCCCTGATGGATGCTACATACCAACTGCTCCACGTTACTACACATGGACAGCTTGGCTAGTGTGAAGACTACACTTGCAACTCTGGGGATGGTGCTGGGGCAGCCAAGTCACTCTTAGATAAGCCAGTTCAAGATTGATGCTAGGTATAAACTTGACTGAACTACAGATGGCTTCTGCTTGACCCCTCCTGATACCATCTCTGCCCTGCTCCATCACCACCTTGCCCAAAGAGCACTTGATGGACTAACTGGGTCCCAATGATATACCAAATAGCCTCATGAGAGGGTGTGGGAGTAACCACAAACATGGGGAGGAAGGACCTTGTGCCACTGCAACCCTCTCCAGCTCCCTATATCTGTTATTCCCTTGGTGGCAATCAAGGCTGACGTTCCTCTGCTTTCCAATCTTAATTAAATGACCAGTTTTAACTGTTTGCTGTTCACAACAGTGAGTTTCTTCAGCAGAAATATCCCTTCTCTGTCTGCACCATTTACCTCCAAGTACCTTCAAAGCATCTGCATCTGCTCCCAGCTGCAGGGACATTGGCCATGGTCCTCAACAGCCCTGGCTGGGACAGGCAGAGCAGCCCCTTGTGGCTCTGGTCATCTCAAAGCTTGGAGACTCACCAGCTGCACATGGAGGAAGCAAAAGGGATCCATATTTTTTCTAATGAAAAGTGGAAATGAGATGTCTTTTGCAAAGAGGGGATTGATAAACTCAGTCTTTTACTCCATTCTCCCCAAGACATGGGGCTGTGCTTCCCTCTGTCATCTTCTCCTGTCCTTGCCCATAGATTGACCGATAAAAGCCTCGTGAGATACCAGCCAGCATCTACTCACACATGAGGATTTCCTTTAGATAAGGTATTCAGCTTGATTTGACTTTTGAGTCCAACAAGATGTGATTGAATCAATATGATTATGATGGCACAAACTTTTTAAGACTTCCCCAGCAACGTTTTCCTGGTCTTCAGCAAAACTGTCCCCTTCATTAGGTGACACAGAACCATTTCAGTACTCTGTTAACTAGAAGACCAAGTAGGTACAAACTCACCTGTCTTAACCTGTTGCAACTCCATATATTCTTTGCAAATCCTATCTAAACTGAACAAGGTTTCTTATCACTCCTACAAGGCTGGTGTAAACTTCTGTTCACACATTTTTTAGGCCATGGGGTTTGGGCAGCCAAACCTTCCATCCCAAAACACATCATACCAGGATGCCATGGGATCTGGAGAAACCCTGTGCAGCCCCAAGTTGACTTGCAAGGCTTCAATATATACTTAAGAAATGGTGGGTTTGGGAACTTTTTGAAAAACAAAAAGCCAAACTCAGAGCCCACCTGCCCAAGGAGACAACATTCAAACACAGCTTGTGGTCTGCTAGTAGAGAGGCATTGGGTTGGGAATGGTCTGAGGAAACAATCTGAGAAATGGGTCTGTTGTGCCTCATTTCCCAGAATATTTTTTCTTGCAGGAGAGGTCCTGCCACTGCCCAGGAAAACTCCCTCCTTCCCTAGAGTAGTTGCCTATGGTATGTCAAATCAAGTTGCCCGTGGTAATATCTTCGTAGGATGTATCTTGTATGGCAGCAAACAGTGGAATAGCATTTGGCACAATAAAACCCTCACTGGTGTTTGACACTTGCTCACATGGACATCTATGAAAAATTTGCCTCCCCTCCTCTCTTAATAATCCCATCAAACGGTGATGTCCTCCATCACCCTCATCCGGAGGTGGCAATTTCACCTAATGTGTCTAAGTCAACAGAGAAAACATTGGGTGCAGGATTTCTGCTGGGTGAGGTAGGAAGGGTGATATGTCTCCCTGGTTTCCTGCCCTGATTATAATCTCTTTGCAGTAGGGACCTCACCACCTCATGTAGGCTTTTACAACACCCTGTGGAACCAAACCTTCCACCAGATGTGGCTCTGATGTTGATCACTGTTACCAAAAATGTGTCCAACAGACCTGCAGTGGTCCTTAACTGGGAAAGTTGAAGACTGTTTTAATAACACCTCTAATTCACTCTTCATGTCTATCTTATGCAACAAACGAAGCATGCATCCCATAGAAAAATTACTCATGGAACATAAAAACATATCCTATATGCAAGGAGAAAACTATGGTTGCACACCCATAGGGTTGCTTCTCCCCAAGGGAGTGAAAGGTACATGACAAAGACCTCAGGTAGGTGAGCTGTCCTCCACTGTGATGTGGTGATAGCATTTCCCGAGGAAAGGTGATGGAAAGGAAGCAGGGACAAGAACTATTTATAGCACAGCTGGACATCAGCATAATTTTGCATGAGAAACAAAAGGTGCTTCACTAGCCCAAGACTTGGACCCCTCCTAGTCCCAAATGCACCACAGAGACAAGGGGACCTTGAAAACTCCCTGCATCAAATCACATGGCATGGAGAGAGGAGGGCTGCTGAGGTCCCCAGACAAAGTCTAGGGGATGGGACCATGACTTTTCTGCTTAAATAATTATTTAAGAGACTGTTGCTTCACTCCATCTTCCTCTAGCTGGGCTTTTTAGCTTTTTGCAATTAAAATTGTTTTTCTAAGTTTTGACAGCACTGTGAAAGACTTGGACAGGACTGCATACCTTGTGCTCTTTCCATTTTATTTCATTTGTGACTGATTAGAGTTGAAACAACCCCATGTCTACTCCCCCAAATGATGCTGTATCAATTGGGTTTTAAGGCTTTTGTCTCTCCTCCTGGGATATTATCCCAGTGCTACTAGGTTTCAGCTGCATCTCACCCCTCCATCTTCTAACCCCAGCCCAAGGCAGTTTCTTTTGCTATCTCTCCTTGTCATCTATGCAAGAGGCAGGGATGCCCTGGGGGGCTGAATGCTTCCTGCTGATGGTTTATCTAAAGAGACCAGAAAGAAAAAGAAATAGAAATAGAAATGCACATCCAGTGTGATCCCTCCAACTGTCTGTTTTTTTGAATGGGAAGGAAGAACCAACATGCAGTTCCATGTCTCTGGTCCAGCTCAGTTTTGGGCAATGGGTTCAGGCAGAAGGTATCCTTTCTCTCAGCATAATGCACTCTTCATATGGCAGAGGAAGATCCCCTTGGTGAACTGGGATGGGAGCAGAATCCTCTAACCCTCCACTGCAATTTCTTGGAGAGTTCAGCCCAGCACTGTGAAAAAGCCCACCTGGTTTGCTCTTGCAACACAGACTTCAGCTTGGTTTTAACCATGTTTTGGTGATCACAGGGCTGCAACCCAGCTGAAACAAGACCTTTTTTTTTTTTTCCCTGAATCACAAGACTAAATTGGCTTTTAAATTGCATACAGAAAAAAGGAGGGAACCCCAAAAAGGAGAGAAATGGAATTTGCTGCTGGAGAACTGCCCTGCCCACAACAGAATGTTTTTAGGATGCCTGAGCAAACTCTTTTCAGCAGTTTGTTTTGTTTGCTTAGTAAAATTCAAGAAAACCAAACCACGAACAGAGTTAGCTACATCATGGCTGTTCATGAGTTGAGAAGCAATGGGAAGATATGAGGACACACTCCAACTACTATTACAGGTGTCTATAAGACTTCTCTGAAAATCCTCCCTGTGAGGCATCACAGTTCAAAGACAAATTTCAGCTGATTCTAGGAGAAAATACTGGACACTTTATCTCCTGTTCAATCACATTAACCTTGTAAACTCTTGATTTTAGAAACAGTTGTCTCAGCCACAGCAGAACACATTGGCAGAAATAAAGCTGCATGTACAACTAACTCCCTTATTTCCCACTTATTTTCACATTTAACCATAGTCATGACTCCTATCAAGGACTCTATATGCCCTTGTATAATTAAATATGCAATTTACACAATTAAATATCCAATTGACCCAATTAAATTAACTCAAGGGATTAAAATCGCCAGTGCCATAGGAACTTGGCTGCCTATTTAGCAGACAGGCATCTGAGACTCTCTGCAACCCCCTCTCAACCAAACCATGTCCACTTTGTAGGCAACCCTGAATGTCAGCAAATTTTGCTTTTCAATAGAAAGAGGGCAAGCAAATCCCAAGAACTCAAGGCTTTTACAGATAATATCTTGCCATCTTCCTCTTCTAATATAACTGGGAGAATCTGGCTATGCTGGAATAAGTATAAAGAGAAGATCCTTAAGATACTCCTGGGGCAATATAGGACATAACCCAGACAAACCAGGGGGATGGACAGACTGTATTTTCAAAACATTAGTGCTCAAATAAGGGTTTATGCATTAACCCAATGCTGGCAGCTGCTAAAGAGCAGTATTGTCCAAAGACACTCCATGAGACAATGGGAGAAGATGTGTGTCATGGTTTGACACTGGCACAATGCCAGTGCCCCCATGAGAATACCCTCTCCCTGGTTTCTGCTGTGAGATGTGACCAGGAATAAGCAAAGCAGGCTCCCACTTAGGAAGAAAAAAAAATTATTAACTAAACTACAAGGGAAAGGAAAAAAAAAAAAACAAACCACACAAGGAAAATGAAAACTTCACAAATACATCTCCTCCTCCTCCCCACCAAATTCCCAATACAATACATCCCCCAAATCATCGACTCTCGGTCCGGCACCACCCTTCAGAATACTCAATCCTCAGTTCATCAAGAGGAGAAGGAGTCCTTCTTGTGCCAATGGTGACCTCTTCCTTTCATGTCCAGAGCTCTCACCACTGAACACGGACCAGAACTGCTTCTAGGGTTGACTTTTAAGGATGCTTTGTCCCACTCCAAAAAGGCACAGTCTCAACTTTGGGACATCTGTCCCCCCCATATTTTTCACCCCTTGGGGCCTAGGGGTACCAACACTGAACCCTCTTGGTTCTGAGGCATTGCCTCCCCCTAGATGCAGTCTCTGTATCACAAGGAACATGGTTCTGTCCATGGCTATACAAAAAGAGTCCAGCAAAAGCCACTCCATCATCTCTTCCCACTAAGATTCTTCTCTATTCTTCCAACATCTCTCACTTGCCCAGACCTCTCTCACACTTGCCCATTTCCTTCTTCATCTTCCACTCTATCTCTCTTCTAGGAAAGGTTAATGTTCTGTAAAATTTTCATTGTCCGAAAAGGTGTTAAGAGCTCCTACAAGCGGCTGGCTGCACCCCCCCCCCCCTTCTTCTCCTTCTCAGCCGTGCTGCTGGCACAGGTACATGTTTATCAAGTTTCAAGGTAACAGTCCCAGGCACCGGCTCTCTCTCTCTCTCTGTCTGTCTCCCGGGGGGGGACTGCCCAATGGCTCCCGGTGTCTCTCTCTCTCTCTCTCTCTTCCACCCTTCCACCCCCGGGGTCAGGCCTACCTCTCCCGGCCACATGGCTTTTCCCCTCCCCCCGCCCAGCCAGCAGCTGGGCCGGGGGAGAGACCCGAACTCTTTCCCGCCGGAAACCCAAGAGAGCCTCCCAGGGGGAAAGCCCTGCTTTTAACCCCGTGTTCTCAGAGGCGGATCCAATGTCCCAATGGCCACATTAGGTGCCAATATTAAAATCTGAGCACCAATTGGCCTGACCACAACATCCCAGAAAACATATCTCCTGTCAAAGCACCACAATGTGCAACAAAGAAGAGTAGATTAAAAAAAACCAAAACCAAAACATTTAAGATGTTTCATCTACCTCCGTTCGTTTCTCCTCCTTCTGAACAGTTTTTTGGTGTGCGCAATTTCAGCTTCATGAGGCAACGAATGGTAACCCTGTAAAACAGAGGGAAAAGCAGTGATCAGTTTCAAGAGACAGGAGGCATCAATATGGAAGGGGTCAGAGTGAGACAGAGCTGTATAATCAACATGTGACTGTGATAAAAGAAACAGTTGCCATCCAAACCTCCTTACAACTTCTCAGACCCTATTGAAGCAGGACTGGAAATCCACAGACTTGTACCCTCTCAGGGCTGTTGCAATGAGCAGATGAAGTTATCTGCAGTTCCTGTATGGGAGAAACCACATGGAGCAAATAGCTGGGCCATGGATGGATGGATCCCAATACACACCATTGACAGGGAATTCACCCATTTCACACATGACACTGCTGACACTGGTGCACCTAAACCACCCACTTTCACTGGGCTGTTTCATTTGTATATTTATCTAAAACCCAGCTGTACAAATTTCTGTAAAGGGATGATGCTCAGCAGCCTTTTGAGGATATCAGAGTAAGCCAACAGGAGCTACAACTGGCAGGTCTGTTGGGGCTATGCTCCCACACCATTAGCAAGTCAACAACCACATCACAAGCATCTCAATGAGCCTTCCCACTGTGAGCTAGTCAACACATCCCACCCCTGAGGAACAAAAGGGCAGCATCCACCTTACTGGAAACAACTGAGATTATAAGGATGTTAAATGATTTGCCCAAGCCAAGACCGTCTAAGAGCTGTGTGTAACTCAAGCTGCTGTCTTGCTCTCTTCTCCACTGAAGGTGCTCTGACTTGGTATGTTTATCTGATTAGAGGGATGTAGATGTGACAGTTTAGTCAAAGAGAGAGAAACAGATAACTTTCCCAGGCATCATTCTGGGAAAAGCTGTGAGAAGCTAAGAGAAAGAATTAAAACAATCTTGCAGCTGGTGTTTTGAACAGTTGTTTTCTCATAAGATGTTTACCAAAGGGTGTCTTCTTAATTAGCCAATGGTGTGAGGGCTGTTGATTAAATAACCAATCAGGTCCACCTGTATCGGAACAGTGTATAAAAGACTGGGTTTCTAATAAACTCAGATTAGCCTTCTGAAGTGACCTAGAGTCTATGTGTCACCGTCACTCCCATTCCTGACTCAATGGTGACAGGGGATGCTCTATTTATTACCTTACTATGAACATGGTGAGGCTTTGTTAATGTGATCAAGGAGCTCCGAGGTTCCTAGATAAAAGGCACTATGTAAGTGCAAAGTATTTTTTATTTTTCATTGACCACAGAGCTGTTATAACCATAAATAATTTCATTTATGCAGTATTGTACTTCCCCGGATGGCAATAAAAGCCCTGTAAAAGTCACTTCTTTTATTTCCATTTCAATCTATCTTAGCCTCTGAGCTCCAGACAATGCTGGTGAACCACCATGCACAAGGGGCCATGAAGGAGCAGTATAGGAAAGGCAAGGGCTGGGTGGAGATATGTCTCATTGAGCAGCAGCTTTGTCAGATTGGCATGACAAAATAATTCACTGACTTCAAAAAAAAGTCCCTCTTTCTTTGCATGAAAAGTCTTTAAAGATGACAGTTAATTTTAGCAACAGTTACTGAGATAATAATATTTTGAGTTTCTCTGGTGGAAGATGCAATGGAGAAGAAAAGTTGCTGGGGTGGTAATGAATTTAGCCTTGCAGACTAGAGAAGGCATCCCCAAGCCTAAGACCAACAAGATTGATTATGACCATCCTTTCTGACCATCTGCAAAGAACCTGGAGAAACTGCTGCAACAGCAACCCTACAGCTCCCACAGCCGCTGGAGCCTTCCACTTTGGAGACCTTCACTCTTCAAGACTTCAAACAATGAAGAACTCACTGAGCCCTTTTGTAAGTCCTGATGCTGGCTTGCATGTCCCCATTTGAACCTTGATTTGGCTGCAGTGTGTTTCCTGAAAAGGTAGTTTCCCTTTTAATTTTCTTCTTCACTTTTAACTCTTTCAGAGAAAATCAGATGCACCATGGTCATACAATTTAGCACAGGCATTAGAAAGCATGTTCAAGAGTAGTACCCAGTCTCAGTGACAAATTTATCCTTCTGTCTCACTAAAGGACCCTTAACACAGAGGTGCCACACCAGCCACAGCATCCTACATGATCCCTCATAGCAATGGTGCAGGGGTCATCATTACATGAAGTTGTCTGATCTTTCCTGCAGATCTGCTCGTCCAACAAGGATCTGCTCAGAGATGGCATGTTTTTCTGTGGTCCTCTGCTCACATCCCTGTAACCAGCACCAGAAAGGGCTCTCCTCATGCTCCTTAGATCTCAACTCACCACTGAAAGATAGCCCATCTTTGACTAGCAAGAGGCAGATTAGGAGTAGGGAAATCTGGCAACTTGCCCTCACAGGGCTGTGATTGGGTTATTCCCTTGCTAACCAGGTCTGACTTAGGCTTCTCTTGCAGCCAAACACCTCATGGATAATTCTGTGTGGTATCTTTGATGCTTAATAGCTTAGAATAATACTGCACCTTCTTCATTGATGAGGGCTGTGGCTCGATTTTTCATCATCACTTATTTTTCCCAATCACTTATTTTCCCTGAATGAATAGGAGGAGCTTAATTTATCCAAGATACAGACCACTTTGTGCTCTGTAATGAGTCTAAAAGAAGATCTACACAAGAGGGATGGTTGTTGCTCTGTGATGCCTTGAGAAGCTACCTAGAACAGAGGCTAGACAGTGTTAAACGAATAAAGTAGGTATTTATTAGAAAGGCCTTCAAAGGATACACCTTGGGCAGTATAAGAGCCCGGCCATGGCTCTACCCAAGATGGATGACCCGGCACGAGTTTTAACAGTCTTATAAGTTTTGGTCCATTTACATACTGGAGTTAATTGTCCAGTTACAGCTTCAGGTTATGAAGTCCCATCCTCCCAGATTACTCTCCTCAATTCACTGTTGTTTATACTTTTTGGACCTGAAGCTGCAATGGTGTCCTCAGTTCTCAGGCTGGAAAAGGATTGTTTTGTCTAACTAAACTGTGAAGAGAACTTGCTAACACTTTATATGAAGTTCAGAGTTATATAATAATGCAGTACAGAATCTGGAAAATATGAAAGCTAACACTTAAGGCATCACCTGCTTGGGCCAGAAGACACCATCAAGCCCAGGTGTTCATGGTTTTCATAGGCAGGTTTGCAATTTCTCAATGGGAAACAAAATCACATTTGGTCTCTTTCCCACATAGGTTTTATTTTGATATTTATTCACAGGTGGCTGGAGGAGAACATAACAAATCAACATTTCAGTGCTACCAGTTCTGGAAGCGAGGGGTGTGGGAAAAGCAAAGAACAACAAGACCATGGTCTCATGAAGGATTGCTAATAGGGGTAATTTTCAATTTTGGAGCTAAACATTCTGCAGTTTACATGGTGGGAAAATTTGGAGCAGAACCTGAGAAGCCCATGGGACTTCTAATGCATATACATTCAAGTTTAAATCATCAATGTGCACTTTAACAAAAAAAGGGCCAATAGCTCTGGAAATGAAGGGGCCTTTGGGACTGGTCTGCTCTCTGGGCCAGACCCCTAGAGATCAGCTGTGTTGTGATGTGCATATTCAGCTCTTGGAGAAGGGAAGGTGATATGACTGTGAAGCTTAGGTGATTGTCATATGGGCAGCTAGCATACACCAAGGGAAATCTGCCATCTGCTGGAATTGCTGCAAAAAGACAGTAAAGGGAAGCAGGTTTGAAGCCCATGTGCACACTTTTTGAGCTTTACCTTCCTAATGAAGGCTTCTATCCAGCCCTCAACCCTGTCCACTTGACTGACAGAATGCAGAAAGTTGGCAAATGCTTCTTTGTTGCCCCAGACCTATTTACATCAAAGTTTAATGAAAGAAGAAATAAAAAGCTTTCAGGATCTCATTGGCAATCTGCAGCAATCAAGAGCCTTCCACCTCTTCCCTCACCAATACCTTCCTCTCCCCAGCAACATCCCTCTCTTGAGCCTTCCCACCAAAGCTGTGGGGTACTGGCCTGGGATGGACACAAGGAAGAGGGGCAGGACCAGAGGAGGGAAGTGTTTTGGTTTTAAAGATACCCTGCTACAAGCAGGAGCTTTATTATTTTTCTCATGCCTCCTCTGCACCAGCATCAGCTGAAGAAGTAAAAGGAAGGCACCAGCTTTGCCTCTTTTACTGGTGATGGTAATAGATAGAATGATAGTATCGTAGAATGTTTGGATTGGAAGGAACCTCAAAGGTGATCTGTTGTCACATTATATCACAGTACAAGCTGGCTTGTACTGGGCATTAGTCTGGTTATAAATAAGAAACCCAGCATGGTTCCATAAACCGACCCCATGGCTGACTGACAGGGGCTTCACCCAATAACATCCTTCCTTAAGGTGCAAGCATATCACTGGTCCAGGACCTGGGGGGCGTAAAGATCAGACCACTGAGCTGTCTAGACCCTGGAGTTTTGAACTGCCTATAAAAGAAAGCTCCGAACAATAAAACACGCTTGTGGAAGGGGCTAACAGCAGGCCTGTTAGCTAAAAAAGCGAGAAGAAGCTGAGAAGTAAGAAGAAGCTGATAAGGAGCTCTCTCCAAGGCTGTAACCAAGGAGACCAATGTTGCCGTTACGGCATGGCGACCTGGTTCGGGAGGTCCGGCACGGTGACCCAAGGCCCAGGGTCACTCGGTCCAATGCTACATACACCAATGTGGTGGACAGCAAATGGCGTTTATTGAGGGGTCTCAGGGGTATTTATGGCTTGGGCAGTCTGTGTCACTTCCCTCTGCTCACGTCCGGCCGGGTGTGGCCAGGTACGGAGCAAAGGTCAGACTGCAGGGTGAGGGGGGCCTTCTTATCTACCTGTACAGCCAGAGATCTTCCGCACACAGGTCCCTAGCTCTCCACAACCAAGAGAAGAAAGATAAGAGAACCTTGCAGCTGGACGAAGTATTTTTAGAAAGTTAGTTGAAGTCACTATAACTTTTCACCAATAGTATTATGTTGACTTATTGTGGCCAATAGTTAGGGTAGAAGATGCATAAACAATTGGAAAGTGTATAAAAGTCAGCCATGTTCAATAATAAAGAGTTGCCAACTGAGACTGCTTGTGGTCTCTGCTTTGTGTCGTGACCGCCTCGAGAGCGACACACGCTGTTTGCTGATGACCAACGGAGGTTTGTAGTGTGTCTGTCTCTGACACTCGACCACCGGGGTAACAGGTGTGTAACCAGATTGTGAGGCAGAACAATCATTTACCTGTGGGCAGAGTGGACGGAACAAGAGGACAGTGCCTGCAGAGCCTGTCCCCACAGCGAAAAGCTGGAAAAAAACTAAGGTGAGGAGAGCCCACCCTGCAGCGGAAAGCTGCAAAAAACCACAGCCAAAGGGCTGTGTGAAACAAAAAAACGGAGAAGCTGAAAATAGAAGAAAAGCCCCACCGAAGATAGGGGGGCTTTGTGTCCATGCAAGATCACCCAGTACTCCAGGTATGGAGACTTCTTGAGGAATGGGACGTAGATTATGATGAAAAGGCATTATTAACATTAATAACGTGGGCTAAAACCCACGGATTGGATACAACTGAAGAAGCTGCCTTTGACTTTAATACCTGGGCACGAACTGGCCAATTTATAATTCAAGCAGCTTCCAGAGGCGAGAAAAACGACATAAGAGTTATAAAGCCTTGGAAACTTATCTTAGATTTAATAACACTGTTAAATACCGAGGCATATGGCGAGAATTGAACGCCAGAGGAGTTATCGGGGGGATGGGCACCCTTCCAAGCTCGCAGAACATATGGCCAGACGAAACGGCCGCCATGTGCTGCCATGCTGCCCCTGTGGCCGAGCCGCCCTGAATACACCACCCATGCTGGCGCCGTTCCCTGGCGAGCTGTTTTCCGCAACCCCCCCGCATGGCGGGGTCCCGGCACACAGCGAGACAGAGGGGGGTGGCGGGGTCCTGGCGGCAGGCGGAGCCACAGCAGGCGGCAGGGATGGGCCCATGCCGGGATGCTATGCGGCGCCAGAGCGTACGGTGCCTGCACCCTGCAGATACTGTGCGGCACCGGAGCGCCCAGTGCCTGTGCCTGCGCCGCGAGGCTGCTGTGGTTTCTCAAACCGCACCACCATTTTAGCTGGGCAGCCCGTGACCATGACACAGCTCCATGCTGCTCCCGAGACCGCCCCCCCCACCGCCGGGGCCGGCCGCATCTTCCATCACCATAGAAACGTCAAGACTGCCTCCTCCTGAAGCCGGGGGGCCCAGCCCCAAAGATACACCCCCAACTCCGTGGAGCTTGACCACGCCTTCATCTGGGGATGTACTTACACCCCCAATCCAGTTTACCTCAGGGGGCAGAGCCCCGCCCCCAAGCCAACCTCCGTGGAACACATCCGCGCCTCTAGTGGTCGTGGCCCCATCCCCGACCCTGCCTCCATGGGCGGGTCTGAGAATTACATCACCAGAAGCTCTTACAGACGTCAAACCCAGATGCAGAGCATGGGAAAAGCCCCTGCAGGAGGCCCACCGAGCACACGGCGGAGGTAAAAAGCATGTGGGAATGTTATACCATAGGAACATTAGTAAACAAGCCTGCCTGAAAAAATGGTATTGGCCACGTAGCACAGCTACCTCTTGGCAGCTAGGAGCGGGCCACCCTCTCACCAAGCCCAACGGGAAGCCAGCAGCTCCCTGCATATGGGCAGTGAAGAGGCAAACTAAAAAAATCTAACAGCTCCAGCCAAAGCAATACCAACAAAAGCAGTGCCAAGTTCCTACCTCTCAAACCTCAACAAAGCTTCACAGCCACCCTGCCTTCTACTGCTTCAACTATACAAAGGTTCTCATATTCTACAGACTCTAATAAACTAATAACATGTGCTAAGAGTAAAACTATCTCATATAATGTAACTAAGTCAACCAAGTCCATCACAGTTATAAAAAAGGTGTCACACAAAGGTTACAAAAATGCACAACTTTTTACTAAATATGTCCTAGAATTCATAGTACAACATTTATTATTATTTTACATTTGCTAAAGCCAAAATTAATAAGTGTCTCATAGCTGATTCTGTTACAGTTACTAAGAAAGCATTATGTTTCTGTATCAAGTATGGACTACTGTGTATTAAAGATATCCTAGAATGTATGTTACTAAGTTTATTCATAATACTTCTATTATTTTTACTCACAATGCAAGCAGAATATCAACTAGATCAGTCTGGAAAATTCAAAGAATTTACTCATTCTAACATTCTAGATCCATTAAAACAAACATAAAAACATTAATTCAGTAATGTCATAAGCAAATTTCAGTTGCAAAGTTTTCTAACTGAAAATTTGCCACCTGTCATCATTTTAAAAGCTAAAAGTCACCTATTGAAGTGAATAACAAATTTCTAACTTCTAACAAAAGGAAGAAAAGTATATTGCTTGCACTGTTAGCATAATAACTGAAAGATTAAAATGCCTATATTTCTTTAATTATTCAGAAGTTATTAATGTTAACATTTTTTGCAGTAGATATTAATAAAAGCTTGTTTTAAAAATATAAATACAGAACACCTCTCCCAACCAAGTTCATGGCCCTGATCAAGGCATGAACCTGGCTGGTCAAGGAGAAATATACTAGTAAACCTAAATGATTCTGTCCAAACTTTACAAAAGCTAAACCCTTTTCCTTTGAGATAAACAAGAAAGCCTCGTCCAGAAGAGGTTCTTTCAAGTCCTCATTGGGAAAAAGAAACCCCTTAGCAATAGCCAATCCTATATAATAGTACCTTATTAATGCTGTTCAAAATCCATGTTTTGTTCCTATTTTTATTTATTAATACAAAAAAAAGGGGAAAAAGGTTCGGGTGAATGTACAGCCCCCCCTTTAAGTCTTAGGTAATATCATGTTCTAATGTCTTTCAATCATATTACAGTACAATAATCCTATGATAAATGCATTTCAATAGACACCGAGACATGCTGGATACCTGCTAGATGTGTCCGGCCTGCACTACATCCTGCTCAGAAGCACAGACAGCATCCTGATGTCCCCTCAACAGACATCACAGAGCCGTGTAACCAAAACAATTGATGACTACCTGTAGGAGCCACAGGGCCTGCAAGGGCTCCCTGGCAGTCAGTTGCCTAGGATAAGAAATGCCTAGTCACGATGACTGGACCAAAGGAGCCCCTCTTCTGCCTTCGGATGCTTGTTGTCTCTCTGTAAGATGATAGGTCATATTCACCTCGACCCTTACCAAAACCCCTATACCCTATATAAACCCCTATTTCTGTGCTGTTCGGCAGAAGAGCTGTCACTGTGACCCCTCGCAGAAGCTGCCAATAAAGACACCTCTGTGGAACCTCATACAGCCTTCTCCTCTCCCTGCGTCTACTGCAGCACTTAGCAAGCAAAGAGCTGAATTCACCAAAGAGCTGATCTCACTTAAGAGCTGAGCTGCATGATAAGATTGCCTGCAGCTGGGAGCCTGCCTGAAGGACCTGGACAGGTTGTGCTTAGCAAGACTGCGCTATCCAGACACCTACGGCAGCCGGGGTCGGAGAGACCCCTAGAACCCTCGCTGTAATAATTTTGGCTCCCCGAACTGGGCTGCTGGCATCCTGGCACCCCCAGAGAGCAGCATTCGTCTTGAATAGTTACTGCCTCGGGTCACTACGACCTCCTGAAGATAAGTTCTCCGTTATAGAAGAAGTTATCTGAAAAGGCATCCAACGACCCTCCACATCGACATCTGGGACGAGATCCTGAGGAGTCGGACACGGCAGACCACCCACCAGCAGTTTTTGACCCACATTCGGCTGAAGAAGTGTAAGTTTTAAAACAGCCTTAATTGCGCGCTCTTACCTTCGGTCCTTTTTTGTTTGTTTGTTTGTTTTTTTTCTTTTTTGTTTTTCTCTTTCTGCTGCTGGAGGGGAAAAGGGAATGAGATCAAAACCTAGTAAATGAAAACGATCCCAGAACAGGAGAGATTTATATTTACAAAGCCTAAAAATCTTATCCGCTAACAGCTTTTCTTTCTCTAAAGACAATCTCTCAAAAACTAACTTGAAATAATTTATAAAATTGATTATTTCCCAGTTTCTAGATACTAACACACAGACTATCGCTCTAAATTCTTTTTGGGACACAGTAGGGACAAGAATATATTCTCTCCAAACTAATGAAGATTTTTCTGTCACTCAGTTTTTTACCTCTTTTTGTTCTATAACCAAAACGGTCGAAAAAATAAAGAGCTCAATTTCTCTGCAGCCCTCCCCTGCTGAGGGCATTCCGACCTTATCTCTCCCACCAGAGACTCTCTTCAAATGCTAATAACACAGATAACATTCCTCTTCTCTCAGTCTCTGAATCCTATCCTCTGCTTTCTCTGGGTTCAAACGCTGTCTCTGGGGCCGTGCCACCCTCAGGCCCCCTTCCTGGAACGGGGAACATGGCATTCTTGCTGCCCGCACCCACCCCCTCCACACCTGCGGGGTCTGTAGGTCCTGCCCATCCTTCGGTTTCCCCCTCAGACGCGGCTAGTGCAGACTCCACTCCACCTATAGCGCAATCCACGGAATGCTGCTTGCACCCTCCTCCCGTGCTATCTTCAGGTGTAATTGCGCTAGTTTCTATGGTTTCTATCGGGTCCACCCTCCCTCACTCCAACATCTCCGCGCAGCCTGCCGTGATCCCACCCCCCCCACCCCTGGCACTGCCCCCTCCACCCCTGCCACCATACCTCTCACCCCTGTCACGTGTCTCCCCACCCCCGCTACCATTCCTGCCGCAGCAGGCAGTCTTCTCCCTGCCTGCCTGCCACAGCTCCGGCAAACCACTCTGTACGCCCCGTCGTGCCCGCTGTGGCAGCACAGCCCCTTCCAATCCCACTGCCTCCTCTCCCCCGCTTCTTCCTTGCCTGCATCCTCAGGCTTTGCAGCCGCCCATCCACCCTCAGGGTCCCCCGAACGGAACCTCCAAGACCCCCCACGGTGCCACTCCACTTCTCCATGTGCCTCAGTCCTGCGCAGGTTGTGCCACACGTGGTGCTGCCATTCCTGCTCCACTGCTGCCTCCCTCTAGCCAAACTCTACCATGTGCTCCCCCGCACCCTCTTCGGTCCCCTACAAACCTGCAAACTCTTGCTCCAATACGCCCAAAAAAGCATACTGCATTGCCTGCTCACTCTCACTCCTCCACTAAGGACAGTAGTGACAGCGAGTCCATTCTGATACAGAGGACATAGATCCATGGGCTCTAATAAAAATGGAAGTGACTCGGGCAGGGGATTGGAAACTGGCTCAGAGAATTTCTGCCTTCCCAGTAATTTATATAAAGGGAAAAAGAGGTGGTGCCACCACTAAAATGATGTGGGAATCTAACACAAATAAAGAACTTGTGCAACTACGAAATATAGCCAAAGAACACGGTAGAAGTTCACATAGTTTTAGAAATTTCCTAGAAGCTATCTTCTCGGCACATGTTTTAGTACCTCACGATGTTAAAAATACTGCCCACTGCCTTCTTTTCCTGGCAGAATATATGCTATAGGAAAGGCATTGGAAAAGACAATTAAAAACATCAGACACCTATGCTAAAGATGCAAATAGGCCAGATTTTACAGTTGAACAGCTGGCTGGAGAAGGGGATTTACAGAAACCCTCTCACCAACCTAACACCTTACCTGAGGTGGCACTACAGGACTTAGCTATTGCAGCAAAAACCTCCTTACTTCTTACCCCAGATGACTCTATTCCTACCCAACATTTCTCTAATAATAAACAAGTAGATGAAAGCTTTATCAAGTTTGTGGACAGAATTAAGGATGCTCTGGAAAAACAGATAAAGAGCACAGAGGCAAGAAAGGAACTGTTGTGTAAACTCGCCATGAGTAATGCTAATGAACAGTGTAAAACAATTCTTAAGGCCCTACCCTTGAATACAGAACCTACCATTGAGCAAATGCTGGAAAGCTGTACACATCATTTGTCCACTGAAAACACAGTGGCCCAAGCAGTTGCTAAGGGTATTGCAGAAGGAGTTTCTGGTGCATATGCAGTAGTGGCTTCCAAAGACCAGGCCCACTGCTTCCACTGTGGAGACTTTGGACATTTTATAAAGGCCTGTCCAGACAGGTCACCTACCCAAAACCCCCGTAACACCTACCAAAAACCCCAGAATCAGCAGCGCTACTAGCAGCATTTGCAAAACTTCCAGCGGAGTGCAGTCAGGCCCCGTGCAAAGACAACAAATCAAAAGCCATCCAGACCCAGCCATGCATCATCTCAGGAGATTCCAGATCACATGAAGAGGATCCAACACACGGAGTGATACAGATGGGTGTTGTAGTGTGTTTTTATATTTTGTAATACTTTGAAGTAGTTTTGTTTTGTATTCCAATATTTTTCCCAAATGGTTTATCCCAGACTGTACTCCCCTCCCTTTATCTGTGTTATCCCTCTCCTGGGATGAGATCATTCCCTAAACCCCCACCCTGGCTCTCTGTCTATCACTCAGCATCCCAGCCCCCCATCCAGAAGTTTCGGTCCAAGTTGTCGAGTGATTTGCCAGAGGCCAGGGGTCAGCCCCCCAGGCCTAGTCCCATATGCTGTCCGATATGCCTGTCCCCCAGTATCTATCCCCCAGAGATACCTATTGGTCAGTAAATGTTATCTGCTTTTGGTTTCCTCCCCCCTTTAAATGTGAACTCCGGACATCCCCCGGGGCTCTCGGCAAGAGGCCCCCTGGGGTGCAGGAGTTCCTCCGGGACTCCTTAATAAAACCTTGGACTAACCCCTGCTGAGAGTCGGCCCCTTCTCTTCTACCGATGTCTCTGCTGTCTCTGCTGCGGCGAAGGCAACCAGCCTAAGTGCCCTCAATACCCTCGGGGCACAGAGAGTGTCTCCCTGCTGTCGGCCGTGTCGGGGCTGCCCTCCCCGGTGTCTGCCGACTCGGGACTGGCCCAGGGTTCCTGAGAGGCTCGCAGAGAGACTGAGACAGCTTGGCGCCCAAACGTGCGGCTCTGAGATCACCCCCGGAGCTGACGGACGGGGCTCGGACATTCTTTCAGACTGTTCGCAAAGCCTTTGGCCGGCAAGCTACCTCAGAAGAACACACTCCGTTTTAGTGAGTTGCTCTCCTGTGGAGGAAACTGGTAGCTTTTGAAGTACCCTCAAAAGTCAGTTTCAGGTAGAAGTCACCATCCCAGGACCTCCTGTTTTCCTGTCCTACAGCTGGATTGGTAAGTTTTACCTTTTTCTTGTTTCTCCCCTCTTTGGGAGGGGGCTGTTTCCCTGTCTTTGTTTTCAGGCTCGCCGTGGAGAGCCAAAGTTTCTTTTCTCTATTTTTGGCAGGCTGCCAGCTGCAGGCCTTTTTTTTCCTCCCCCCCCCACCTGGGTTGGTGAAATTTGAGATACAAAATTTAACATCACAGCCACAATGGGTGCAAGGCTTTCTGTATCTCACAAAGGTGTCTACTATCATCTTTTGAACATTCTTAAGAGTGAAAAAATCCGATTTTCAAAATCAGATGTTAAACAATTTGTTAGATGGCTGTTTCTTCACTTTCCCGATGTATCAACTGAAAATATTAGTGATTTGGCTTTTTGGGACAAAATTGGTAATGAGTTATTGAGAGCAGGGAAATCTGGTGACACATCTCCGTCAAAATTTGCTTTTTTAGCCCTGCAGATAAGAAATGTTGTAAAATCTAATTTAAAGATGTAAGAACAGCCATCCGGGAACAGTTTCAACACCTCTGTTTCCCAGAAACCCGATCTACCCCCTCCAAGTTATGTTCTCCCTCTCCTAACCCTCTTTCCTCACCCCCAGCCCCGGCACAGGGCATTCTGAAGAAAGTTACACTCCCTAGCTTCCCTCAGAAGCTCCCTGTCTCCAACCCGGACAGTTCTGGCCAGACTCCCCGGGACCCTACCCTTTTCCCTGCTTCCCCAAGTTGTGAAACCCCGTCCCACAATCTTAGTGCATGCCTTTGTGCCCCCGATCCGCTTCAAGTAACTTCCCCAGACCATGATGGTGGATACCACATGGCAATGCGTGGTTCTTCTTCTTCCCACAATCCTTTTCGCTCTCCCAACAACCCATTCTGCTTGGAACACCCCGCCCCCGAAACCCGCCCTCTCCGTACCCTCCCCCCGGCCCCGGCCCCCCCTCCTGCTCCGGCTCCGCCCCCCTCCGCCCCCTCACGGCTTTGCCCGCCCGCCGCGGCCTCCCTCCGCCCCTCCCGCAGCCCGCCCTCCGGCTCCCAAGTCAGTGTAACCAGAGATGCTGAGCTCGGCAGCCAGAAGCCGGAAACATCACTGGTTCTTTCTGCAGCCCCTGTGTCATATATTTCAGATTTAAATGGGGGGATTCAGCCACATTATACCCCCCTTTCTGTTGATTCTGTCAAAGAACTTGCCAAAGCCCAAAAAGATTTTGGTAGATCAAGTGAATATTTTAGAGGACTCCTTAAAGCTACACTTTTTGCTAATATTTTAACCCCTGCTGATATCAAACACCTTTTTTCCTGCCTGTTATCCTCATCTGAATATCTTTTGTGGGATGCAGCATGGAAAAAAGGATTGAGAGAAATTTTACCAGCTCTGTGGGCTGATGAAGCTACTGTCCATGATGTTTATGGTAAATTGATATCTCTCGACCATCTCTGTGGACAGGGGGAATGGGAGGATGGAGCAAGTCAGGCAGAGGGCATTCCCAGAAAGGTTTTCAAAGAATGTGCTAGAGCAGCTGAGAAAGCTTTCTTTGGGCTCCGTCCTGGTGTTCCGCTTGAAAATTATTTGAAAATAACACAATCTTCATCTGAGTCCTTTTTGAGTTTTGTGGAAAGGTTGAGAAAAGCTGTTGAATTGCAAGTTCAGAACGAAGGAGCCAGGATGGAAATCCTCACCGAGATTGCTAAAGAAAATGCCAATGAGAAGTGTAAAGCTGCCATCCTGAGCTTGCCTCTCGATCCAACGCCAACGCTGCAAGCAATGCTTGAAGTGTGTGAGAGGAAAGTTACCATCACCCTTGCTGACCAGGACGAGAGACCAAAACCACAGAGAAGGGTTGCAGCGGTGGACGCCCCTGATCCACCATTCACCAGCCAGCTTCAGCGCGTCACAATGCCACAAGAGAGAACCTCCAACTCTAATCGACCTTGCCATCTTTGTGGGAAGTTAGGGCATTGGATGCCTGACTGCCCTCTGAAAAAGCAGTTTTTAGATTTTAAATACAATAAGCTTAAAGACCAGAAGTCCCCAAAGGACAACCTTTCAAAAAACTGAGTAAAGAGCGCTCCTTTCCCCAGCGCTATGACAAAAATAGGGTGGGCTCAATTCAAGTACAGGGGAGGGACAAGAAATCTAGTGCGAAAGATGTATTTGTGCCAAGTGAGGCACTGGCATTGAACAAAACAGAACATTCATTTGATTGGGACAATCCCAGACCAATTCTAACTACCGATTCTCCCCACAACCCTTACAGATTGGCGCTGACAGAGCCTCTCCATCTCAAGGACACTAACTGGCATTTCATATCTGTTAACCCTGAACAGCCAGGTACTTGGACACAGCTTTGCCAGAAACGTCACAGTAAGTATGTCGTCCTTGGGGACACAAAACACACACCCCAAGAAATTAATATTCCTCCGGGTCTCATATCATCAGACCCGAAACAATTTGTCATTTGGCTCCATTGTACTCACCCACCCGTGTACTTGCCCAAGGGCCAAATAATAGCCCAAGCCATCCCAGTGCCTGAGCCTCCATGGGACCAGGAGCAAGGAGACACTCTCAGAGATAAACTCCATCCCAATGTCTGCTGGACTCAGGTATTGGGAAAAGAAAAACCCAAGCTATCATGTGGGTTGCACCGTGGTGGTGAGTACAAATCTATACAAGGACTTTTAGATACCGGAGCAGATGTTACGATCATTCCATCTAAAGAGTGGCCGTCACACTGGGAATTGCAAAACGTAGCAGGACACGTGCAAGGTGTAGGGGGCATTCAATTGGCAAGACAGTCAAAAAACGTTGTTCAAATTGAAGGACCTAATGGCAAAGTAGCTTCCATTCGCCCATTTGTTTTAGACTACACAGAGCCCCTCTGGGGCAGAGATTTAATGGTTCAATGGGGAACCACAATTGACATCCCAGAAAACCCGCAGGTTTTTCGGGGAGCGGTCGCTGAAGTGCGCCATGCCCAAAAATTGATTTGGAAAACTGATACTCCAATACGGGTAGTTCAGTGGCCGCTCAACAAAACCAAATTAAAGGCGCTTGAAGAGCTTGTACAAGAGCAGTTAAAGAAAGGTCACATTGTGGAGACCACGTCGCCGTGGAATTCGCCTGTCTTTGTCATTAAAAAACCCAACAAAGACAAGTGGCGGCTTCTCCATGATCTCCGTCAAATCAACAACGTTATTGAGGACATGGGCTCCCTACAACCAGGGATGCCCTCACCAAGCATGCTTCCACAGAATTGGTCTTTAGCTGTAATTGACATCAAAGATTGTTTTTTTCAAATTCCCCTGCATCCTGACGATGCCCCGCGTTTTGCCTTTTCGGTTCCCACCATTAACCTGGAGGCCCCAATGAAGAGATACCACTGGAAAGTTCTCCCACAAGGTCTCAAAGTGAGTCCTGTGATTTGCCAGAGGTATGTCTCTTCCTTGTTGTCTCCAGTCCGTGAAGCTGCAGGAGATTCCATCATCCTGCACTACATGGATGACATCCTGGTGTGTGCCCCAAGTGATGACATGCTTACTCACACACTTGACCTGACAATCAATGCATTGGTTGCTGCAGGGTTCGAGCTCCAAGAAGAAAAGATTCAAAAGATGCCACCTTGGAAGTACCTGGGTCTTGAAATTGGAAAGCGGACCATTGTGCCGCAAAAATTAACTATCAAACATGACATCAAAACCTTAGCGGATCTCCATCAACTTTGTGGATCCTTAAACTGGGTGAGACCTTGGCTAGGCATTTCCACCGAAGACCTAGCCCCCCTTTTCAATTTGTTAAAAGGGGGAGATGACCTTAGTTCTCCTAGGACCCTCACCCAGGAAGCGAGAACCGCACTGGAGAAAGTTCAGGAAATAATGTCTACTAGACAGGCCCACAGGTGCCAGCAGGGTCTCCCCTTCAAATTTATCATCTTAGGCAAGTTGCCACACCTCCATGGGATGATTTTTCAGTGGGAAACTGTCCAGGCAAGGAAAGGTGACCAGGTCAAGAAAGATCCACTCTTAATTATAGAGTGGGTCTTTCTCAGTCACAACAGGTCAAAAAGGATGACAATGCCACAGGAGCTGATGGCAGAATTGATCCGGAAAGCAAGGATTCGGATCAGAGAATTGGCAGGGTGTGACTTTGACTGCATTTACATTTCCTTAAACCTGAAATCAGGCCATCTGTCTCAAGCAATGCTAGAGCAATTTTATCAAGAGAATGAAGCCTTGCAATTAGCGCTAGATAGCTACACAGGCCAAATTTCGATTCACCGACCGGCCCACAAAATTTTCAATTCAGATGTTCAGTTTTCATTATCACTGACAAGTATTCAGAGCAGGACACCTCTAAAAGCACTGACAGTTTTTACTGACGCGTCTGGTGCATCTCACAAGTCAGTGGTAACTTGGAAAGATCCCCAAACTCAACAGTGGGAAGCAGATATTGCCAAGGTGGAAGGATCACCCCAAATTGCTGAATTGGCCGCTGTAGTCAGAGCTTTTGAGAAGTTTCCCGAGCCTTTAAATGTAGTTACTGATTCAGCTTATGTTGCAGGTGTAGTGTCTAGGGCAGAGAATGCTGTGTTGCAAGAAGTTTCCAACATTCCTTTATATGAATTACTTTCCAAGTTAGTAAGAATTATCTCTTGCCGAGAACAACCCTTTTATGTGATGCATGTTAGGTCACACACAGACCTGCCGGGGTTCATTGCAGAAGGTAACCGCAGAGCTGATGCTCTTGCCGCAGCAGCCAAGATGGCCCCGCTTCCAGATGTATTCCAACAAGCAAAGATCAGTCATCAATTTTTTCATCAGAATGCACCTGCCTTAGTTCGGCAATTCCACCTGAAGCACAAACAAGCCCAAGCCATCGTAGCCACGTGCCCTTCTTGTCAAAATCAGTCACTACCCACCTTAAGTGCAGGAGCAAACCCTAGGGGCTTACAGAGCTGCGAAGTGTAGCAGACAGATGTAACCCACATCCCATCATTTGGCAAATTTAAATATGTCCACGTCTCCGTGGATACCTTTTCTGGTGCCATCTATGCTTCTGCCCACACAAGGGAGAAAGCCAGTGAGGTAAAGAAGCATTTCATGCAAGCTTTTTCCACATTAGGAATCCCTAAGGTCATCAAAACAGACAATGGCCCAGCGTACAAGTCCAAAGACCTTCGGAGCTTCCTGCAGCAATGGGGAATAGAACACAAAACAGGCATCCCCTATTCCCCGACAGGCCAAGCTGTGGTGGAGAGAGCCCATCAGAACCTAAAAAAGGTTCTTCACCGACAACGTGAAGTTATGAAAACGGAGACCCCTCAAATCCAGCTGTCCAAAGCGCTGTTCACACTGAATTTTTTGAACTGTACCTATGAAAACCTTAACCCACCTATTATAAGACATTTTAACGAGAACAGTCAGCACAAACTAAAAGTCCGTCCACCAGTCCTCATAAAGGACCCTGAAACTTGGAAAATAGAGGGGCCCCATGAGCTCGTAGTCTGGGGTAGGGGATATGCGTGCGTATCCACTCCCTCAGGCTTGAGATGGATCCCCTCCAGGTGGGTGAGACCGTACATTCCTAAGGTGTCAAAGGACAAAGCTACAACACAGGTAGCCAGTGCCTGCTGGAGGAGAAAGCGCCGTCAGACTCTTTAAAGTTAAATTGTTGTTGCCTGAACCTTATCCCTAACAATTTTTATTTTCAGTTTTAGTGTTTTCCTTTGATCTGAACTCAGCCCTGGTGTCATCAGAATGAGCCCCATCCTTCCGTTGCTTCTGTTGACAGCCGTCCATCCAAGTCAGATGTGGATTGTTCCGCAGCCTCAGGCAAATGTGTGGACCACCCTCGCCAGAGTCCTCAACCAAGACCACATTTGTCTGTCAGCTTCTTCTGTGTCTGACCCGATGTCCACTTGCCTTGTGGGGATCCCATCTAAATATGATGAATTTCCGCCAGCATTAGCTGCTCCCCTTCTTCCAGTATATAATCCGTTATCCCCTTGGACAAAATTAATTGATAGACAAGCAGTAGCAGAAAAAGAACCCCAAGAATTTGAACTCCTTGGTTCTGCCAAGGCATTCTATTGTGTTCAGTTCATGTTTACACCAAAAGATCAAGTAAACTTGTACCATGAAGTTAAACAGTTTAAAGTGAATTATACAGCAAAATTTTGGTGTAAGAAAATTTCCCAAGTAGGAATACCTTCTACCCCTGATAATAAGCCCCGTGCCCTCCCTAAAGGGTTTTTCCTCATTTGTGGTGACAGGGCATGGGCAGGCATCCCCTCTCGTCTAATCGGAGGTCCATGCACCATTGGAAAGCTGAGCCTGTTTACACCCAACAAAACCCAAATCATGGATTGGCGAACCAAAACCAGCGCTCGCAATTCGGCCCGCAAAAAGAGAGATTTAAGGAATCTGGACCCAAATTGCGATTCTGAAATTGTACATTGGTCCAAACCAAAAGGAGTTGCGATCACCGTGTTTTTGCCATGGGTATCTGCAGCTAAAGCTCTAGGTGAATTATCACAGCTAGAGTGTTGGGTTGCTAAACAGGCCAATATTACATCAGCTGCACTTTCAGACCTCCTGGCAGACGATGAAACAACAAGGCAAGCCACCCTACAAAATCGTGCTGCAATTGATTTTCTTCTCTTGCTACATAATCATCGTTGTGAGGAGTTTGAAGGTCTCTGTTGCATGAATCTGTCATCCAAAGCTGAAAATGTCCACAAAATCATTGGGAAGATGCAACAGATGGTCCAAGACATCAAGCAAGAAACAGCAGACTGGATGGACGGACTTTTTCAAGGATGGGGACTCTCGGGCTGGGTCAGATCCATATTGAAATCTGTATTTTTAGTTTTGTTTGTTCTTCTTGTTATTTTGATCAGTTTTGGGATCATCAAGAGCATTGTGACCAAACTGATATCGAAAGCTATTTCCCCTTTAGAGATCAATCAGGTGACTGTTCCTGCCTCTTCTGAGGAAGAGACAGAAACCTCTGCAGAATTTACAAAACAGCCTTGGTTTGCTGATGCTTGATATCACTCCGAGCTGAAATTTAATGTTTAGGTGCCTCTCCTTTTTTATTTAAACGAAAAGAGGGAGATGTTGTAGTGTGTTTTTATATTTTGTAATACTTTGAAGTAGTTTTGTTTTGTATTCCAATATTTTTCCCAAATGGTTTATCCCAGACTGTACTCCCCTCCCTTTATCTGTGTTATCCCTCTCCTGGGATGAGATCATTCCCTAAACCCCCACCCTGGCTCTCTGTCTATCACTCAGCATCCCAGCCCCCCATCCAGAAGTTTCGGTCCAAGTTGTCGAGTGATTTGCCAGAGGCCAGGGGTCAGCCCCCCAGGCCTAGTCCCATATGCTGTCCGATATGCCTGTCCCCCAGTATCTATCCCCCAGAGATACCTATTGGTCAGTAAATGTTATCTGCTTTTGGTTTCCTCCCCCCTTTAAATGTGAACTCCGGACATCCCCCGGGGCTCTCGGCAGGAGGCCCCCTGGGGTGCAGGAGTTCCTGCGGGACTCCTTAATAAAACCTTGGACTAACCCCTGCTGAGAGTCGGCCCCTTCTCTTCTACCGATGTCTCTGCTGTCTCTGCTGCGGCGAAGGCAACCAGCCTAAGTGCCCTCAATACCCTCGGGGCACAGAGAGTGTCTCCCTGCTGTCGGCCGTGTCGGGGCTGCCCTCCCCGGTGTCTGCCGACTCGGGACTGGCCCAGGGTTCCTGAGAGGCTCGCAGAGAGACTGAGACAGATGGGAACTCGGCACCAGCTGATAACTGCTCTGTCCATTGACTTTAATAATGAGAATGTTTATCGTGTTCCCACAGGCAAGCATGGGCCAAAAGGGTGGTTCTTTTGACATTTTAATTATAGGTGACACTCTCCATGGCCCAGAGGAAATCTTTGTTGTTCCAGAAGTACAGACAGTGCACCCAGGACAAGAAATCTCTGTCCAGCTCTGCTGCACGGACTTACCATTTTTACCTTTCACGGGGAACTCTGATTGCACAAGCCTTTCTACTCCCAAAGAATCACGGGGAAAACCTTCCTCTCAACCCTACAGCAATGTGGGCACGAGTTTTGGGTCCAAGTAAGCCTGCCATCGAGTGTGGTTTTACCTGCAGCGGAGAGAAGATCCACCGACCAGGGATGCTGGACACCAGTGCCGACGTGATCATCATGGCCCGCTCAGAATGGCCAGCACACTGGGAACTACAACCGGTAGCAGGCATGATTTCAGGGATTGGTGGAGCTACAGTATCCATGCGAAGCAAGAACAACATCCTCATTGGAGGGCCTGAAGGCAAGTTGGCAACCATCCGCCCATTCGTGGTAAGGGCCCCCATCACCCTTTGGGGCAGGGATGTTCTATCCCAATGGAAGGCTTCCCTACGTATTCCCAGTTGGGATTTCTAATCAAGGCCACTGAGGAGAGCGCACACTACCAGATACCCCTTGGCTCACCTGGAAATGCCAAGACCCGATCTAGATGGAACAGTGGCCCCTCTCTAAAGTCAAACTGCTCGCACTACAAGCCCTCATGGAAAAACAGCTTGCCAAAGGCCACATCATCGAGACTACCAGCCCTTGGAACTCTCCAGTCTTCATACTGCAAAAACCTGGAACAGACAGGTGGAGGCTCCTCCACGACTTTTGCAAAATCAATAAGGTCATTGAGGACATGGGCCCTCTCCAGCCTGGCCTGCCTTCACCATCGATGCTGCCTAGAGACTGGACACTTGCCATCATAGATATTAAAGACTTTCTTCAGCATTCCGCTGCACCCCCAAGACACTCCACAGTTTGCTTTCCCCGTTCCCTCTCTTAACAGAGAGGCTCCACTCAAAAGATATCATTGGTGTTATCTTCCTCAAGGAATGAAAACCAGCCCGACTAAATGCCAGTGGTACATTGCTCACATCCTGTCTCCCATTCAGCAGCTATTCCCAGATGCAATCATCTACCACTATATGGATGATATCCTGGTCTGTGCACCAGAAAAAACTTACTTAGACAAAGCAGTTAAAAATACCATCAAAACCATAGAAAAGGCAGGATTCGAGATCTGTGAGGACAAAATACAGTACACCAACTGATGGACTTATATCAGATTCCAGATCCGTGAAAGGACCATCATACCCCAGCAGCTTGCCATCCGAGACGACCCAAAAACCCTGAGAAACTTACATAGTCTGTGCGGATCCATCACCTGGGTACGTCCCCTGCTAGGAATTACAACAGAGGACCTCGCTCCCCTGTTCAACCTTCTTCGTGGTAACAGAGACCTGAACTCTCCATGCACTCTCACAACAGAAGCCTGAGATGCCATCACCAAGGTCCAAGAAGCTCTGTCTTCACGCCAAGCCCATTGCTTCGAGCCCAGCCTGCCTTTCCAGTTTGTCATTCTGGGAAAAGCACCCCAGTTCTATGGACTGATTTTCCAATGGGATACTCAACTTCGAGACCCTTTATTGATACTGGAACAGATCTTTACAAACAACCAACCTACAGAGACAATTACCACCTTCCAGGAAATCATGGCACATCTAATAATAAAAGCCAGTACTCGCCTCCGCTCTCTTGCAGGGTGTGAGTTCACATGCATATACTTGCCACTGACCACTGGGGACCTGGAGCATTTGCTCCAGACCAATGAAAATCTCCAGTTCACCCTAGATAGCTATACAGGCCAAATTTCCATCCATATCCCAAAACATAAACTTTTTAATCGTGATGCAGCCTTTAATCTGACCCTAAAATTAGCCCAAAGTAAAACACCTCTCAAAGCTCTAACCATTTTTACAGACGGCTCAGGGTCATCCCACAAGTCTGTAATGACCCAGAAGGACCCAAGACCTAAAAATGGGAATCTGACACCAAAATAATGGAGGGATCTCCAGAGATTGCAGAGTTAGCAGTTGTTGTCAGAGCCTTTGAGAAATTCAAAGACGAACCCTTTAATCTGGTCACAGATTCAGCGTATGTTGCTGGTATAGCTATGAGAGCAGAACATGCTCTTCTCAAAGAGGTTTCCAATCCAAAGTTACACCAATTTATTTCTATATTAACACACTTAATCTCCCACAGAAAGCAACCTTACCACATCATGCATGTGAGGTCACACACTGACCTCCCAGGTGTTATCACAGAAGGGAACAGGAAAGCGGACGCATTGGCCATGGCAATAGAGGCTGCTAATGTCCCTGACATCTTTGCCCAGGCAAAGTTGTCACACACATTTTTTCATCAAAATGTACCTGCCCTTTTCAGAATGTTCAAGCTCTCGAAAGATCAAGCAAAAGCTATCATGGCTACGTGTCCGAACTGCCAAAACTACCAGATACCATCTATGGGGACAGGAGTCAATCCCTGAGGTCTGAATAGCTGCCAGCTGTGGCAGACAGATGTAACTCACTTCCCACCTTTTGGAAGGTCAAAATATGTGCATGTATTGGTTGACACATTTTCTGGAGCAGTATTTGTATCAGCTCATCCAGGAGAAACTACACAACACAACATTAAGCACTTCTTCCTTGCCTTTGCTACCCTGGGAGTACCAAAGGAGATCAAAACAGATAATGGACCTGCCTATACCTTTCATAAATTAAAAGAGTTCCTCAGTGAGTGGAGAATAGAACACAAGAAAGGCATACCTGCAAATCCCACATGACAATCAATTGTAGAGAGGACACATCAAACCCTCAAAAGAGTCCTCAATCAGCAGCAAAGAGAAACAAAAATCATATCTCCAACTGAAAGACTTTGCAAAGCTCTCTACGTCATCAACTTCCTAAATTGTACAACATCAGAGCCTGACCCCCCAATACTTCGCCACTTCGCAAATACCACCCAAGCAAAGCTCACTGAGAAACCACGTGTGCTAATGAAGGACCCAGAAACACATCAAATTTCTGGGCCTTTCCAGTTGATTACTTGGGGTAGAGGGTATGCATGCGTTCTACTACCATCTGGCCCAAGACGGTACCCAGGAAAAAACATAAAACCATACCTAGGCACTGCAAACACTACTCCCACAAACAGTGACAAGAATTCCCTTGAGTCAAACACAAGACCTCCTTAAAACCAGACCAGTTCTGCCTGGAGATGAAGGCGTCGCCAAATGTCCACATACAGAAGAAAAGACCATCCCATCATGTGACAGCAGACAGAATAGAAAGCTGAACAACATTCTGCTGCATCAAGCCATAAGCCATAAGCCAGACACAGCCTGAAGACAAAGTGTTCTCTGAATTGCATATTACCCTATTTTACCCTAAAAAACCTTATTATTCCCCTTTCTCAACTCTTACCAAAAACTCCTAACCTTATACCCACTCCCCCATCCTTAGCTTATAGAAGAAAAAAAAAAAAAAGAAAAAAAGGGGGGGGAAGGAACGGAGGAAAGGAACAAGGGAGAAAACCCTAACCCTCCCCTCCCACCATAAAGATAACAAATTTTGCTTATATTCCCTATCAGAAGCCCCATTCCTGTCCAAAGATGAAAAATATCTCCGTTGGTGCTGTTCTCACTGCTGTCTGGATGTTCTTCACCATACCGTATGCCTTCAGCTGGATTAGCCCACAGCCTAGCCATAATGTTTGGGTAACCTTAGCAAAAATATTAAAACAGGATAACATGTGCTTGTCCATGGGAAGCCTTGATAACCCACTTTCTACATATCTGGTAGGGATTCCCTTCATAGCTGATGACTGGCCCATCTATAATTCAGAGCTCCTCCGCACCACAGGTAAGAGACCCAACATGGTAGATACTTGGGATGACTGGACAAAAATGTTGCCCAATTCTCTACAGGAACCCCAAGAATTGGACCTGTTGGGGTCCTCCAAAGCAACATACTGTGTCAAATTTTACTTTAGATGTCCGAAGAATAATTGGCCAGAAATTGACCAGACAAAAAACACATACCAAAAAGACATATCACCAATTAACAAAGCCTATAACTATCCCGATTGGTGTAATTACACCACTTGTGTGATCTCTGTATCCTCTCTCCACCTCAAAGTATTACCCAAATGAATGTTTCTCATCTGTGGTGACCAAGTATGGGCTGGGATCCCCTCATGGCTCCAGGGAGGTCACTGTACCCTTGGAAAACTTTCTACCCTCACTCCAAATATCACCTTGTTAGATAATTGGAAGAAAGAAAGCGAATTAAAACGCCACAAAAGATCCTACACGGAATGTGATGAAAATTGCGATACGAAATTATACGATTGGAACAAACAAAAAAAGATCACTGTCTCCCTACTCCTACCATGGGTAGCTGCAGTTAAAGCCCTTGGTGAAATAAATCACCTCAGGTGCTGGCTCAGTAAGCAAGCCAATGCTACATCTGCTGCCCTGAGCAATCTCTTAAAGGAAGAAGAAACCACAAGACATGCATCACTTCAAAATTGAGCAGCAATTGACTTCCTGCTGCTTGCCCATGGACACAGATGCCAAGACTTTGAAGGGATGTGCTGCTTCAATCTCTCTTCATGCTGAGAATCTATCCACGCAAACATCCAGAAACTGAAGGAACTTGTGAAGGACTTAAAGGTAGAAAACAACCCAGACTGGGTCAATGACCTTTTTGGTCAATGGGGATTAACAGGATGGGTTGCATCTTTGGTTAAGGGAATTCTGTGGATTTTCATTGTAATTGTCAATGTATTAGCTATGTTGTCATGCCTTTTCCATTGCTTTAAAAGAACTATTGGAAACGCCTTTTTACTAAATACAGAAAGTGGAATTGTAGTAGCCACAGGGCCTGCAAGGGCTCCCTGGCAGTCAGTTGCCTAAGATAAGAAATGCCTAGTCATGATGACTGGACCAAAGAAGCCCCTCTTCTGCCTTCGGACCCTTGTTATCTCTCTGTAAGACGATAGGTCATATTCACCTCGACCCTTACTATTGGACTGTTTCCCAAAACCCCTATACCCTATATAAACCCCTATTTCTGTGCTGATCAGCAGAAGAGCTGTCACTGTGACCCCTCGCAGAAGCTGCCAATGAAGACACCTCTGTGGAACCTCATACAGCCTTCTCCTCTCCCTGCGTCTACTGCAGCACTTAGCAAGAGAAGAGCTGAAATCACTAAAGAGCTGAATTCACCAAAGAGCTGATTTCAGTTAAGAGCTGAGCTGCTTGCTAAGGTTGCCTGCAGCTGGGAGCCTGCCTGAGGAACCTGGACAGGTTGTGCTTAGCTGGACTTTGCTATCCGGACACCTACAACAGCCAGGGTCGGAGAGTCCCCGAAAACCCCCGCCGTAATATCTATCTCATAGAAATCTGGGACTCTTGAAGTAACAGCTCATATAAAGATTCTATATACTCCAAGTGGAATTTCACATGAGTGGAGTAGAAGGGGCTGCCGGCTCATGTCTAGCCTCTCATCTACCAATACTCTCAAATTACAAGGAGGTAATCAGAAAGGAGGCAGGTTTTTTGCTGCTGTTGGTCCTTCTGTAACCACTGTTAGGTAGAAAACCCCAGAAACTCCTTCAGCCTCTGAAAACGACTGCCTTGCAAAAGAGATGGTCGTATTTGGCACCAACTTGCACCCTCCCTCCTTCTCCCCCACTTCTTCAATTCCAAGTATTGTGTTTGCTGGGAAATGCCCTGATGAAGGCAGGAATGATGCATCTGACTCCCATGTTCTCAGAAGGCTAATTTATTACTTTATAATACTGTATTATATTAATGAATACTATACTATACTAAAGAATATAGAAAAGATACTAAATGCTAAAAAGATAATAATGAAAACTCTTGACTCTTTCCAGAGTCTCGACACAGCTTGGCCCTGATTGGCCAAAGAGTCAAAACAATTCACACCAGAATCCAATGAAACAATCACCTGTGGGTAAACAATTTCTAAACACATTCCAGATGAGCAAAACACAGGAGAAGCAAATGAGATAAGAATTGTTTTCCTTTTCTCTGAGGCATCTCAGCTTCCCAGGAGAAAAATCCTGGGCAAAGGGATTTTTTCAGAGAATATGAATGCTGCATCCAAGAGCAACTGTTGCCAGGGGTGTCTGAAATTATGGGTGTTTCACAAAGACTTGAGGGGCTATGAGAGCTCCGTGTCCATTGCTTCATCCCCATGGTCTTCATGTCTAACACAGCCTGACTTTCAGATCTGAAACCTCACCCCACAACGTGACTTTCTTCACTCATACCCACTAATTCAGCCTCTTCCAGAGATGTTCCCCATGCAGCAGAAACACTCCCAGCCTGTGATGGTCAAGCAGGTGAAGATGCCTGAATAAGAAATAGCAACACTGAAACCCTGAGAGTGAACAAAATGTTAAGAAAAGCAACTGGACTGATGGAAAAAAGCAATGCTAGGATGATGAGAGAAAGAAAAGATTAGGCCATGTTGCAGGATCAGTCTGCAGGAGCTTTATCTCAAGAACATTTTATGCCCTCAAGAAACATCTCTACCCTTGCTTATCTTAAACAAATATTTTCAGAAGGCCTGAACTGAATGAACAGGTTATTAGGCCTTCAGTAGGTGCTTGGAGTTTTGCTTGATTTTATTGCACAGAAAGTTCAGTGTGGGTTTTATTTTCTGGCGAGGCGGGAAGGGTGAGGTGGGGTCAGGTTCATGGCAGCCCAGAAGACACCCCATCTACCTGTGCAAAGGCAACAACAGAAATACCAAGGATAGAGGGAACATAAAAAGAAATTATCTGCAGAAACCAACCCATTGACTTGCAACACCCTGCAATAAGGCTTTCATCTGCCTATAGGATGGATTATCCATGGCAGGAAAATCCCGGATAGCACAGAGCAGCTGATATATTTAACTTTTATTTGTCAGTTCCACACTTGTGGTGTCTGTGGGGTTGAATGTGCCAATACTCATTACAACCATCTCAGCCAGTCCATTGGACATGAAAAACATGGCAAAGGCACCAATATCTCCCCACTGGCAGCATCCCCATCACCTCTACCCACCCAAGGCCTCCATTGCAAGGGGTTTTAACTAGATGATCTTTAAGGTCCCTTCCAACCCAAACCATTCTATGATTTGTCAACACACAAGTCTTGTAAGCACTTCCAGCAGAGCCATCTCCTTGGAGGCCACTTGCTACTGCTTTTTCCCCTTCCAGGAACTCCCACACCACTGGCCTGCCATCTACTCTCCTCTCTTACACAGGGGGAATTTTTTACTTCTTGAAAGGAGAGAGCAGAGGCACAAACCAAAGCCTTGACTTGCTTTGGAGACCATTGCAGAATACCAAACAATGTCAGGAAGCCACCTGGAAATTATTTCCTCTCCATTAAAATGTAAGTGATAAATCTCTTTCTTCAAATTGCAAGCTACTCATTTTTCCTGGAAGGTGCTTATAATAAGAGTAGCTTCTGAATAAGGAATCAGTCGGTGCTCAACATCAATGGAGTAAAAAGTGCAACAATTTTACAATACTCCTCACCCAAGATAAAAGGGGTAAATCCTTACAGCACTTCATGGTTGTGGCTCTCTCATCACTTCCCACCCACAACGCAGCACACATGGATCCTGGAAACCTCCAATGATGCTTTCCTCAACCTCAGTCATTGGAGCCAAGTTTAAATTAAACTATAGGATTGGCAAAAAGGACTTCGTTTCCAACCACCCAGGAGTTGGAAAAGGAGCAAAGCTCCTCTGGCTTTTCCACCACTAATCTGACAAGTCCCATGGCAGAGGAGGGATGGTCTGTGGCACCTTGACAGAAGGATGTGCTTGCCTGATGAATCATGGCATGGTGCAACATGCCTCAAAGAGGAGGCATAGAAACTGTTTCTTGGGAGATGTCCCGGTTTGGATAATTCTCCAATTAACTGCATCTTTGGAGAGCACACCATAAATCATACATCACCAGAAAAGGCTGAATGCATAGCTACAGCATTGTGGCAGGATGTTCTCCTCTGCCACAGAAGAGCTTATCTGTTCTGTCTATCAGCTGGTGTAACAACTCAGGGCATCTCCTCCCTCACATGAATCTGCTAATTGGTGAGATAACCCAAGCTGGACATCTGTCATGTAGTGAGTTATCTCTGGCACCATGGAGGTGGCATTCCCAGCTGACAATAAACATCTTCCCTTGAGAGCAGATTGGAGGGAGATAAGCCTTGAATTTCTGACAGACATTTCACTTTACAAACTAAAAGCTACACAAACTTTTACAAAGCAGAAATCTTATGTACATTCATGTGAAATGTGTGGGGATCTCTCCTCAAGGTTTGGGACACTGGCCCTTGAGTAACTCTCCCAGGAGTTGAATGTAAGGAATCTGTGTACCCCATCATCAATTCAGTGGTAAGTTACATTGACTCCTAATCTATACTATTTCTTTGCTAGCTCTAATATAGGTACCTTTATGTCGTGCACTGTTTTTATGTAATCTACTAGTAGTTCTTTTTGTTTTAACCTGTGTAGTCAGTAACTCTGTTTAAGGCCTTTTGTCTGTTAACCTCCTGTCTATGCAATAAATAACTCATTTTATAATAGACCTGATTTGCCATTTTTAAGAACTTGCGAGCCAGGGTGATTTAGGTGTGGGTCATCTGAATTTAAGCTGCTGCCAAAAATCTGAACCTAAGTCAGGGCTTGTCTAACACTCGATCCAGAACAAGCATGCATGCCTTGGTGATGAGCACCTTGGAGGAGACTTTTTACAAAAAGGGTGGGAGCACAGAGAAGAGATGGCTGTGATGATGATCAGTACTGACACAGCTAAAAACCACTCTTTAGTTATAATTAAAAACACTGGCACTACTCTCTATAGGGCTCTACCCTCCCACAATGCCCCAAAGATGCAACCTCCTGGATTCCCACTTGCTGAGTGTTAATACTGGTCTATACATCCCCTCTTATTAAACTGTGGGTGTTTTAATGAATTAAAGACTCTACATATGCAGTCCCAGACCTGAAGAAGTATCATTTAGACCCTTATCTTTCCACCACCTCTTCTTGGCATTTGCTATTGGCTCCTAGAAGAGAGCGGACAACCAGGTAGAGGGAAGATAGCATTTAAAATGGCATTAAATACTTGGTGGCAGCTAAGCTGTACCACCTCATCCCTCTGCAGACAGCTCTGGGATGACACAAAAGACACACAGAATGGCAGAACAACTCAGCATGAAATTCCCTGTGTGGGTTGAAGAATGCAAATGCAATTAAAGTATTAGGATGATTAGGCAAAGTATCCCAAGTGAAACATAACATGAACCTTTCTCAATGCTTTCTGCTGATTACTGACAGTGAGTTTTTTGGGATCAATTTTGAACTCTTGACCCCTAAACTCCTGAATTATACATAATTCAGAGATAACAAAACTTTAAAATCTAGGACAAAGTTTCCTAAGAGGAACTGCCTCTGCAAACACATACCTGCATATCAGTGCAACAAGGACTTGAAGGAAGACAAGCCCAACCAGTACCACCAAGCTCCAGCTAACCCACCAAGATGGGGACAGGATGGAAATGCCGCTGCATTGAAACAGGGTGCTACAGATATACTAACATGGATGCATGGTGCCATAGGAAGACTATAAATAATAGACAAAAGAAATCCCCTTTTTTTACAAGAATCTGCAAATCCAAAATCAGCTACAAGTTGACTAAGGAAATGGAGTTTTTTCCCATGTTATAGCAAAATGGGAACAATACTTTGTGAGTGGAAATAATTCTAATTGTTTTAATTGATGTTATTTTGGTGTTGTATAGGTTTATTTTTTATTTGTATGTATTTCCTCTACCCTGGTCAGGCTTAAAACCGAACCTTGCTGTCAGCAATAAAGCATCCCATTCATAAATAAATATATTTATCCAGTAAATATAGATATAACCACACCATTGCTGTGAGTCGTTTAATGCAGAATATTTAAAGAATCATTAAAATAAATAGTGTTGATGACCTGGTTTTGCTTTTCCCTGGAAAAGAGAGCCTTTTTCAGCTAATATTTGGTATAAATACCACCCACATTACTTGTGATCAGTAGGCACCACGCCTGCTATTTGGTTTGTGGTCCATCCAAGTAGCCGAAGCTCATCCTGAGAAAGGACTGCACTGCTCTGAAAAGCTTTTCCTACATTTTCCTTGTCTTGTGCTAGTTTGAGGGTGAGGGAGGGATTGCTTTAGCTGGGACTTAGTGTTATGAGGTTTCTATGGGAATATTTGTAACTTGAGCTATTTCAGTCCCTCTGGGACCTCACATTTCTTTAAAGTATACTTTTCCTTTGCATTTTTCACATTACCAAGTCTGGTTTTTTCCATCTCTTGTCCTACCACCCCCCATTTGTCCACCTCAATGTGCCATTTGACCATGCCTTTACAGCCAAGATGCAGTGGGCAGGGGTTAAATGGCAGAAGGACCCTTCATTCACCATCCACCCTCAACAACTCCCCATTGTGCCATTGTGGTAGACAGTGCCACAAGAAAGAGACATGCAGGCACAATAGGGACGGCCCCAATAATTTTTAAGGTGACCTATAAACAGACTCCATAGGACATCAGGGAGTTTGGAACCAGAGCTCAGGTCATACTCTAAGCTGGAGGGCCTTTTGAACCTTTGTGCAATCCCCAGAATTGGTACAGTTTCCTCTAGCTGAGCATGCTCACCTCAAATCTCAGTCTTGCTCTCAGCAGATGGTAAAGGGCTGTATCCAAGTAGATTTTCATGTCATCCTTATTATTAACAAAAGATTGCCCATTTTCCATGTGCATTTGTGCAATCCCCTAGAACCAACACCCCACAAATCTCCTCTTGGGTGAACCTGGGTTTCAGCCTGTAGGAGCTCCAGCTCATGCAAGCTCCCAGGAGCTGGAACAGTCCAACAGCAATGAAACCCCTTATTTGCAGAGCGATAACTTCACAATCTTACAAACAAGAGGCGGCTTCTCTCTTCTTTCAACATGAATAGATCCAGAGGTACTAGGAGAATGTTCTCACCAAGGATGGGTAAGAAGAGAGTGTGTGTAGCTGCTTTACAGCAGTCTCCAGATGTGACACTTGGAAACGTATCTCTACCAAAAAAAAATCCTGAAAAAGTATATTTTTTATCCAAATTTACTAGAGGACATGCAGCAAGAAGGATGTATCCACTCTCCTGTGTCTTGCAAAGGCTGAACCTCAGCCATGACAACTCCAAAGACACTGGCAGCATTTGAACATCAGCTTTCCTGCCAGAGAAACCATGAGTTACATCTGCTTTTTGTGTTGGTTTTGCATGGCCTGGTTTTTGGTAGTGGGGGGGGGGCGCACAGAGGTGATTTCTGTGAGAAGCTGCTAGAAGCTTCCACCATTTCCAGCAGAGCCAATCTCTGGTGGCTCTGAAGATGGACATGCCGCTGGCCAAAATTGAGCTAATTAGAGTTGATGGTAATGCCTCAGTGATAACATATCAAAAAAGAAAGCAAAAGAGAAAGGTGATGGTGCAATTTTAATTCCATCTAGAGAAGAGGAGGAGGTGAGAACATGTGAGGGAAAAGAACATGGAGACACAAAGGTGAGTGAAGAAGGAGGGGGAGGAGGTGCTCGAGGGGGAGGAGGTGCTCCAGGTGTTAAAGCTGAGATTCCTCTGCAGTAAAAATGTGGGTGTTAAAGTGGTAGGTGCTGCTGCCTATCTCTTGTCCCCAGCAAGCCTCTCCTGTTGAAAAGCAGGCTGAGTTAACATTCAGGCAATGCGGTCAAACCTCCACTCAGCACTCACTGCAGCTGGCTCAGCGATAGAGGCAAGAAAGGCTCTTTTGCAAGGTTTTATTCTAGAAGAGTAACACTGTTGCTGAAGGACAAACCTAGGGAAAAGAGGAAGAACCACGTGGAGCAGGCAGCTTATAAAGGGGAAGGGGTGGGGGGCGGAGGTAAAGGGTGGGCAGAGGGGCCTGGTCTCCAGGGGTAGGGGGGTGGCCACCAGGGGTACCAAGCCAGTGACAGGGGAAGGAGAAACCAGAGGAAGTTGTGACACCAAGTCCATGGGGGAGACTGTTTTTCCCTTTGGGAGGGATGACTCTATAGTAAGTAGTTAATGTTTCCAGGGCTGAGGGCTTGGGGATTGACCAAGGGGGGAGAGTTCATGGGATGCTACACTGCAGGCCATGGTGATGACCATGGTGAATCAGGCTGTCACCCTGCAGCCCAGAGAGGCCCACAGGGGATGCAGAGATCCACCTGCAGCCTGTGGGGGAGGTGCTCATGCTGGAGCTGGTGGATGCCTGAAGGTGGCTATGATCTGGTAGGACACCCGGTGGAGGGAGGGAGCCCCTGCTTCCAAGCTGGAGCAGCCTGTCCTTGGAGGACTGCACCCCGTGGAAGAGTGACCCACACCACAGCAGTTTTGGGAGGACTGCTGCTCGTGAGATTGGAGCCACGCTGGAAAAGTTAATGGAGAACTGTCTTCTGTGGGAAGGGACCCCACAGTCTCACAGAGGAACAACTTCTCTCCCTGTGCAGCAGAAGAAAACCTTGGGCGATTAACTGACCAAAATCCCCAACCCCATCTCCCTGCTCTTTCGGTGGGAAGGAGGGAAGGGCTGGGGGAAGAAAAGGTGTTTTTAAGGGCTTATTTTACTTTTCATTTTCCTGCTCTCATTTTTTTTAGTAATAAATTCACTTAATATCTCTAAGTCAAGCCTGTTTTGCCCTTGGAGTGTTTTCTCCTGGTCCTTATCTCAACTCATGAACCCTTCATTTAAATTTTTCTCTCTTCTGTCCAGATGTAGCAGGAGAGGGTGAGTGAGCAGCTTTTGTGGGTGCTTGGCATTTGACCAGTGTCAAACCACTACACTTTTGTTATGACTGCCAAGAGCTGGGTGAAGCCCCTTCAATTAATTTTACATTGGACAAGAGAATGCATGCTTTAACACACTCCATGCTCACCTGGGTAGCTCTCCTCTGGGTCTATCTATGGCCTTAAGTACCTTCCCAAAAGCAGCTTTAGACATCCTCACTGGCATATTGCTCTTTGCCAACTGTATATTGCTACAGTTTTGTGTGAGATGCTAAAGGCATATGGGGTCCTTCATTCTGCCTGCATCTCTACTGGGATTGGAGATAATTCAACGAGCCATGATGGCTCAAGCCTGCCCTTCTCAAAACTAAGTCATCAGATGCCTGTGACTCTGCTTGGCAGCCCCAGCCTTTCTCTCCTTATCACTGCCAAAAATTTTTCAGTTGACATCCATGGCCTTTTACCGGCAAGAATGCAATGTGAGGAGCAGAACCATCTCATCTGCTCCTCTATCCTGGATACAGCGACAAGGGCTGGAGTTTTCAGCGCTGTTTACTCCATATCATATTACATCATAGCCATGAGTGCGGTGGGGCGTGGCCTGGGGTGGTGTGGCAGTTTCCGGCAGAGTACACTGACATCGGAAATGGAACCTTTTGTTTAGCTGTGTAGGAGTGTAGCTGTGCCCCTCATAAAACAGGGAACGGAAATGCAGGGGATCTTCTTTGCTCTTTCTGTCTCTTGAGGGAATCACCCTGAGCAAGTCCTTGAGTCACAGCCCGGAAAGCTGTATTTCACAAACTGGTGCTGTTGTTTAAGATCGTCATACCCTGGGAAGCTGCATTTCTTTCGCAATCCTGAACTGTGGGCTCTGAGACAGACAGACTGTGGCACCACTGCCTCTGCTTGGGACTGCTTGCCGTCTTCACCAGCTGCCAGGGGATTGTTTTCAGCTTTCGCTGGCCACTACCACACGGGGACCCATGCCGGTATCTCGGCAGAGTGATTCCTTTCAGATGAACTAGCTGTTATAAATAACTATGTAGTTATTGTCTTTTGCCATTATTAGCTTTTGTAAATTATTTTGATATAGTACAGTTTGTAATCTCTTTTGATATAGTATAATTTGTCAGCCTTTTATGGTTAATATCCAAATCCTCAATAGTGTGAAATATATATATTATAGTTTAGGCTTTTGCAAAATATTAAAATAGAGGCTATGTACTGTGTATTATAACATTAACTTTTGCAAAAGTAATTGTAGTTGTGAAATAATAACTAATGCCTTTATTTTTGTGACTAACTGACAGTAGTGAAATAGTTAATGTTGATTGAAAGCACTTGTAAAAATAGCTAGAATGTCTGTATGATAAGATAACATTGAAAAGAACCAGACAAATAGCGCCAAAAGAGCAAGGAGGAATGTACCACTCACCCGTTGGCTATCAATAACTGTCAAACCACAGACCACGGGGGCCTCGTGAGGAAATAAAATACAAGACTCTCAAAATCACATCTGCATTGTGGCATGTACTCTAAGAAAATGAGGTCAGGGGTCGAACTAAGATAAAGAATTCCCGAAACACAGAAACTCAAAGGAATGTTTGAATATGTATAATCTTCATTAATATCCATTTGACCAATGCAATGAGAAAGTATTTAAGAAGAGTTGTTATAGTTAACTGTGTGCTTCTGACAGTTTGCCAGGCACTCCAGTGCTGGATACTGTCCCTTTTATCGCTTATTAAACTTTTAAAAGCTTTAAAGAGTGAGTCTTGTTTCTCACATAGCCTTCCAGGTTTTGTTTTGCCCCTGTTCCCCATTGGTTTTATCTTTCCAGAAAAGGGCATAAGCTGAGGAGGTTTGTTTGCCACAGTATTTTGTTCTCCCGGGCCACGAGGAAATGACTGGGAATGGCAGCCATCTTGTCTTTGTTCTGGGGGACTATGTAACACCTTGCTTTTGTTGGTTAAACCATTCCTTCTTTTGTACAATTTCCTTTTTATTGCTGTGTTTATTGCTATTTTATTTTAGTAAAATTTTGTCTTCAACGTTTTTTAACATCTCATTGTTTCGTTTTTGTTTTCTCCCCCCACTCTTATGGGGGATGGGAGGGAGAAGGGGCTCATGCAGTCTTAACCTTTTCCTCACTGTGAAACCATTAGATGCCTATGACTCTCTGCTTGGCAGCCTCAGCCATTCTCTCCTTATCACTGCCTAAAATTATTCATTTGACATCCATGGCCTTTCACCATCAAAAATGCAGTGCGAGGAGCAGAACTGTCTCCTCTGCTCCACTGACAAACCTAAGCAACAAAAGCAAGTCTCTTCCTTTAAAAAATCAAATAAATAAAAAAAATTCACATCAGCTAAGAAAATTGGGAGGTTAATGTAAATTCCATGGGTTTGAGGGGGAAATGGAGCTTCATTCAAAGACTCAATGGCTAACCATGCTTCCTTCATCTGGCAACTGCCTGCTCCCCCAGCAGAGTTACTGAGGAAGTAAGATGAGCACTGTATTTGTTCCAGCTGCAGATTTCCCCTAACCCCTGGTAGTGTTGTTTTCAAAAAACACAAATCTTGTTTTCTGATGGTGGCTTTTCATTTTTGTGCTTGCCACAGCTACAGTCATTAGCTGTCATTCATAGATAAAAATAAAGAAAAAACCCCATTGCCAATCTAAGAATCCAGGCAGGATGAGCAAAAGGGGGATTAAAAGAAGGCTTTCAGGAAGTAGCTTGGAACAGGAAAGAAGAAGATAAAGCCATTATAAAACCTTGAGCTAATACAGGAGTCTTTTTTTTTTTTCCTTAATGTAGGCACAATCCTATGAAGATTTATTAGTCAGGTTATATAATCTGCTCTCCTTCCTCTTCTGATGATAAAATCAAGGCTATTTTCCTCCACTAAGCTGTTCCATTCTCTCAAGAAGCAAAAGCTATATATTTTTTCTAAGACTCTGTGGTATACACAAGGCTATGGATGAGCCTGATGCCTTCAGAACAGCAAAATACGAAATACAGAAATTGAGGCACCCATTTAGAGACTACACTGTTAGGATAGTCCCCATGAAGCAAGCACAGTCCTAGGTCTGTGGTATCTGAAGCTGAATAACTTGATGGAGTTGGAATATGCAGCCCTATCCCCTTCCATCATCCCAGACCTGCTATAGTATCCACTGTCTCTCAGAACTTCAGTCCAGTAAAGCATTTACTTTATGCAAATCTGCTCCTAAGTCTGCTATTTGCCTTGGCCCTCAGGCAGCCAAGCACTTAGGCACATACTTAAAGTTAAGCAGAAGAGTAATAATATTGAAGTCAGGGAGACTTAATTTTAAGCACATATTTCAAGGATTTCCTGGATAAGGCCCTTAACCCTGGTGTGCAGCGTTTAACTGGGATTATGGATATTCTCAGTTCCGTCGAAGAAAGAACAGAGATAATTTCTCCCAGGCCAAGCCTGGGAAACGTAGAGAAAAGAATTAAAACAATTATTATCTCTCTTTCTGCACATGTTGTTTGTAGATATGATTTTCCAGAGTGTGCTATTCTTAGTTCACCAATAGTGTGAGAGGTTTTTACTCTAAGACCAATCAAGTCCTAGCTTAGCAAGTCGGGTTTTAAAAGATGCGCGATTCTCCATTAAACATCTTCTTTTCACCTTCTGAAGACTGGAGTAATTTGTTCCCGTTCCTGACTCAACAACGACATGGGATGATTCCAGCTGATTAACTTCCCCCTTTCCTTGGCCTCTTTCCATCTAACCAGGCAACAAATGGTTTCTGTTTTGTCACTGAAAGGAATGAGAAGGAGGTGTCTTTACAAACAAACTTCGGGCCTGATGGTAGATAAGGCCAGATACAGAGGTGAAAGAAGCAATGGGAGGAACCATAAATTCCATAGAAATTCCACTAATTGACACAGACTTTTACTCACTCAAGACTGTGCTACATCTCTGGATTTAGAGAAAAAGAACAGAGACACAAGGAAAAAGAAAAATGGGGGGGGGGGAAGCATTAGAAAGGGGTCTTAGGTACTAGACATTTCAGAGAGTCTGTACCTCTCAAGTACCTCAGCCAATGGGGAAAGAGAGAGGGAAATGTGGCCAGGAGATTAGGATAAAATTTTTGAGAGACTTCAGGGGAAATGCCCCATGGGCCTCTCCCTTTATTTGAATAAAGTTAAAGGACTCCTCTGTCTCCTTTTTGGCCACAAAGCTCTAGTGTTTGTGGATTAATTTTCTTGACACCACCAGGTTAAAGGCTTGGCTTTAAAGAAACCTTGTCTAGCCTCCAGGCAAAGCATGCCTTTATACCTGCCTGTGAAATACCTTCCAGAAATCCCCACCCAAAGCCTCTGGAAAGGAAATAACAAAAATTCTTGATGGTTTCCATGGGGAAAATTATCCTAACCAGTGAGATGAAGTGTATGTAAGATGAGGTTGATGACTGTTCCTACTCTACACAGCTCCCAAACCAGAGACTCCTTAAAGGTGCAGCAGAAACCCCCAGCTACCATAGTCCTCATGTCCCAGGGCAGGAGCTTCCTTGAACCTGGCCCCTGGATGTGGGTCTTTGCATGTGTTAAGATCTGAAAAGCCTTTTGGTGGACACCCAGGCAAAGAAGAGAAATGTGTCAACACAAAATACATGAAACCACCCTGTAGCAAAGTTCAGCACCCAATGGGGAATTTTCAAAGAGGCCACACAGCTTCTAAAGGTCTGGACGTCACCTGCATGACTTGTTTTTTGGCCTTCCATGCTCTTTCATATGAGCTTTTAAACTTTTTTTCAATTGCATCCACCCATGCTAGGACTTCTGTGGCTGTGGGCACGTGAACAGGTCTGCAGTGAAAGCCTTGGCACAGAGGCAACCACTCCAAACAGGCATCACAGGCAAGACTTAAAAGATAGAGACAAAACAGATGGGCAGAAGATTAGAGACCTGGACACAGAAAATTAAGATTTGTTGTTGGTTTATCTAGAAATAGGATTGCTTTTATCAAAGAGCAGAAACTTGCCCAGACTTGACAGTGGACTCATGGAACATCACCAAGCCCCATTCCCATCCCTTACCCAGCCCCATCCTGTGGGATTCATATTCTCTGAACCTGAGAGAAGCAGTGAGAGAAGAAGAGAAGAGAATGATCAAACCAATTCTTATCTCATTTGCTGTGCCTGTGTTGTGCCAAAGTAGAATGCAGTATGGAGATTGTTTACCCAAAGGGATGGTGTTTTGTTTCCTTGGCCTATCAGGGCCAAGCGTGCATCCAGATTGTCAGTCAGTAGACAGTCACAAGATTTTGTTGAGTTGAGTGCTTGTGCAGTTTCAGTTTAGATGTAGTGTAATATAGTATAGAATAATATAGTATAATAAAGTAATTAATTAGCCTTCTAATATCAATGGAGTCAGATGCATCATTCTTCCCAGACGCTGAGCAAAAATATCACTGATACCATCCAATTAATTTCTAACCATCTTCTGCTGCGTTATCATCTACTCCTGAACAGTCAGTCCTTCCCACCAGGGCATGAACATCTGATCTGCCTGTGCTACACATAGCAATGGCACTAAATAACCAAGTACCTTTGGAAAAGCACTTGTGAAAGATGCCTGGATTACTCCAAACTGCAAACCACTTTAGGTAACCACTACATCATCAATTTTCACTGCAGCACATGCAGAAAGACTTCTGCACTGCCAAAACACCTTTTTCATTCAACCTCATGTCAGGAAAGCTACCTTAGGCATCCCAGAAGAGTATGACCATCAACTGCTGCACTGCAGCCTTGCCCTTCCTGAACCAACAACTCTCAGAAGTTGAGGACTGGAAGAATAAATTCAAGTCCTGTCTTGTATGCAAATCACACCATGAAAAGATGTGTCAAGTAGAAGCCAAACAAGGCAATCTCCTTCTACTTCAGACAGGAACAGCAGGATGGTCTAGTGGTCAAGGAGCTTCACCTCTAATGCAGCAGGTTCCCAGCCTCATGTACATTTGCAACCCTTGGAATGACTTGCATTATATTTTTGTGGCAGTTGGGCACTATTTCTTCTGATAGATGAGAAATAGAAACAAAGGAGCTGTATCTTGGAAGTCTGTCACACTTCACCTGCCCTCCACCAAGGTCAACATAGCCCATGTCATTATCTTTCATTACTCTCCTTGGAAACATCACTGAAATCCTGGAGCTAGATGCTGAACACAAAGATCAGAAAACTACTCCAGCACCAGGAGAAAAGCAGCTGAAAGAATAATTTGCTGCTTGCTTGCTTTTACTGTTAAACAAGGGCATTTGTAAAAAAGAAAAGAGTTTTAATCTGTTTGCCTGAGCATTTATAAAGCAAACTACAAATAGTTTAACTTTCAGCTAAAGGACTCTAGTGTGTGTAGTCCCAAGACTGTAGCACCACAAGAGGGGTGGGGGCGAGACCCTGAATTCCTCTCTGGCCATGAGTGTTCCCACCATACCTTTAGGATTTCAGACAAGACATGGGACAATTCTCCCCCATCTCCATTGCTAGGAGTCCTGGTCTCTTGACAGTTTTTCAAAACTAGGTTTGCTCTTGCTTCAGCCCTCAGACCATTTGCAGAAGAGAAGTTCCCACCTGCCTGTACTGACAAAGCAGACAAAAGGAAAGAGGAGCTGCTGCTGTGGTCTTCAGATTATGTCAAGCTGCACATACATTTGAAGTTGGTCACCCAGTTCTCAGCAGCTAGGAGCAATTTTGTAACAGCTACTTCCACTGCTCACAGTGCTGATCTTCAGGAAAACTCATGTAGTGTGAGGAAATTATGACCATTACCATCAAAGCATTATCAACATAGCAAAGAAGTAATAACAACAGGAATTGCTTTATGGCAAAATCACCATTATGATTCATGTGACTGCTTGATACCAAGGTCCAACTAGCTGGAAAAAAGCAAGAGGTCACACATGCTATTAGATGGTTATTGTGTTAGAAAAGAAGGGAAAAAAGAAGAGGTGGGTTTCTACAGTTTGATGAGCATCATCCACTTTCCATCTGGTAAATGCATCAGGTCTTTAAGCATGATACACTTACTATGTTGAACTTGCCTTCTCATAAAACACCACAGGTCCCACCTTCTCCTTTGGGGATCTAAGTGGCATTTAGCCTGGCAGATACCACCTGGAAGAAGTATCACTGTTCATGGTGGCAGAACCTAGTGTGGTCTGCAAGTTTTGCTCTGGATTCACAAGAAATTTCCTAGAAACCACAGTAGCCCTCTGATCCATGTACAGCCTCCCCTAAGAGAGAGCTGCAGGCTGCCTTAATAATGGACAGGACTGGTGGTACATTGCAGGCATGTCATTAAAAGTGCTGGCTTGAAAACCTGGATGTTGCCAGATGGTAGTCAATTCCTGGAGCAAACACATGGCAAGCAGCTGTGCCTCCTTCAACCTCATCCTTTCTGGAGACCATACACCAGAAGCACCGCGCAGGCTTTGCACATGCACTATAAGAGCAGCAGAAATTCCCCATCTTGGACAAGCAGAGAAACATGAGGGTTCACCTATCCTCTATGGGTATTTGGACACTTGTTGAGCAAATCCTGGGAAAGATGTTGCCATGGCATTGTGAAGGAGCATTTATGCATCGTAAGTGGACAGATTTCCCCCCACCATGAGAAACAATCATCGGTACACTTCTCCGAGTGCGATGCTACATCTGAAATAGAGCCCCTCAGAGATTTCATTTATTTTTTTCTTTTTGCAGCTCAAGATTACTGAGTTCACAGAATCTCTCTTTAATGTCACATATATGGCTCATGTCCCTCAGGCTCCAGCAAAAGCAGTCTGGGATATTTGCACAGACCCCTCACAATGGAAGGAAGAGGGTGTAGGAGGGAGGATCAGGCTGCTGACACCTTTATTGTTCTTGAGCCAGAAAGCATCTTCCTGGCTTAAGAACCACAGTGATGAAAAAGTTTTCCAGTCAAAATGAATCAGATGGAGTTACTGGGTAGTAGCTTTTTAAAACAATTTTTCTTTCTCTTTCCCCTCCCTCCCCCTTCATTCAAGCAATGAAGAGTCACAAGGTTGTGCTCCATTCATAAAATACCTGTTGCACATCATGTAGTCCTTCCCCTTGATGGAGGGGAAAGGCGCTGTAACCCAAGCAAATAAAAATAAACCTTCCCCCCCCCCTTTCTCTGCAGTATCCAAAAAAAAAAAAAGGAAGAAAGGACCCTGCTCCCAGACTGACACCTTCAGTGTGTGTGTGCAGGGAGAGAGGTAGGCTGTTGGCAAGGGGGGAAATTAAATTATGATATAAAAGAAAAAAAACCCAGCAAATTCTGGTGTGAAAGGATTAAATTGAGATTTTCCAACAAAACACCCTGCCATTATATAATGAGGCTTGATTTGGAGTCACTGGGGTCACATGATGCAGCAGACTAGAAAACCCAAAGCACAGTGTAGCCTTTTAACTCTTTCTCTAACCATAAAAAAATAAAATAGAAAAACAATATTGGTTTTGCAAGACAAGGTGGCTGCTCACACCCTAATGGCAAGGGTATTTTTTTACCCCTTTTGCTCTTACAGACTGAAATACCATTTTAGTGTGAGTTCAACTCCTCACCTTTCTGCTTATCAGGGTGGTGACCTGTTTTGCTGGGACACTGCTGACACCAGGCAGTGATGCCATGGAGAACATGGGGACTGAACTGACTCTCAAAGCCTTAAGGCATGTGGGGCTGATTTGCAGTGAAAACAAAATAAAGCACAAGTGGAAACTTTATTACAGCAATCTAGATATCAAAACCTATCACTGGGTTTCCAGATCAAAAATCTACATGTGAGGGGATGATTGATTTTTTTTAGCATGCCAGTTACATCTCAAAGTCCATCTATGATCCACATAGCACCCTGGTTCTCCATAACCTTTAGGGTGACTTACTTGCTCAACCACAGGCAACCCTGAAGCTTCTCTGTCCTTGACATTTCCCAGTGCTGTCCACACCTGAGGTCCTAGCTGCAGGGCTGAACAAGTTGCAGTGGCATGGATGGGAATAACCAAAATGAGACGAAAGCTTTAAAAAAGATCACCCTAGAACTTTTGCTTTTGGAAACTCAAGCTTTTATTGACTACAGACCCAATGGCTGGAGCAGACCAGCCACTGCCAGCATGCTGTGGCATGCCTAGGAGGTCCAGCAGCCACAGTGGGCCCTGCTGGTGCCATCCAGCTGGAAACCTGGAGATCATCCTGAATTCATGCTTTCTTTTAAAAGACAACAAATGCAAATTTGTACTTCACATTTGAATGTTAAAAACTGGCTTCAGTCTGGATTGTTGTTGTGGAACAACCATGAAACAACTGGACACGGTGTCTCATCTCTCCCCCTGCTCCTGCAAACCATGTCCATGCAACTACCAGCCTGTGGTGGTGTTCACAGGGGTCCCAGGACGAGGGAAGAGACGAGAATGTTAACTCCATGTTTCAGAAGGCTGGTTTATTGTTTTATGATATATATTATATTAAAATTATATATTAAAACTATACTTAAAGAATAGAAGAAAGGATTTCATCAGAAGGCTAGCAAGGAAAGGAAGGAGAATGGAATGATAATAAAATCTTGTGACTGACCACACGGTCTGAGACAGCTGGACTGTGATTGGCCATTAATTAGAAACAACCACATGAGACCAATCAAAGATGCAGCTGTTGCATTCCACAGCAGCAGATAATTATTCTTTTTCTTTTCCTCTGAGGCTTCTCAGCTTCTCAGGTGAAAAAATCCTAAGAAAAGGATTTTTCATAAAACATGTCTGTGACACCAGCCTGTCCTAGGTTGATGTTATGATGCTTGTATCCCCAATCGTGTGTTCTGTTTATGCAGGATATTATATTCTGTGCCTTCAAGACTGTCTGAGAGCAAAGGTGGAGAGAAGAAGAAGCACGGAGTTTTGTTATCAACTGCACTCTCCCCCACAGTCTGCTGGAACACAGAACTCCACTGTTGTTCTCTGGGCACAGATGGGGTGGCACTCCTTTTGCTTTTTAGTTGGTTTAGCTAGCTGAGGCAGTCTGAGTTTTCCCCGGACTGTTTTTCTTTCCCTTTTCTTGGAACCATTTGAACCTGCTCTAGACTGGGACCCGGGGAGACACCGAGAGCTTGCACTTTGTAGCCTGCCGGGGCCTACTCTGCAGCCTTTCGAGTGCCGGAGGGACTGATAACAGAGCAACCACCCACCGGAGAGACTTTCTGAATTTGTCATCTCTTCAGAGCAGCCAATAATGAGTTTTGTCATCCGGTATTGTTAATATTGTGTGGTGGGGAGTGCTTTGCCTGTTAAATAAACAGGTTTTTTTCCACTTCTCTCCGAGGAAACCATTCCCATACTAGTTGGGGGGAGGGGCCGTGTGGGTTGGCTTTCTGGAGGGACCCCTTTTGGAGGTTTTCTCTCAAATCTGCCCTAAACCAGGTCACAGCCCTTATCCTTCTCATTCTTATCTAGTAAATATGTAGCAACCCAAACATGAGTAACACATTTTTATATTGTATTTATTCATAGCCCCAGAGGAAGGCTGGCCAAACAAAGGCATACACAGCCTGCCAGCTTTAAGAAATAATGTTGCTCACAGGCATGTGATGGAGCAAGTGTTGGTGGTTCCGTCCCCAGGACCATCAAGTAAAAGCAATCCATATCTTCTGTGATATCTGCTTATTTTGCACAGCCAAGGGGTTTTATTTTTTTCTAGTTAAAGGGAAACAAACAGCTCCTATAAGCATACATATTTTCTTTGTGTAGGAATGTGCCCCCTGTTGATGGAGTGACAAAATTTTCCTTTGTCTCCTTAAAAAGGAAAAAAGCCCAGAAGTTTCTCTCCTCAATTACGTAAAAGTTCTGCCTAAGCAATTTACTAGAAAAAGAAGAGAACAAAGAAACTAATCACTTTTGTGGGGTGTTTTACCAGGAGCAAGAGCCTCTTGCCCCTGGCTCGGTTTTTCTCAGTAAAGAGCTTTGTTATTTTGCCTTTTATTAAAACTTTTCTGTTTCCAATACCACCACTGAAGCCATCCTGCTGATTTGATGCCATCTGAGGTGGCTGAGCTATCTCGGGTGTGACATAGATCTCCAAGAGCTTATAAGACCTGGCTCAAGGAGACCAATATATCATCTTTCCATTTGGACAAGGCACCTCAGAACAATGTACAATGAGAAATTAAATAATCAAGCAGGTAAAAAAGCAGGAAGAAATTAAGCTTTATCAATAGTTTCTCTGCTTTTCCATTACAGGAACTGTATAAAAAATTGAAAAGAAAGAAAGTCAGCAATGAGGAGTTTCTCCACTGTGGTATCACTAGGTGAAGGGTAAAGCAGAATAACACTGGAGACATGGGCAGCAGGGCAGCATAATGTGGCTGCAAGTGTGAAGACCATGTTCCTATCACTATTTCTGTTGGTCACAATGAAATCGTCAATCCCACCATCCAGGAAAGGCTTGGAAGAGACATTCAAGCATTGTGTGCAGCAATAAATTTCCCACTGAAAGGACAATTTTCGACCAAACCAACTTGGTTTGCAAGAAACACTTATCTTGCCACTAAATACCTATATTTACACCCACAGCTATATATACATCTCCCCAAACTGGATGGGATTCACTTACCTGCTGCCTCTGAGCAGGAAATTTGCATTTAAGAACTTTTGGTCTCATTTATTGTATTGGTTTCTATTTCCATAACATCAGAGGAAAGGCAGCAGAAAGTGTGGGAAGGCAGCAGAAAGGGTGGGACACCATCTTCTTGTAAAAAAGAAATTGTAAAATGTGACAGAAAACATTAATCTCCTATTTTTTCAGACAATGGATGAGGACATCTCCCATTAGCAGGATTTTTAGTGTGATGTGTTTCTAGGCTCTGTAGGTCCCTCTGCCAATGGGGATGTATGCACATCTCCTCTGGTCCTGTGGTATGTCTGCTTTTTTTTTTTTTTAAAGAGAGAAAATTCCTTCCTTCCCTTCATTTCATTAAAAATTGAAGTCTTTCATGGAGCACGGGGAAGGGGTTTACAATGTGGACATAGCCAAGGCAGCAAAAATAGCTGCTTGGCTAAAGAGACATTGAGTTTTTATTTGGGATCTTTAGAAATCCAGATTTTTTTTCTCTGATACTTTTAATAATTTTGTTGTTTTTTTTTTTACCTTAATAATTACTCCACAACTGCCTTCAGGAAAATATTCAGCAAATTCAAGGGAGTTCAGCAAAAGCCCTCTCAGAAAACAAGGGAGTAAAAGATGTAAGACTATTCAGAAGTTCAAACTCAGGCATGATTTGGGGGGTGTGTGTGTTACAGTCCATAGACTGTGAAAGCACTTGTCATGGTTTGAAAGACAGGTGTCTACCAGGGAAGGCAGGAACCTCCTTGGAATGGAAAATATGACCCCCTTTCCTCCAAATTATTATAACTTTGAAATTATGGGGCTTTCAGGCAAAGATATGCGAAAATGAATAACAGTTCTTTACCAGAATATATATATATGTCTTGGTTTTGCATTAATTGATTTTTGGTGAGAAGTTAGCCATGGAAGTGATTTTCTGTCAGGAGCTGCTAAAAGCTTCCTCTGTGCCTGGCAAAACCAATCGCTGGCTGGCTGAGAATAGGCACACTGCTAAGTGAATTAGAAAAGCTGGTAACGCCTCTGATAACATATTTAGGAGAGACAAAACCGTGGGATGTGGAAGATCAGACAGCTACAGAAACTGAGCTGGGTAGTGCTGCAAACCTCCTGGCCCTGGTACAGTGGAAGCCGTGGGAGAGATAAACTCAAGGCAAGAACAAAAGTGAAGACATCATGTCTGGTCACTCTGACCACTCTGACTAGAGAAGATATAACAAGGACATTGCTGGCACAAAAGAATGGAACAGGGACTTGATAACCAAAAAGATTGTATTGCTAAGGGAACGGAGGCAAAGGGGTCCTAGTGGAAAATTTTGTACAGACATTAGAGAACTATAAATACTGGTGATTAGTGTAATAAAGTGGCTTTGCTTGCATAGCAAGGTCCGTGTCCTTTGATCACCACAGTGGGAAGCTCACTTTCTCCCTTGCTTCTGAGGAGTGGTGAGGGAGCTGGCTGGACCCCTTCCCGGAAGGGCCTGCCAGTCCCTTTCTTGGCAGCACCACCAGGCCATGCCGCCAGGGGGATCCCAGCACCGTGAGCAACCATGCAGCTGGGACCAGCACCAGGACCGGCCCCACGGCTGGCATTGGAGGCAGCCCCAAGGCCAGGAGCAGCCGGGGACAAGAGTGGCTGCGCGGCCGCTGCCATTCCAGTCTGGGAGCGGCCATGTGACCAGGACCACGCAGCCAAGATCAGGGCAGCCAGGAAAGCGGCTATCTCGGCATGGCTCTCAATGAGCTTTATTTGCTTAGTCACTTTTAGCCAGCCATGCTGTGAACAGAAGGGCAAGGACGGCAGCAGCTTTTCTTTTTTTGGCACCCCGCGTGAGGAAAAGCATGGAGTGGAGCCGGCAGCCAGCACGGCTTGCACGATGCCTGTGAGGACCACGTAATCAGCAGCAAGAGACATGATGAGCAATTTCCCAACACAGAGCCCAGACGGGATCAATCTTTCACCATTTCAGAACTCTATAACATCTTTTCAATTGATAGAACTTGAGAATAAATGAACCTACGGACACCAATTCTCTCCCAAATCAGAGAAAAGGGAAAGGTGAAGACACGTGAGGAGAGCAACATGGCAACACTAAGGTTGGTGCAAAAGAGGGAGGGGGAAGAGGAGGTATTTTGAGTGTCAGAGCTGAAATTCTCCTGCAAGCTGTGGTGAGGAATATAATACAACAAACCATTTCCCTGTAGTTCATGAAGTGCATTGGGGGATGCAGAATTCACCCACAGCTCGTGAGAAAAAGTGCTCATGCTGGAACCTGTGGATGCTGAGAAGCTGTGATCTGGTGAGAGTCTTGAACAGAGAGAGAGAAAGAACCTTTCCTTTCAGAGATAGAAGAGGAAGATCCTTGCTTTTATACTAGAACTCATCCTTGAAAGACTGTAGCCCATGAACCAAATGGCCCATGAAAAAAAACAGTTATGGGAAGACTTTTTTGCCTGTGGGAGGGACCCATGTTGCAGCAGGTTTTAGGGCAGGACTGCTACTCATAAAAATTAGAACCACATTGGAAAAATTCACAGAGAACTGTCTCCTGTGGGAAAGACCCCATGGCATAGCAAAGGAGACTCCTCTCCCAAAGCAAACTGAAGAAACATCTTTAGAAGTCACAAACTAACTAGAAATCCCATGTCTTGTCTCCCTGTGCTGTTGGTGGGAAGGAAAGAAGAGCTGGAGGGGAGAGAAGGTGTTCTGAAGATTTATTTTTGTTCTCATTATCCTCTTTTAATTCTGTTAATAAATTTTTCTTTACACCTTTGAAATTTTTGAGCCTGTTTTGCCCTTAAAGTGTTTTTCTCCTAATCCTTATCTCACCTGATGAGCTTTATTAAACTGATCTCCACTCCTCCTCTGCTCAAATATAGCAAAGGAGAATGAGTGAATGATTTTTCGTGGGAGCACTGGCATTTGGCCAGCGTCAACCCCTGACAATATATAACAAGGCCAATGTGAAAAATGCGTATTTTATGGTTGGCTTTTCACAAATATTAGAATGAATATTATATGTGTTATGTTAGAAAGTTATGCTGTATTAATTTTCTTAAGTAGTGTGTTAAATATAGTTTTAGGTTATAACATTATGTTAAAATAGAAACTATGCTATGTAAGATACTTTTTTTAAAGAGAGGAATGAGCTACTCGCACCGAGATAGGAGCCACAGGACACCTAAATCTTTCAGAGAAAAAGAATTTATTGCTCTCTTATGAGAAGAAACTAACTTCTTCCTGCCTTGCTCAGTCATGAAGACTCTGTCAGAATTAAGAGGAAGAAGCTGACACTGACCAGACAGAATCCTTTGTTTGAATGGAATTTATGCATCATGTATGAGATGTATGAATATGCAACAGGCTATTGCTCTTAAGGGCTAATCCTCTGTTAATGTGTGTCCTTTTTCAAGCTTATTTTGCCTAGAAAGAGGTACCCGGACTGTTCGTAACTCTTTGTTTTTATTGTCTCATATTGTCCTAATCACAATTGTTCAAATTTTTACTACTCTGATTATATTACTATTTTTATAACCATTTTATTACTATTAAACTTTTAAAATTCTTAAAACAAGTGATTGGCGTTTTTCACAGCCAACAATCAATAACTGCAGCAACAACCAACAGAAAAAAATCCCAGAGACCCAACAACAGCCTTCTCTCGGCTGTCAAGCCCTTTCCCCTTTGGTGTAGTTATGGCCACAGTCGGCAGGGGCACTGTTGGATCCCAGCCAGGCAGGGCAGGTGCAATGATTCCCTCGTGGCTGCAGGGGGCGCTGTGGTGAGAACTCAGCCGTCTCTCCACACGGTTAATGGTGGCTCAGCCAGCGGAAGAGAGAGAAAAAGGGCCTTCTTTTTCAAACTCGCGGGGAGCAGCCGGTCTCAGTGCCCATACGGGCCATGAAATGGACTGTAGCAGGAACCTCGGAGGAGCAGGCTGGAACAGCAGAGGCGAGCACACCCAGGGTGGCAAAGTGTAGCAAAACTCCACAGCCATATCAGGAGCTGCGGAGTGTCGGGGTGGATGCAGGGTGTTGGGTTAAAGTGTAGCAAATAATCCTGAAACAGAGGGAGAAAACAGAGGGGCTGGGCAGCGGCAGTCGGGAGATGCTCCCTCCACAGGGGGAGGGGTTTGAGGTGCTGGGTTTTCCCCTGAGGTACCTGAGCAGATAGTGAGAGTCCTTTCCAGTGAGATCGGGTTTCGCAAGGTCCCAGTTCAACAGCTGCTCTTGCGAGCACTCACCCATGATAAGGAGAAGCAGCGAAGGACAAAAAGTCCACAGTGGTAGAGAATTCCCCTGGGCAGCATCAGTCCGGCTCCAAAACCACACCTGTCCCCACTCCGATCCTGAGAGTGAGAAAGCGAGCGAGGGCCAAGCTCAGCCCCTCATCCCCCAGCCAAAATCTCATATTTCTGCACTTCCCAAGAAAAAAAAACCCAGCTAAAAGATGGTAGCAAACTGCATCTTTCCCCCTCCTCCTCCTCCCAGCCACATCTTTTGTCTCTTAAGTGTCGTAGTTATCATCTCTTAGGCAACAAATGGGAGAAAATTCCCTGAGAGAAAGAAAAAAAAAAGGAAAAATCCTAACCTCCAACAGCACTGTGAAAAAACAAAACAAAATATTTCAGGCTTGATTTGGATATTATATAGTTGCACAAATTTTTTTAACGGGAAGTCAGCTGTAGGGCGAAGAAAAGCCTGTGTTGCTCTCCAGTGTGTTTAAACCAGAGCTCAATGTGGTGACATTTTTGAGCCTCAAATTCCAATTGCATTGCTATTTATACCCCAGTACATGTCCCCATACCCAAATCAGTTAATTCCCCAGAAAACTGCAGTTCTCAGGTCTAAAACTACTTGTGGACTCCTTCAAAGCAAAATAGGGAATCTTTCTTCATCATCATCCCAGGAACGGACTTACACATCTGGCTCGCCCATGCTCTTATCTCATTGTGGTCCCTGATCATGAACCCAAAACTCACTGTTGTGTTGTGTTATTATGCTCCCCCGGTTTAAGCTGGAATGTTCTGTTACCCCCTTTTTCTGTATAATGGTTCTGTCTGGAATTCCCCCTCTTTCCCAGTTATCTGTCAATCACCAGTTACCCTGGAAACCCGCACCCTTTCTGTCACCCCCAAATGCCCCCCTTTTATCCACGAACTTCGGTGTTATACATGGAATTATTGGGCCGGGGACCGGGGTCCCACCTTTGAGCTCTCTCGGTTGGCCACCCGTCCTGTCTCTCTGAAAAGCCCGCTCTCACCACGAGCCCCAATTCGCTGCCTGTCTGAGCTCTCCCCCTCCCGTTTCTCCTATATAACACGTGTATTCCCTCCCCCCGCGGCCCTTCGATCCGGCGGCTTCCCCTGGGTGTTATTCCGCCTTCTGGAATAAAACCTGGACTGGCCCTGGTCAGAGGGACACTCTCCCATCCCTGTCTGTTGGTGCCGTGCCTTTTTATCCGCGTCTGGCAGAGCTGACAGCCGATCCGGCACGTCCCTGACGACGGAGCGGCTCCCGCGCACCGAGCTGCGAAACCACAAACCACGCACCACCGCACCACCCCCCTCCCTCCCTGCTCCGTCGGCTGGCAGGCGGGACTTTTAAAGTCACGGTTACCGCACTCACCACCTCCTATTGGTAAGCTCAGCCTAGTCCTGCCATTCAACCACTTTGTGTCTACCTCTCCATCAGCCTGGCCCAAGGAAAAGCTGCAAAACAGCCAAAATCCCATTATTCATCTTATTTTGTATCACAAACCAGTGCCTGGCAAACTGAGGTCTAAGGAATAGTGTGAGAAACAACCCTCACTTTTAAAATTTTAAAGGTTTATTAAACCTGAGAGGAATAGCAGATTTGTCTTTACAAACAAGCTGTGGGTCTGCTGGTAGATAAAACTAGCACTGCGAGATAAAAGAAACAATGGGAAGGATTCCACTGATTGATGAATGGAAAAAGATATTTGCTTTTACAAATAAACTTTAGGTTTGCTGATAAATGAAATTAGACATTGAAAGATGAAAGAAGCAATGGGGAAGAAAAACCTCTAAATTCCACAAGAATTAAAAACTAAAAGGGAGGTGTTATAAATGATCAACGAGAAAGCTAAATTAATAAATGCGAAAGATTTTATTTTCGCGACTGAAAACATGGTCTTTGGAAGCCACAGTCAAAGAGACAGCGTCAAGAGATCTGACTTCTATTGCACCGGATCTCCCTCTGTTCACGAATGCCATTTCCAGCGGGGCTGTTTTGTACAGTTTTTTATGCCTGAGGCAGAGGTGCCCCAATTTCTTTTGTAACCTTGCATATCTATGAAGTTTTCTTTCACTGTTCAGGGTTGGACAATTGCTGTTTCCTGGGTAGTGGCAGGCAGTGATCATGTCAGGGGAAGTTGTGTATTCAGATGTATGTTTCTTATCGACTTCGGTTATCTTGATTGATGATATCTATCAAGTGCTGATCGTCCTTGGGTGTTCCCTGATGGTTCTGGGGGAAGCCCATCTCCGTGCCAGCCACATTCTTTTATTAGTTAACTAGGCATTTTTCTCCTGCTGCCACCAGGAGTTTTGTAATTCCAATGTGGTAATCTGTCTCCAGGTTGTCTGTGGTCAGAGGCTTGTTGGATGTTAAATTCATTTTACAATTTCTATTTTATACATTTCCTCTTTAAGCATGAATTACTTTACATTATAAATTACAGAGGGTTATACGTTAGAGGGAAATCTTCGGTATCAGGCGTATCGGGAAGTCTGTACCTCTCAAGCACCTCAGACAATGGGGAAAGAGAGAAGGGAAATGCGGCCAGGAAATTAGGATAAAAAGGGAGGCTGCATCCTCCAAAAATTTGAGAGATCCCAGGGGAATGCCCCATGGCCTCTCCCTTTATTCAAATAAAGTAAAAGGACTCCTCTGTCTTCTTTTTTGGACATAAACCTCTGATGTTTGTGGATTAATTTTCCAAACAAACCTTAACAAAAAATACAACAAAGGACTGAATAAGGAAAAATTACAGCACTGGGAGTCTCCGTGACCAGCAGCCACGTGCATGTGTACAAAATGGATGCTCTGCCTTTTATACCTTTAGCCCCTCCCAAAGTTTTGTCAGTCAACTCCTTCGCTGCCATCCATTGGTGGAGATTACTTTCTTACATCTTGATTAGAGGTCAGGTGTTTTTATGCTGCACCCTCTAGTAATAAGCCAGCTCTCCTGAGATGCCCTGACTACTAAGGCTATTACATGGGGGAGGGGAAAGAGGACTATAGGAGGACATATTACAATAACAGCACTATATATTTTAACATACATATAATATCTATCTCTTAATTGTGAGAGCCAACCATCACATTACCCGTTTATAACAAGAGATGGTCCAGCAGTGGACACCACCATGGTCTTCATCTCCCTCCTGCTGAGGTTGGCATGTCCTTCAAAACGTGGTGGGAACAACAGGGTAGATGGAGGACAGGGGCAGATGGACAAATGGAAATGTGGGTGTTCAGAGGAACATCCTACATTTGCTGGGGCAGCAGCATCTTCTGTATGTGAGAAATGACACACACTTTTAAAATTTAAAAGGCTTATTAAACTTTAACAAAAATACAGCAAAAAAACTGAATAAGGAGAAAGAGCAGCACTGAGAGCAAAGGACTCGACCACCATGTGCTCATCTACAAAATGGATGCTTTGCTTTTTATACTCTTGGCCCCTCCCAAAGTCTCATCAGTCAACTCTTTCTCTGCCATCCATTGGTGGAGATCACTTTCTTACAACTTGATTGGAGGTCAGGTGTTGCCATGCCGTGCCTCCTAGTAACGAGCTCTCCCTCCCCTAAATGCCCCAACTAGTAACAACAATACAAAGGGGGGAAGGGAAAGGACTATGGGGAGAACATATAAAATAACATAACTATATGTCTATAAAACTTAATATACACATAATATTCAACTCTTAATTGTGAGAGCCAACCATCGCATTACCCACTTATAACATATAGAAAGGGGGGACCCCTCAGCACATCTAGCACCACACCTCAGTGTGAGTATAACTTTGAGCCCTGCCAGAGCATCCTATAGGAAATACAAGGAGTTGAGAATTATATCTGCAATAGTGAGATTTCCAAGAGAAGTTGAGGAGGTGTCATGACGCAAGCAAGGGACACCTGGGCCTGTGGGGCATGTCTAATCCCTAGGCACCAACTCCCCTCACATGTGTGGTGCTTGGGGGGATTCACAGACATCTTCAGTTTTAATCCCACTCTGCTCAGGGCCTGCATCTGCTTTGAGGCTGATGACAATGCACAGTGCTAACACAATTCAGTCACGGGTGCAGAGAAACACCTTCCTCTCCATGAGTCCCAGGATCTCCCCTGCTGGACATGCACCCTGAGCACAAGGTGGACACAGCAGGATGGAGAGCAGCATGACCTGACACAAGAAAATGAGAGATGCAGTCTCAGTGGAGTGAGGTTTCTGCTTGGAAAAAGCCTTTGGAAAAAAAAACTTGTTTCCTCTGCACAGAGCTGTGTTTCAGGGCAGTGGAGCAAGGCCACACTGCCCTCTAGTGTTGCAGGGCTCCTCTCTGCCACCAGCCCTGTCTGCTTGGCCACCCAACACCAAGCCAACCTTCAAAACTGCAATGTAAGCCACCCTTGCCCTTTCCACTGATTCTCCTTGCACATCCCACCTAGGTGATCTGGGAAACCCAGCAGATGTAATTTTTTGGACTTCAGCGACGCTCTGGATAATCTCACAAAACCTTCTGGACAAAATGTCCAGCACATATCTGGATAACCATTTTATGTGATGGATGAGTGTAGTGGTTTTGGTTCACCAATTTTAGATTTCCCAACCAACGCACCAATTAATGTGGTGGGTCTAGCTCTGGTCAAACGCCAGTGCACCCACCAGAATTATCCACTCATTTCCGGCTGTGAGATAGGATTAGGAGGAAGGCAAAGCAGGCTCAAAACTTTAAAAGGGTATAAAGAAAAGTTTATTAACAGTAGCTAAAAGAAAGAATAATAAAAATCAGAATAAAACCTTTAGAACACTTCTCCTCACAGCCACAAACTTTTCTTTACCACTCACAATGTACAGAAACAATTCAGTCAGTTTATCACCTCTAGAATAGTCTTTCTTCAGTTCACTTAAGGAGAGAAGTCCCTCTTGTTATGGTATGGAGACTTCTCCACAAGAAAATAGTTCTATCGTGTCCTTTAATTTCCACGAATAGCAGCCGCCTGGGAAACCTGCAATTGTATAGTCCCTCCGATCTTTTCACAGCTTTTCCGACAGCTGCATTTATGGGCCATGTAAACTTATGGGGTACTATTTTAAAGATGAGCTGTTCAAGAGCAAAGGTTCTCTTTATCTATCGCTGAGATCATCTTCATCTCTGAGAACAGAGACCTTCTTCTTCTTTCCCTGGGGGCAAAGGGTCTTCATCACTCTTCTCTCTCTCTCTCTCTCTCACTCTGTTCAAACTTCTCATGGAATCACACCTTCTTCAACATCTGCTTGCTTTAGCTTTGCTCATATCAATCTGAACACTTCATCTCCCCATACTTTCATGTGTTACACGGAAAAAGAGTCTGATGTATCAGTTACATTCTTCTCCATAGGTTTACAAGAGGATTTCAGCTTAAGATTAAGGCATCTCCTCATCCCTCCCATCTGGGACTTGACATTCTCTTCACTGACTTTGGTGTCTTCATGTTGTTCCTTTATGTGTCTGCACTCTGTCCTTTTCTCTCATTCGAGGAAGGACTGAAGCACTGAAAGAGTCAATATCTTGCCCGGGACTTGCAGATGGTCACGTGATCCCTGCCGAGCAGTGGCTGGAGCACTCATAGTGATGGATCTTCAGGCGACGCTGGGGCTGTGTCAGAATCTCAGGGGGTCCAGGCCAGAATGGCGGTGACTGCTCTGGCCACATGGCTGTTTTCCAGCCCCCTGCTGTGTTCAATTCTAGCCACAGGGTTGCTTTCTTTGCGGGCTGCAAAGCTGCCTATGGGTTTTGCCAGCAGCCGTGCTGGGGGAAGGGCTAGGATCTCAGCAGCCAGGCTTGGACTTAGTGGCCGATGATCTCCCCTCCCCCTGCCCTGCAGCCACTAGGGCTCGACTTGGCTGGGATGGGGCCCGGTGGGCTCCCCAGGAAGGGGCCTGGCCCAACTGGGATGGGGGCCAGGCTGGCATTGTTACCTGCTTCCAGACTGTAAGGAAAAGAGACCCTCCTTGGCTTTTTTTTCATGTTTAACATGTGTCGTCACAGAGGCATGTACAGTTTTCTTAGTGGTTTAACAGATTGTCAATTCTCAAAGCTAATTACTGATTGGCCTTTTTGTCAGACATGGAGGAAACTGCGAGCAGCTTCTCTTAGAAAGTCACTTTCAATGAGTGTTTCCAGTATAAAACCACCATAATGAGCAACTGGCTCATGGGTTAGGCACAAGGAGTTAGAGTAAATGGGGTTACATAAGGCTGGGGACCAGTCACTAGTAGGGTTCCACAGGGCTCCATCCTCAGCCCAGTTCTCTTTAACATCTTCATTAATGACTTGGATGTGGAACTCAAAGAAATATTAAGTTTGCCAGTGAAACTAAATTGGGAGGAGGTGCTGACCCCCTCAAGGGCAGAGATACCCTGCAGAGGGACCAGGACAAATTAGAGATAGGGGCAATCACCAACTGTATGAAGTTTAACAAAGACAAATGCCAGATTCTTCAGTTGGAATGGGGCAACCCTGGATGTACATGCAGACTAGGGAATGAGAGGCTGGAGAGCAGCACTGCAGAAAGGTACCTGGGTGTGGAGTTGAGCTGTGGGCTGTGGGATGTGCCTGCAGAAGTACATGGCAGCACAAAGAAGCACATGGTAGCATAGAGAGGCTTGTCTCTGCCTAACCTTGGGGGGATGAGGTGTCACGTGGCAGACCCTGACAGAGAGAAGCCTGCTGGAAGCTGACTGACAAGTGAACAGCGCATGATCACCTCATAGTGAATCATGATCTTAAAGAGTTAAGATTTCAGCTGAGGGTTAGAAGCAATTCATATTGATCAGGATGTTAGATAGGTAGACGATAGGTTAATGGTTATTAGATGCTTAAGCTAGAGCTGATTGTTATATTGTTTGCCATTATGAGCTTGTTTATAGAAGGAAGTGGAGTAAGTGAACCATTATAAGAACATATTGGAACCAGTAGAACAGTGACTAGCACCTGGGCTTTATGTCAATCAATCACGAAGCAGGGGACCTTGGATCATGCCAGAGGGTCACAGAGACCTGATGAAGACATTCCTGACTTCATCCCTTAAGACCACTGACCAAATTCGAGACCACCAACCCAATTCAAGAGAAGAATTGTGCATGCATGAAGGACTAATAACCTCATTTTAATACAGAGAGGGGATGGGCAGTGCTGGGGTTATGCATATGTATTGTATGTAAGATCTCGGGCAATAAAAGAACATTGTACAGTGCGGTCACGCCTTTTGGAGACAACTCCCGTGCCGCCCACCGGTGTTAATAAACATACCACATTGTAGTAAACCCCATAGATTTAGGAAAAGCACCATGGAGGATATGAACAATAGGAATGCTGAAACAGCAAAAGAAAATTCCTGTTTTCTTGTCCTCCACCCCTTAACCTACCTCTGTAACCCTATAAGGCAATGTCATGTTAACCCCTTACCCATTGGTCAAACTTGGATCCTTTCCAACCCTATAAAAGAAGCATACTGTACCCCATTAGTGGAGAAAGAAGAAGAGCAGAGACCCTTCACGGACCTCCCCAAATAAAGCCATCTTCGTGGAACAGCCTGCGCCTTCTCCTTCTCCTCTCTCTCCGTCTGCTGCAGCCTCAAGCCCAGGGCACCACTACCTAGCAAGCAGAGCTGAAATCCTGAGAGCTTGCAATCACTATAGAGCTGATAATCACCATGCTTGCTGGATGGTAGCCCTGCGGCCTTGGCATGAGCGAGCTAGCTTCGGGCACCCGGTCCCTACCCAGGGACTGAGCTCCTGAGCCCTAGTGCTCTGCATTATGATAAGGCCAAATAAGAGGCTTTATTACCACATTCTAACTTTAACTACATAGAGCATCTCTGTCCGTGATTTTTGTTTTTAAGGACTCAATAGAAGGACATTATGAAAGTGTGTTGCTGACATGGCAATGTGAGATAGGTCACATAGTGAGAATTACCATATAAGGAAATACTGTGCCTTAAAAAAGTGTATAAAACCAGCTCGTTTCTTTGAATAAACAATTCGGATTTCCTGCTAGACTGAGTCCATGTCTCAGTCGTTACACCTGGGGGTCCTGGTCGATGGAAAGTTGAATATGAGTTAGCAGTGTGCCCTGGCACCCTGGCAGCCAGGAGGGAGAACCGTGTCTTGGGGTGCATCAGGTAAAGCATTGCCAGCTGGTGAAAGGAGGTGATTGACCTGCTCTGCTCTGCACTGGTGCAGTCTCACCTTGAGTGCTCTGTGCAGTTTTGGGCACCACAATAAAAGAAAGATATTAAGCTATTAGAGAGTGTACAAAGGAGGGCCATGAGGATGGTAAAGGGTCTGGAGGGGAAGCCTTTTTTCTTTTACTAATTATCTGTATTCTTTACACATATATTTGTAGCCTTGTAGCTTCTTATTGTAGCTTAGCTTCAATATTTTCCTAGGCAGAAAGACCAAAGAAATTCCAGGACCCCTATGCTATCTTGGTTCTCCTTAGAAACCAAGGCTGAAACTAGCTTTTTGAGACATATTTTTGTAAACAGGGCCTGGATGTCATCCTAAGGGGGAAGAATCTAGAAGGTACTAGAACTGAGGCAGGTTCTTAATGGGGGGATTCTTGTCAGATATGCTAATTTGCACAATCTTTAAAAATTGTATACGTGTTACGTGCGGTGTGCTTCTTCAGCATTTTCCACCAGACTAATTGAGCACCTGAGGATTCTCATATAAAGGTATCCATTTTATCACCCTAACTGTGTCTGGCTCGTATTTTTAGGACCAGAGAAAAAGGCATCAATGGAAGTTGGGTCAGGGCCAAGCCTGTCTGAGTTCAAGAAGTGATTGGACAAAACTCTCAGGAACATGGTATGATTCTTGGGATGCCATGCGCAGGGCCAGGAGTTTGACTCGATGATCCTGATGGGTCTCTTCCAGCTCAGAGTATTCTATGATTCTATGATTCTATGATTTCAAACCCATGTCTCTGAACCTAGCTGACCCAACTGAGGTGCAAGAGCACCCCAAGGCCTTCCCATCCAGGCAGGAGCATGTTACAGGTCCACTATTCTACAAACAGCTGGGCAGTCTGGCCCCAATCCTGCCCATCTGAACAGTATCAGCTCCAGGAATCACAATAGAAAAGGCATCTCTGTGCCCACCATTTTGGAAAGACACCCCCACGAATTGTGAGTCCACATCACTAAGTCTGTTTGAACTGGATGACAGCCAGAAAAATTAAACAAGCCCTGAGAAGAAAGAGTCCATCTCATTTGTTACAATCAGAAACCAGCTCTGAACCATCATCATCATCATCAATTAGAATATCCTGTGTTGAAAAGGACCCACAAGGATTATTGAGTCCAAATCCTGGCCCTGCACAGGAACAACCCCAAAAATCACACCATGTCCAAACATTGTCCAAACATTGTCCAAACTCTATAAAACTGTCAAAGCTGTTGCCCATTTCCCTGGTGTTTCCTTTGCAGAGTGAATAAGTCTATCATAAGTCTATCATATGATATGGAAGACCATCATCGGAAAAAAACACTGGAAGATCTCCTTTTTTCTTCATGTTTGATAAAAAACATGGGGTTTATAACCTGGTTCAGGGCTCAAAGCAACTGTCCTTTACTGCCAGAGGCCAGGTTTAGACCTTGCAAGAACCTGCAAGGTGGTGACCTGCGTGGGAGATAAACAACCCTTGCTGCAGACCTCTCCTTTCTAGTTCTTTGGAGATGGCAACAGTCTCATCTGCCTTCCTTGGTCAACAGTGGCCTTAACTCTGACATGGGAGTGACACTGAAGAGGTTACAGGTGACCATGGCAGCTTGTCTTCTCAGCCCAAGGAGATGGTCATTGTCAGTTGGGTTAAATGAAACAAAAAACAGGACACAGAAAGACCATGTCTCACTGGAATTCATGGCAAAACACAAGCTTTTTACTCAGCAGTGGAGATCTGACTCCCAGTGCATCGTGATCTATACTCAGGTAAAACTCGGCCCTTTTACAGGAACTTTCCACAGTGGTTTTACCTGTTAAAGTGTTGGAAAGATACTTAAGATATGGAAAGCTGGCTTGTCAGACTGTAGTGGTTTGGTTTGCTAATTTGAGATTTTATTAATTTTGAGATTTTTCAGTTAATGTACTAATGAGTGTGGTGGGTTTGGTGTTGGCTAATTACTAGTGCACTCACTTCCTGCTGTGAGATAGGATTGGGAGAAAGGTAAAGCAGGGTTAAAAATTTTAAAGGGTATAAGGAAAATTTTATTAATAGTAACTAAAAGGGGAAAAAGTAGTAGGAATTAAAATAAACTTTTTAGAACACTTCTCCCCCCACAACCTTTTTTTTTTTTTAACTGATAATGTAAAGAAACAAAACTTAAAATTTCTAGTCAGTTTATCACTTTTAAAAATAGGTTTTTTTTTTAGTTTACTTAGGGAGAGAAGTCCCTCTTGTTAATGTTATGGAGATTTCTTCACAAGAGGAAAAAACCAGTTCTTTCGTGGTTCTCAATTTCCTTACCAATAACAGCCACCCAGGGAACTTTGCCATTGTGAAGTCCCTCCCATCTTCTATAAGCTTTTCTACAGTTTGTTGATGGGTCATGTTGATTTATGGGGTATTATTTTAAAGATGAGCTGTTCAAAGGTAAAAGTTTTCATTATTTATTTCTAAAATCATCTTCATCCCTGGGAACAGAAATCTTTTCTCCTGGGGGTACAGGACTACTCTTCTCTCTTTTTCTGTTTAAATTTTTCATGGGATCACAGCTACTTTAACATCTATTTACTTTGGTATGGAGGTCTTTGTTTGATATCAATTTGAATCCTTTATCTTTCTATAGTTTCATGTGTTATAGGGAAAAAGAGGTTTTTTTCCATCGTTTATAAGAGGATTTCAGCTCCAAAATTAAGGTATCTCCTTATCTCTCCTATTTGGGACTTAACTTCTTCTTCACTGATCATGATGTTTTCATGTTGTTTTTTCATATGCTTGCATCTTGTTTCTTTCTCTCACTTGAGGGAGGATTGAAGTACTAAAAGGGTTAATATGTTGCTTGGGCTCTGCAGATGGTCACCTGACCCGCTGGTAACTTGTGGCGGGAGCTGCGGCTGGGGCTGCGTCAGGATCGTCTTCATGGTTGGTTTTTGGGGTTTTTTTTGTGTTTAATTCCAGCTACAGGGCCACTCTGCATGGGTTGTAGAGTTGTTTCTGGTTTCAGCCGTGCTGGGGGAAGGGGACCTGATGGGAAGATCTTAACAGCCGCGGCTGGCCTTGCTCTGACCAGGGCTCCGCTGCCTCCCCCACCTTCCTGCCTGGCAGCTGTTGGGGACCTGACCTGGCCAGAACAGGGCTCAGAGTCCCCCGTTTTCCCCCCGGAGAGGGGCCTGGCGCCCCGCAGTAAAGCCTGCCCTGGATGGCCCGGGACGGGGCCCAGCAGGCACCCCGGGAAAGGGGGGGAGGGTGCAGCCTGGCCAAGACAGGGGCCCGGGGCGTGTTACCTTCTTGCCAACTGGAAGAAAAAGAACTTTCCTGGGATTTTCGTCTTTAACATGTGTTTTTCACAGAGGCATGTTCAGCTTCTCAGTGGTTCAACAGACTGTTAGTTATATAAAAAGCTTTTGCATCACTTCCTTAAATTCCTCCCATGTCAAACTATGACAGACTGGAAACCTCTGAAAGCAAAGCCATGACTACACATTTTGGATGGAATGCAGTTGGATCTGGGGAGAAAAAGTTCCCTAGTTTGGGGCTCCTAAGAAGGCACTCCAACTTGTTCATAAGTGTTTGGTGGACATATAAAGGACGTCAGGGTTGGATCTGGTGAGTGACAGGAGGGACATACAGCACATGAGGCACACACCACATCAACCAAGCCAATAATAGGGGGAGAGAGGGTGTCCTAGTTTTGGAAAAGGACAGAATTTTTTCACAGTAGCCATGAAGGGGCAGACCCTGGAGATGTGTGGGCGTGTCTAGGTTGTTAGTATATACAATTTCATGTTATTACCAGGAGTGGAAGTAAGGAACTCTCCCTTCAAGAAGAGGGGCACAGCTTGGGGTCAAGAAAAGCATTGCAGGAGGGGGAAAACCTGTCTGCCATTGTTCATTATCACTTCTGGTTCTTGGGAGAAGACAACTCCAAGAAGAGAACAGTTGAGCTGATGAGAGCCAAGCAGAGCCATGCCAACTGGGGCCAAGTGGAGACAAATGGAGCTGAGCAGAGCCAAGTTGAGCTGAGCCCAGCTGAAAACTGTCAAACACAGCCAAGCCCAGCAGAGCAGGGTGGCCAGTCTGGGAACAGCTGGAGTGGTGCAGCATGGATGAGCTGGCTTGGAAGGTTTGTCTGTCATTGTTTTTTGCTGTCTTGGGCTCAGGGAAGGAGAACAATGGCTGTGGAAATGTCCACCATCCTATCTTTGTCTCAGGAAGACTGCATGTCACTGCTGGGCTGCAGAAACATCGGCCATTTTGTCTTTGTCTTGGCGGCAACGGGGAACTGAGTCAAGGTGGTGAGCATTGTGAGAAACAACTGCTCACTTTTAAAATTTTAAAAGTATCATTAAACCTCAACAAAAATACAACAAAAGGACTAAATAAGGAAAAATTACAGCGCTGAGAGCCCCTGAGTCTATCAGCCACAGGCTCCTCTTCAAAATGGATGCTCTGCCTTTTATACCTCTAGCCCCTCCTAAAGTCTTGTCAGTTGACTCCTTCCTTGCCGTCTAGTGGTGGAGATCACTTTCTTACATCTTGGTTGGAGGTCAGGTATTACTATAGTAACAAGCCAACCCTCCCAAATGCCCCAACTACCAAGGCCATCCCATGATAACAATGCAAGGGGGAGGACATATTACAGTAACATAACTATACATCTACAAAACTTCTCTTAACATGCATATAATGTTCACCCCTTAATTGTGAGAGCCAACCATCTCATTACTCATCTATAACAGCACCTTTTGTGTGTAAATCATATTTTTATATACTCCTCTTATTAATATTGTTGCTGTTATGGTTTGTTCCTCATCACATTGCTCTTTCTTTTCAGTAAATTGTTATCTTAACCCAGTCTCTGCCTTTGTCCCTTCCTCACTACAGGGAGGCAGGGGGAAGGGGAGTGGCTTTTTTGGGGTTTGTTGGGGTTTAGGTGTTCTGGTTTGATAAGGAAGTGAGTTATTTGGGAGGTTGTGGTCAAACCAATCAGTGCTCAGATTTGAATATTAGTACCTAGTGTGGCCACCGAGGACATGGATATGCCTCTGAGAACACGGGGTTAAAAGCAGAGAACTCCCAGGGGAACTCTCTCTTGATTCTGGTCCGTTAAAGAGGTCAGACCTCCCCTGCCCAGCTGCAGGCTGGGTGGGGGAGGGGAAGCCATGTGGCCAGGGTTGAGGTAGGCGGGAGCCTTGGACAGAGAATGGGGGGTGAAGGCCCCTGCAGGATGGAAGAGTGGAGGAACACTGAGAGGCATCGGGCAGCCCTCTGCTGTCCTCCCCCAGGAGAGAGAGAGACAGAGCCTGTGCCTGTGCTTGTACCACCTTGAAATTTGATATCATGTGCTGGCAGCATGGCTGGCAGAGAAGGAGAGGTGGGGGGTGTGACAAGAAGGTGCCCAGCAGGCGTGGGAGTTCTGGGCAGGCAGAGCCCGAGATATTAACACTTTTCTTGGATGATGGAAGGCTTACAAATACTGATCCTCCTGGAGATGAATGAGAAGAAAGATAGAGATGAAATAGGAAGAAATGAGCAAGTGTAATGAAAGTTCGTGCAAGTGAAAGATGTCAGAAGAAGTTAAGAAGAATCCTAAGTGAGAAGAGATGATGGAGTGGCCTTTGGCTGGACTATTTTCTTGTATAGTCATGGACAGACCCATTTGTTTCCTGTGATACAAAGACTGCATTTAGGGGGAGGCAATGGCTTGGAGCCAAGAGAGTGCAGTGATGTTATGTGAGGGAGTAGCAAAACCAGAGACAGATGAAGAAGCTCTCTGTTCTTGAGACCCCTTGGCCCCAGGGGGTGAATTTGGGGGGGGACTGGTGTCCCAAAAGTGAGAGACTGTTGCTTTTTTAAAACTGGGCAAAGCATCCTTAAAAAAGGAACCCTAGAAGCAGCCCCAGTCCATGTGCAGTGGTGAGACCACTGGACATGGAAGGAAGAGGTCACGATAGCAAATGTTCTCCAGGCGGTGCCATGTGTGACATGGAAACACAAGAGGTTTCAACTGTGTTTCCTGGGGAAGCCTATGGTACAAGAGGGACTCCTCTCTCCTTAATGAACTGAGTTGATTATATAAAGGGTAGTGATAAACTGAGAGTCGATTATCTGAAAAGTAATAATTTGATTGAGAATCCAAAGTTTTGTCTCACTGTGTTACGTTAAAAATTGGGGGGAGGAGGAGGAGGAATGTTTTTAGAAAGTTTTCATTCTGAGTTCTGTGTTCCTTTTTTTATTTCATATTGTAAGTTAATACAGTTTTTTCCTTTATTCCTAAGCTGAAGCCTGCTTTGCTCTATTTCTAATCACATCTCACAGCAGACACTAGGGAAAATATATTTTCATAAGGCCACTGGCATTGCGCCAACATCAAACCATAACATTAGGATTTTTCCTTTTGTTTCTTCCTCTCATGGAATTTTGTCCTATCGATCACTAAGGAACCCTAGCGACCAGGTACTTAAGAGAGACAAAAGACGTTGCCAAGCTCAGGAAAGGAGGGCACCTGGCTGCACATCTCTTATCTGAGGGTTTCTCTTGAAGGGGCAGAGATACCACGAGAATTTGGCTAGGGAAAAGGGGTCTGGGCGTAGCTCCTAGCTCTCTTGCTTTCGCGGCTTTGGAGGAGGACCGGTTGAGTTGCTGCTTACTGGAGGGGGAGAATTCGCTGCTGCCCCTGGAGCTCAGCCCTGTCCTGCTTCTTCTGCTGAAATGGAGGTTTTGGGTGTTCACTTAAGTTAGCAATATGAATTAAGCACTGAAATTTTAGCTTGTAGAATTAGGTGTTGAATTTTAACCTTTTACTTAAGAAACCTCTGCCATGGTACAAAGGGCATAGGAAAATGCAAATTTCTGAAGCTCCCTGCGATAAAGAACAATACTGGGAGAAGACCAAGGAATGCAGAAACCCAGATAAAGGGGCTCCTCTGTCTCCAAGCTCATCAAAATAGACAGACGTACTCAGATAAGCACCAAGGGACCAAAGCACACGTGCAAAGAAGAAAAGTTCAAAAGTTCAACCATGATGAAGACCACAGCCTTCAGTCTCAGAGACCACCAAAGACTCCCTGTGCGACCACCACCGTGAACAACACATGCTCCGAAGGGCGTGGATTTAATTACCATGTGAGGCAGGACAGGCTGGGCCAGGGGTTGAATATGCAAGGAGAGATTGTGTAATGTAATGCATATGGAACATCTTCGTGAATAACGATGTGGCTTAGAACAGAGCTCAGGGCACAAGCTTTCACGAGAGCTATCTCGCTTGTGCCGGGTGCTGACAATACATAACCACTTCATAACTACATCAGGTTCTGGAGTCTATTTATTCCACATATCGCTTCACTGCCATGGGTAAGCCTTTGCTCATGAGAGCAGCCACTGAACTGGGACCCTATTAATACCCTACACCTCCCTAAAAAAAGAACTTTCACCATCTGCTAAGGTGCCTCAGGGGAAACACTGGGACCCCGAGCCCTTTTCCCCTCCAAGGGAACCTCTTCAGTCTGCGTTCGGGAGCTGGGCTGCTGCTGCCCAGCCTCCACTGTTTCTTTGCCACTGCTTTGTGTTTTTGCTACACTGTAGCCCTACACACCCTGCCTGCCGGGATGTCCCGCAGTTCCAGATACAGCTGTGGAGTTTCTGATACATCTCATCTACCACTCCGGTATTTTGCTCATCCCTGCTGTGAAAAACACCAATCACTTGTTTTTAAATTTTTAAAAGTTTAATAGTAATAAAATGGTTATAAAAATAGTAATATAATTAGAGTAATAATAATTTGGACAATTTGGATTAGGACAATATGAGACAACAGAAACAAAGAGTTATGGACAGTCCGGGTACCCTTTTCTGGGCAAAATAAGCTCGAAAAAGGACACACATTAACAGAGGATTAGCCCTTAAGAGCAATAGCCTGTTGCATATTCATACATCTCATACATGATGCATAAATTCCATTCAAACAAAGGATTCTGTCTGATCAGTGTCAACTTCTTCCTCCTAATCCTAACGGCATCTTCATGGCTGAGCAAGGCGGGAAGAAGTTAGTTTCTTCTGATAAGAGAGCAATAAATTCTCTTTCTCTGAAAGATTTAGGTGTCCTGTGGCTCCTATCTGTTGTGAGTACCTCATTCCTTTCTTTAAAAAAATATCCCACATACATAGTTTTTATTTTAACTACAAAAGTTACCTTTTAACTACAAAACTACACGTACCATACTATTAAAATGTTAATACAGCACTACTAATTAATACAACATAATACATATAGTAAATATCTGCATAGAGCCATATAATATGCACTTTTCACACCTGCCGTTCAGCTTGATGCTTTCGAGGTTCCTGCTACAGCTCTTTTCACCATCTGGAGGGGCACCAGGATTGTCTGTCGCTGGGGGTTTGTAAAGGAAGCCACTTTTCCATCCCTTCTGCCAGCTACATCCACCATTACCATGTGAGAGAGAATGCCAAACTTGTGCCACAGCGCCCCCTGCAGCTGCAGAAGAATCATTGCACCTGCCCTGCCCAGCCAGGGAGCCACCAGCACCCCTGCCAGCTGTGACCATAACTATTCCAAAGGGGAACGTGCCTGCAGCTGAGAGCAGGTCGTTACTGGTTTTCTGGTTTTGTTTGTTGTTGCTGCCATTGTTGTTTGTTTGCCTTGTTATCCATATACATACTAGTAAAGAACTGTTATTCCTTTTCCCATATCTTTGCTTGAAAGCCTCATAATTTCAAAGTTATAATAATTTGGAGAGAAGGGGGTCATATTCTCCATTTCAAGGGAGGTTCCCACCTCCCTCTGCTGACACCTGTCTTTCAAACCAAGACAAGGTTTAATTCTCTGCTTGTTTTAAACCACTATAGATGCAATTTTGATATTAGGTACAGAGCCACTGGCTAAAAGGTTGCTTGGTCTATTCATGTGGTTGTGGCATCTAACCCTGTATATATTCCCTTATGTGCTCCTCACGGTGCTCTTTTTCAGAGCAGGCAAAGGGATCAGGATTGCTTCGTTAATGTCCTATGTGATATCAGCTTATGACATGATTAACATCAATGGCAATGAGGATCATTTGAGATGTATATTCAGTGTTGCTCTCCTGCCCCTGCCTTGGGTGCTGCCTCTGGGAATTCATTAATAATCATACTCAGCCTGTGGGGGGAACAGGGGAGGATGAATTTCCCCAGCTTTTTTTCCTTCAAGCCTGTTACAACAGCTTTTGAGAATTTTGAATTCCCTTTGGATGTTAAGGAAAGCATGTTCTTGTTGCTAAGTCCACCAGGTCTCCTAAGTATGGTCAACACCATGTGTAGAGTTACAAAAGAGATTTCTAGGAAGGTCCTTCAGGGATCTGCCCTGAGAGTGGATAGCCCTGAGTGGCATGGAATGTGGGAGGACATAGGCCAGTATTTGGGGACATTCTCTTCTCCAATGGTTTGGAAGTCCACCCTGAACAACTATAGGACCCTGATAAAGTGACAGAATATTTTCAAGGAGAATGCTGTGGCAACACCAGGGAGAAGCAATTTATTGAGGTGTGTTGGGCCCTGGCTACTATTTATCAGACACTGCTTGATACTAGACAGCACCCTTGGGGGAGGAGGAGAAAAGCAGAGCAACAGGCACTGTGGCCACTCAAACTGCAGCTGAACCAGAGGAACAACCAGTGCTGGTAGCAGTTGCCCCTATACAGAAGAAGAAATCCAAGACCAAATCAGTTTGCTTAGTGAGGGATGAAGAAGAAGTAGGACGCTCACAACAGGAGGAAAAGGCAGGGCCAGTGATAATCACTCAATCCCTATATCTGGGTGAGCTGCGAGATATGCTAAAACATTTTAGATGCCAGCTAGGTAAGCCCCTATTGACCTGGCTGCTCCGATGCTGGGATAGCACAGCCCACAATATGAAAGTAGATGGTAGCAAAGCCAAGCAACTGGGATCCCTGTCCAGGGATGCGGGCATTGACAAGGGGATTGGGAAGAGGACAGAAACTCAGCCTCTGGAGGTGACACCTTTCAAGTGTGAGGGAAAGGTATTATCTCAAGGATGATCTAGTAGTGTGCCCAAGCAGGTGGAATGTCATGGAGAAAGGTATCTAGGACCTGAGACAATTAGCTGTGCTGGAGGTACTATATAGGAATTCAAATAACAAGCAGTCCCCTATAGATTCAGATGAGGTGTGGTGTACACAATCCATGCGTCAGAAGTTTGCATGGAGCGTGCCATCGTTGTACACCAACTCATTGGCATTGATGTCAATGAAAGGAGAACAGACAGTGCTTCAGGTGACTACTCGACTCCGGCAATATGATCATCTTTTTTCCTCCCTACCAACCTGCGCCTCGGCTGTGGAAAGACTGTCCAAGACTGCGGACAGATTGGAAAAACTCAAGCAAGTAAGAGAGGAAATGTCCCATGCCCCACCAGTATGGACCAGCGTCTGCTATTGGGAGCAAGCGCACCGCTGCTCAAGAGAGAGGGTCCATACCTTGAGGTAACCTGTGGTTTTACCTGCGTCACCACAGAGAGGACATGAGGAAATGGGATGGAAAACCCACCTCAGCTCTAGCAGCACAGGGATGTGACTTGGAAGGGAAAACAGCAACCATAAGAAATTCTTCAAAGATAAATGTTGCTCCAGTTTCCTGTGGGCAAGTCCTCAGACAGAACAGAAGGGCTAATGTTACTTTTGATCCTCTTGAAGGGACCTCCAGGTCATATTTACAAGTGAGCAACAAGTGCTATGACCAGGACTAGAGGGGTCATGCTTCCAGCCAGGTGGAGGAAAGGGACAATCAGATCTATTGGACTGTGTGGATCAGATTGCCTAGCACATCAGACCCTCAAGAGTATAAGGCTTTAGTTGATACCAGTGTACAATGTATCCTGGTGCCATCAAGATATGTAGGGGCAGAATCCATCTCTATTATTGGGATGACAGGGGGATCCCATAACTGACTGTACTGGAAGCTGAAGTGAGCCTGATTGGGAACGAATGTCAAAAACGCCCCATTGTGACTGGCCCAGAGGCCCTGTGCATCCTTGGCATAGATTACCTCAGGAGAAGGTATTTCAAGGACCCAAAAGGGCATCATTGGGCTTTTGGGATAGCTGTTGTGGAGACAGAGGAAATAAGTTGAATACCTTGCCTGGTCTCTCAAAGGACCTTTCTGCTGTGGGACTGCTGAGGGTTGAAGAATAACAGGTACCAATCACTATCACAACAGTGCACCATCAAAAATACCGCACCAACCAGGACTCTGTGACTACCGTCCATATAAATGATTTGTGAACTGGAGAGCCAGGTAGTGGTCAGCAATAATCCCTTACCCTTTGATAGTCCTGTATGGCCTGTGCATAAGTCCAGTGGAGAGTAGAGACTTGTTACCGATAAGTAAAACTTTACAAAAGGAAGGCCTTGTAAAAACATGGCTCAGGCCTGTTACTTCGGCTAAGTAGAAAAGGACTGTGGGAAAGAGACTCAGCTGAATTAGGGGTATAAAACCAAGTTATATAACTATTGTATGTTCGCATCATGGTGTATGTTGGTTGATTGAATTATGTTTGTTATGCTTTAAAACTATGTAACTGATAATGGGCTAACTGCTTAAAAAGGCCTGGTTTTTGCAATAAAGCATCTCTCTTTTGCACCTGCCTGGGGACTCTGTGTCACTACAGACCCTCACCCACAGAGGCTGACAGTGGACTATTGCTGTCTGAACGAAGTCAGACCACCACTGAGTGATGCCGTGCCAGACATGCTGGAACTTCAGTACAAACTGGAGTTCAAGGCAGCAAAGTGGTGCCACCATCAACATTGCTAATGTGTTTTTCTCCATTCCTTTAGCAGCAGCCTTCAGGCCACAGTTTGCTTTCACCTGGAGGGGAATCCAGTACACCTGGAACCAACTGCCCCAGGGGTAGAAACACAGTCCTATGATTTGCCATTAACTGATGCAGACTGCACTGGAAAAGGGTGGGGTGGGGCAACACAGCAGAGGAAGTTTTGGAGAAAGCAAAGAAGATAATCCAGATCCTCCTGAAAGCAATGACAAGACATCACCAGATTCCAATGGACGTGGTCAACAAAACAGCAGCTATGTCCCCACTGGCCAGCAAGAAGAAAACACAGGGTTTCCTTGGCACTGTAGGTTTCTGGAGGATGCATATTCCAGATTACACTCAGATTGTAAGATATGTCTATTATGTGATATGGAAGAACAACAATTTTCAAGTCTCGAAAAACAACAAGCTTTTGAACGGATTAAACAGGAGAATGTTCATGTAGTAGCCCTTGGGCCAGTCAGGACAGGACAAGATGTAAAAAATATGCTCTACACCACAGCCGGGGAGAATGGTTCTTTCTGAAGTCTGGAAAAAAGTACCTGGGGAGACTTGAGGACCACCCCTGGGGTTCTGAAGTTGGGGATACAAAGGATCTGAGGCCTGTTAAACCCCAACTGAAAAGCAAATGCTGGTGGTTTATTAAAGGTTTCAAGGTGCTTCACAAGTGATTGGCACTGAAGTACAGCTACTCCTGGCACCCTGACTGCTGGTGCTGGGCTGGATGTTCAAATGGAAAGCCCCCTCCATACATTATGCCACTGATGCTACATAGAGTAAGTGGATAGCTCTGATGTGTGAGCTCAAATAGGAAATCTCAATCGCCCAGGCATCTTGGAAGTCATCACAAACTGGCCTGAAGTTGAGAATCTCAGACTATAATCAGAAGAGGAGGAGGAACAGGTGGCATGCTGAGGAGGCCCCACCATGTAATCAGCTACCAGAAAATGAAAAGTGATACGCTTTCTTCACTGACAGTTCCTGCTGTATCATAGGTATACATAGAATGGAAATCTGCTGTATGGTGTCCTACGAGATGAGTTGCAGAAGCTATGGAGAGACAAGGTGTATTGAGTCATCTTGCAGAGCTGAAAGCTGTCCAGCTGACTTTAGATAACACTGAACAAGAGAAATGGCCAGCTGTCTACCTGTACACTGACTTGTGGATGGTAGCAAACGCTCTGTGGTGGTGGCTGGACTGATGGAAAAAAGACCAATTGGCAGCACAGAGTGTGAGATGCAAAGCTGTGTTTTGTGTCAGGTACAAACAGGCGAAGTGTGTACTTGTGAATGCGAAATGTGTGGACATCGACAATGGGATAGTTGTGAATTCTAATAATAACTGATGAAAATAAAGCATGGAAAAAGGCCTTTGAGCCTATCTTTTGTTTGCAATTAACCCTGGTTGATTTAGGAGCATTGGAATTAAGGTGTTAAGGATGTTGCTTTTTGCTTGCATTTAATCCATAAAAAAGCTCTGCAATAATAACCTTTTGAAGCATAATTTTAGAATATTACTTGTATCCTTGAAACTATAGCTTTGGAATATATATATAGGAAATATGCTTATCTCACGCCTTATTGAAGCGGAGAAAAACAGTTTGAGAAAGGAAGATGAACATCACCTCAAGGATTTATGGTTTCGACCAAAGGGAAGCTAGACATCACTGTTATGAGATTTATAGTCTCTGCAATTAAAAGGTGGACACATCTGGGGAGCTGGACTCCACCAGATGGGATTTGTCTTTCTTCTTTTGGAAACTGGACCATCACCATCTGGGGATACTCCTTTGAAAATACATCCTGAGAAATTAAAATCACAATAGTGTATAGAATTGCGATGTAATAAATTGGAAATAGAAACTGTTGGAAAAAACTGATGAGTACCCCTATAAATACCTGTAACCATCAATTATCGGTGTGCAGTTGGAGGGAAAACTTCCCCCACTGTACCCAGCGCTGTATTGCTCATACTTTACCATATTAAATAATAAATTGATTGCTGCTTGAATATTGGCCTAGTTAAGCTTCTTATTCATAACACAGAGGGAAACCCATCTGGGCTGCTGAATTGTGGCAAGACATTGCTGCCTGGGTAGAGAAGTTGGCTGTAAAAGTACATCATGTAGATGCACATGTACCCAACAGTTGAGCTACTGAAGAACATCACAACAATGGACAGGTAGATCGGAGTGCCAAGATGAAAGTGACTCAGGTAGATCTGGACTGGAAAGATAAGGATGAATTATTTCTTGCTTGGTGGGTCCATGATGCCTCAGGTCATCAGGGAAGAGATGCAACATACAGATGGGCTTGTGATCAAGGGGTGGACTTAACTATGGACACTATCTCCCAGGTTATCCATAACTGAAACATGCCCTGCAATCAAGCAGGCCAAGCTGGCAAAGCCTCTGTGGTATGGAGGACGATGATTAAAATATAAATATGGGGAGGCCTGGCAGATTGATTACATCACACTCCCGCAAACCTGCCAAGGCAAGTGTTACATGCTTACTGTGGTGGAAACAACCACTGGGTGGATGGAGATGTACCCTGTGCCTCACACCACTTCCTGGAACACCATCTTGGGCCTTGAAAAACAATTTCTGTGGAAACATGGGACCCCAGAAAGAACTGAGTTGGACAATGGGACTCATTTCAAAAATAGTCTTATATTCCCTATCATGCACTAGCCTCTGGGAAAATTGAATGGTACAATGGACTGCTAAAAACCACAGCAGAGGCAATGGGAGGCAGGAACTTCAAACATTGGAATCTACATTTAGCAAAAGCCACGGGCTTAGTTAACACCCAAGGCTCTACCAATCAAACTGACCCTGTCCAATCAAAACCTGAATGTACCTTAGAAGGGAATAAAGTCCCCATGGTGCATATAAGGAATGTGTTAGGGAAGACAGTTTGTATTAGTCCTGCCTCAAGCAAAGGCAAACCCATCCATGGGACTGCTTTTGCTCAAGGACCTGGGTGCACTTGGTGAGTAATACAGAGGGACAGGGAAGCACCATGTGTACCTCAGGGGGATTTGATTTTTTGGTGAGAACAGTCTGTAATGTTGAATTGTATAATATTGGTTGCTGAATGGCACTGCAACTGTGTGCCATAACTACCATGGACAATGAAAATGGACTGCTCCAGATACAGCAGTTGTGAGCTCCTGATGCAGCTTGCAACCATCTGACAGCACACCAGCCCCCCTGCCCTGGAAGACATCTAGGACAGATAGAACCCACAGTCTTGGACTAAATGAACTCAACAGACATCTTGGAGGGATGGCTGTTTATTATGGAAATGACACCCGTGCTTTTGTGTGTATAAATATATAAATATCTATCTATACAGGAGCAGGATCTGGGCTTGATGTAGATGGTAAAGAAAAAGGGGTGGGTAGTGTCCCAGTTTTGGCCAGGACAGTTAATTTTTTCACACTAGCTGTGAGGGGGCAGACCCTAGAGCCATGTGGGTGTGTCTAGGTTGTTAGTCTATACAATTTCATGTTATTACCAGGGGCGAAGTAAGGAACTCTCCCTTGTGAAGAGGAGCATGGCTTGGGATCAAGAAAAGCATTGCTAGGGGGGGAAACCCGTCTGCCAGTGTTCATTATCACTTGGGGTCTATGGTGAGCATTTTGCATGTAAATCACTCTTGCTTTTGTACACTTTTGTTATTAATATCGCTGCTGTTACTGTTTGTTTTCTTATCTCATTGCTGTTTCCAATTGATTGTTCTTATCTTAACCCATGATCTCTGCTTTTTGTGTCTCTCACTGGAGGGGGGAGGTGAGCGGCTCATGGTTTTCTTTTTAGTGGGAGTACTAAATTGGAGAATACCGTTCCTAAACCTGGAAAGAGGGGATGCAACACATAGGGATGAGCCCATCCCAGCTTAATGGGTGCAGAACAGACTACTGAGAGAGGGCCATGTTGTTATGGGCAAGACTGAAAGAGGAAGGATATGAGCTGCAGACCAAGCTGATTAAAATGACAACTGCCCAACCCTAAAGTGCAGGAAGAGTGGGCAAGAGAGGGTGTGGAGCGGATGAGGATTCTGTATGGTGATAGTAAATAACACCACCCCATCAAAGAGCTGTCCCTGAGCTCCAAAGAGACATGTCCCCCTGCCACTACTACCCTGGAAGGATCAGTGATCTGTAGGGTCCAGAAGCAAGCCCTCACACCAGTGCTGGACACTGATTTCCTCCCCCCTGCCCCATTCAGAGTGACAGCAGAGGTGATGCTTGCCCATGATCCACCCTTCTTCCCCTGGACACCTGGGTAGACTTCATCACTCTTAAAGAACCTACCATATCTGACCAAGTCCATGTGTGAGTGGGTCCCACCGGGCTCCTGCAGAGCTGACAGGGAAAGGATATGGGTATACACAGATAGGAATCATGGAATCATTCAGCCTTCTGTTATAAATACACATTATATTGTTGGCTTTTCGCAAATATTAAGATGAATGCTATATGTATAATGTTAAAATAACTTTGCTTTTATTTCTGCTATTAACAAAAAACTCAGACATAGTAGTAGTGGTAGCTGATATAGTTAGGAGTGAACTGTCTGTTTGGTCGGGATAACATTCAGTGAACATGTAATGAGGACCCTGCTATTGATATGCCAACTATCAGCATCTGCCATCTGAAGAAAGTATGGACCAAGGCCCAAACTGGAAGTGATAAAGAGAAGGAGCCAAAACCACAGCCAAGAAACACGCATGCTCTAAAAAGGCGGACCCAAGGAGGGGCCATGCAAAATAGTTTCTGGAATTTGTAAACTAGTTTATTAAAAATATTAATATGCATAAGGGTCTATGAATATGCAACAGGCTGATGTAATGGAAAAGGCATTTAAGGGCTATCCCCGAAGGTAACAGTGCGCACTTGGCTGAGTGCCAAGACACACCCAGCCGTAATCTTTGCTTTACTGTCTTTGTCTCCTATTGTTCTTTATTAAGCTTTTAAATTTTACTAGGAAAGTGAACTATGTTTTTCACACTTCTCTAGATCTCTACACTGAGATGCAACAAATAATGTCCCAATGTGTCCATGCCTCTCCTAGGACAAGAAATCTGAGTGACCAGCCCACACAGATGTCCTGCCTTTACTCACATAATCTCCACATCGAACTGTAATGTCTGACTTGAAAATACTTGTCAATGAGGAGGTGTTCCAATGCCTGGTAAGTGCCTAAATTCAGGTGAGATCCCAGCATGGTCAGGAATCCTGGCACTTCTAAGCCTGTTTGGACAAAGTCAAGAATACAGTGGTTCTAAAAGGAACATGAACAATTAAAGAGTCTGTCTTTCTCCTGAGGAGCTGCTCTCTTGTTTTTCATCCAACAAAGAAGCTGGATGACAAGTGTAGCCTGAAGACAAACAAGCAGTTTATTATAACTCCAAGTATATGACAAAAAGGGTCAAAAGTCAGTAAGGAAACAGAAGGACATGAGCTGCAAGGCAATTAAGATGCCAAACCAAATTATATCAGTGCTGTCCTCCAAGTTTATCCCATATGTAGTGGTTTTGGTTCACTAATTTAAGATTTCTCGGCCAATGCACCAATGAGTATAGTGGGTTTAGTGTTGGCTAATCACCAGTGCACTCACTAGAATGTACTTACTCATTTTCTGTGAGGTAGGATTAGGAGAAAGGCAAAGCAGGCTCAAAAGTTTAAAAGGGTATAAAGAAAAATTTATTTACAGTAACTAAAAGAAAGAGTAATAAGAATCAGAACAAAACCTTCAGAAAACTTCTCCTCCCCCTACAACCTTTTCTTTCCCACTGATAATGTAAAGAAAAAAACCCTAAAATTTCAATCAGTTTACCACCTCTAAAATAGTCTTTCTTCAGTTCACTTAGGGAGAGAAGTCCCTCTTGTTAATGTTATGAAGACTCCTCCACAAGAAAACAGTTCTCTCATGGTTCTCTCCGCGAACAGCAGCTGCCCGGGGAAATCTGCCATTGTGAAATCTCTCCCATTTTCCACAAGCTTTTCCTACAGCTGTGTTTATGGGTCATGTTAACTTATGGGGTATTGTTTTAAAGATGAGCTGTTCAAAGGCAAAGGTTCTCTTTATCTATCTCTGAAATAATCTTTCTGGGGGCACAGGATCTTTATCACTCTTCTCTCCTTCTCTGTTCTAACTTCTCATAGGATCACAGCTACTTTGACATCTGCTTTCTTTGGTATGGAGGCCTTTGCTCGACATCAGTTTGAACTCTTCATCTCCCCATGCTTTCATGTGTTACAGGGAAAGAGTCTGATGTATCAATTACATCTTTCTCCATAGCTTTACAAGAGGATTTCAGCCCCAAGATCAAGGCATCTCCTTATCCCTCCCATCTGGGACTTGACTTCTTTACTGACCTCGATGTCTTTCATGTTGTTCCTCTACACTGGCTACATTTTGTTCCCTTCTCTCACTCGAGGGAGGATTGAAGCACTGAAAAAGTTAATAACTTGCCCAGAGCCTGCAGATGGTCATCTGACCCCAGCTGAGCTCACTAGCTTGCGGCCAGAGCTGCGGCAGGAAAGGGGGAAGGGCGGGGGGTGGGGGTTGTTGATGGCATGGCTTCTCCTCTCCCCTGCCCAGTGGTTGCAGGCGAACCTCAATGGTAGTAGAGTCCTGGCCAAACCGTCTCAGTCCGGGGCTGTTCTTAGGGCCCAGCAGACCCGGCTCAGCCCGGGCTGGCGGTAGGGCAGGGCTGAGTAGCAGTAAGATGTTAGAAATCACAGCCATGGCCCGGCCTGGCCTCAGCTGTGCAGCCTTCCCTCCCCTGCCCGGCAGCTGATGGGGAGCTGGTGAGGAGCTGGCGGGTACCCCGGGGAAAGGGGCCCAGCCCTGCAGCAGGGGCCACCCAGCCCATTACCTCTTTGCTGACTGGAAAAGAAAGAGAAAGTTCCTGGGTTTCTTTTGTCTTTAATGTGATCTTCACAGAAGTGTGTCGGAAGCTTTACCTCCCATGCAAAACCACCACACCATAGCACCAGTAAAGCCCAGCATTTTAAAAACGCCATGTAACACAAGACAAGGAGCAGCTGGCCAGCAAAGGCACAACTGCACTGTTCAGAGGAGGGCAAGCCCACCCTGGAGGCGAGTCAAACAAACTGAAAGCCAAAAAATGCAAGATGCCAGTCTACAAACCACTTGACACGTCCCAAAACTCTCTGCTCATTTTCTAGCAGCATTTACAGCATGTCCCCATGACATTCAGCCTCCTTTATCCTTTGTGAGCTACAGTAGCTTCACAGGGAGGCGAAAGAGTATTTTGTAGGAGATGGCCTCCTGGGTTGTTTTCTCTGGTAAGTGTAGACTTTGCCAAGAGCTCGCAGTCTGAAGACTGTATCTAGGATCAGGACATTTGGCTGTGACACATCCAAGAATGAAAGTCTTTCCAAGCATTTGCCAAAGGGAGCAAAAGAAAAATGCACTGACTCAGCCCTCCCTGTGATGTCTTCATGATGCCAAGATGGTTACGTGGTCTTCTCCAACAAACCAGCTGAGATGAAAATGGAGAAGGTGATGAAGACCTGCTCTGCATCTGAGCTGCATGTCTCAAATGCAGCAGATAACTGATCCTCCCTAGGGTGCAATAAAAAGATCTTATGTATGGGGAACACTTATCTTCAAAAGATTATTTTCTTCCAAAGTTGTTTTTTGTCAGCACTTAGGTGAATTACTGCCCAAATCCAGCTAGAGACTTATGAGTAAGGAGAGATGAAAAGGTTACAGCTAACAAGCTGAGACAAAGCAATGACCTCATGAGCTCCTAGCCATGAAGTTTTCAAAACAAAGCCTATTTAACAGTAAGAACAAGCACCTCAGATGAGCTTTGAAAAGATGGGGCAGGAGAAAGCTTCAAAATACTAGTTGTGGTGAAGGAATTCGCCCACTGCCAAAGCAGAGACAGATTTGCCTGCCTGTGCATGTCCACAAGATGGCAGCGTGACATGGTGCAAGAGCATCTCTGAGGAGTAGATGAACCCATTCTCAAATTTCCAAACAAAAGAAGAGGATTTTAGGGGTAGTTGTTTTGGGCTTTGTTTATTTTTCACCTTTTAATTGCCAAATAGTTATAGGCTTTCCTTGGAATATTTTGTTAAAATAATATTGATGGATTTCAGCAGCAAAACTCATGTATATATATTAACACCCAGATATCCAGAATATTCTGCTTAACATGTTAGAGGTGTCACTGTATCTCTCTGTAGAGATACACATACAGATCTGGATGTACACTACAAATTAGTTCTAGATTCATGTCCTATTATAACTTATCATTAAAGGAACACAAATTTCCAAAGCAGCCTGCAAGTAAGACTCACTATATCTCTCAGACATTATATTCTTAACCCTGCTATAGCTGCTGAAGCACATTCAGCAGCAAAACATTTTCATCTGAGTCATCTTGAAGGATGCTTGGATTGGCCCAGTCACACTGGAGGATGCTAGGACCACTGCAGTGGTGCTTGGAGGGTGCTCTGACCACCCCAGTGGCATTGGAGGATGCTCAGATTGACCCCTCCGTCCATGTACAGATGCTGTAATCAACCCCTGAGTTCTTAAATAGAGAACAGAAGTTTATATATCTCCAACCCGAAAAGCCTCTTCATCAGGATATGACACAAAGATAACTACAGTGTGGGACAGCCCCATAGAAGGTAGATTTTTCTTCCATAGGCTCACTCAAATATTTTCCCTTATGCTCCCACACACTGCTCCACAGACCCATTTGAAACAAGGGATAAAGGCCAACAAAATCACTGTTGTCATTGCACAATTACATTCAAATCCAGTTAATGATATGTTAGGATTAAACCAGCTGTCTGCAAGTATTTCACTTGTCAATGCCAAACAAGATAAATCCTTACACAGAACTACCCAGCTCCCAGTTCCCACATGCACATATGACTATACATGCCTAGGTAAGCATGTCTCAAAAATAATACAGCATTGCATGAATCTGCCCAGAGGCACAAACAAAACACCAAATCCAGCATTTCCTCTAGGTTTTCCATCTTAGAGATGCCACACTAGCAATTAATCTAGATATTAAGGTATATGTTGGAATTAATTCACTGGAGTCAATGGACTCAACCTGGTGTTAGGACAGGATGACAACTTTGTGTTAGGACATGATCAGATGATAAATAGACCAGGAAGATCTGGTTTATTTAATAGTTGTTGACTGAAAGTTAAACCCTAGAGAAGAAAATCAGTTCCTTGCACCAAAGATGGTTTGATTTCTCATTTCCAATTATTCCTTGGGGAAAATCACCTTATTTTGCAGAATTTCTGGGGTCTGTAGAAGCTGAACCTGATGTTTTCTTCCTGTGACCTAAAGTCCAGACATATCAAACATGGAAGAGACTGAGCAGGAAGTAGCTGCAGTCTTCCTGGCAAAGTTAGCAGCACTTCTCCACTCCTTCCACTGATTTGTGTATTTAGTGCCAGCTAGCTCACCCAAAAGAAACAATAAGGCAGATCATCCCATGTTTTTCAGGATGAGCAAAGCTTTTCCTCACATGATGCATGAGCAAAAAGCCCAATGAGCTTTTTGCTCAGCACTGAAAAGGGTAACACTACCAAAGCACATGAGATGTCTCCACCCTTCCCTCTGAAGGCAGAGGAGACTTCAGCAAAAACATACTGAGCATCCTCAGAAACTTGCCCAGCCCAGGACACTCAGATTCATTGAGGACTTGGGCTCTGGAAAGTGAAAAATTGTATGATGCTGACAAATTGACTTATTCAATTAGACTTTATAACTGAGGGTCTCATCCTGCTATTTCCCAACATCCAAACATTAAAGGTCATTTAACCAGAACTACTAAAACTGGGCTGAATAGAGAGATCTGGAGAAGGAACAGGCTGGAGAAAACAAGCAAGTGGATGACCACTGCATTTAAACATATATAAACCGCAAAGGGGAAACACCTGGGTCAGCACACCATCACTGCTGGCTTCCTGGCAGCAATTTATTTTGAAGCTGTCAGGAGGGTTGATGCTTTTCAGAATCTCCTTTCCTAAAATATATGAGCTTTGTGTACATATACCTATATATATGTATGTGTATATATATATATATACTGTTGTCCAAGGGTGATGTTATGATGCTTGTATCCCCAATCATGTGTTCTGTTTATGCTGGACATTATATTCTGTGCCTTCAAGACTGGCTGAGAGTGAAGGCGGGGAGAAGAAGAAACATGGAGTTTTGTTACCAAGAACTAGACTCGCTCCTCCACAGTCTGCTGGAACACTGTTGTTGTCTGGGCGCGGACAGGGCAGAACACTGCGCTCCTTTTGCTTTTTAGTTAGTTAGTTAGTTAGTTAGTTTAGCTAGCTGAGGCAGTCCGAGCTTTCCCCGGACTGTTTTACTTTCCCTTTTCTTGGAACCATTCGAACCAGCTCCAGACCAGGACCTGGGGAAACACCGAGAGCTTGCACTTCGTAGCCTGCTGGGGCCTACTCTGCAGCCTTTCCCAGCACCGGAGGGACTAATAACAGAGCAACCACCCACCGGAGAAACTTTCTGAATTTGTCATCTTTTCAGAGCAGTGAATGCATTTTGTCATCCGGTATTGTTCATTTTGTGTGCTGGGGAGTGCTTGGCCTGTTAAATAAACAGGTTCTTTCCACTTCTCTATGAGGAAATTTTTTCCCGAACCAGGTGGGGGGAGGGGATGCATGGGTTGGCTTTCTGGGGGGCCCCTTTTGGAAGTTTTCTCCCAAATTTGCCCTAAACCAGAACAACTGTCCTCAACATTTCACCTCCCAATGAAATCTACATGATAACTGCCCTCACCCAGCATTAAGGGTCATTGCAAGGCTTGCCAAAACCACAGGCATAATTCTCCATCATAAACCCCAAAGGACCATAGCTCAGCACATCCAATCCAGCAGCTTTCCCACTTCTGTGGAGAGTTTTGTAAGGATAGGGAAGGAGCTGCTGGTCTCCACCATAGCATGGGCAGGAGATACCCTCATCACCTACCTGCCACACTGGAAGGACTTTCTCTATGTCGTTCAAGTTGATGCTATCACCATCCTCGAATTTCCCTTTTCCAAGCCTGTGGCAAGAAGAAAACAAACAAATCCACATGAAACCTCACTGGAGTCAAAGTTAATTTTCTATTATTATGGCACATGGGGAAGATTACTTCTTACTGCGAAGGGCCCTCATGAAAACAAAGACGGTCTCAGAAACGAGTATGCTGTGCCTTCAAAACACTCCCACAAAGGCACAAAGCTGTTAATACAAAATTAAATGCTTTTCTCAGTCCTGCACCTGCACCATCTGCTACAGCATTCAAATGCTTTTGGTAATAGCAGGAGTGAGAAAACCAAAGCCAAAGGCAATTCTGAGCAGTAGCGTTGGGTGATTCAATTCCCAGTTGAAGGAAAACCGAAAGCACAGCCCACGCAGACCAAAAAAAAAAAACAAAGACACAAAAATAATAAAAAATGTTTGAAGCACTTCTCATTTGCTGATCTCCCACAGGAGCTCCAGTTCCACAGCTGAAAAAGGTGTTGGTAAACAAGCACAAGCATACATCTCAGACAGCAAACAGCAATCAGTATAAATACAAACATGCAATTTGTAAGTCAAAAAATTGGGGTGAGAAGCCTGGCAGCTAAAGGACTTTCTCGTATCAAGAAAGTAACTAAGACAATTCAAAGATAATTACTAACTGGATGCAGAGAGTTTGTAATGATACTGAAGAAGAAAAAATGGTCAATAAAATATCATCCTTCCACATTTATAAACAATTGAGATGATCTTTTTTTATTATGCAAGAATGATAATGTATTTTTTGATCAATGACAAGATCTTGTTAAATAACATATATTAAACAGAAACTTTGATAGCAGCAGACCCAGGTAATCAGTGCCTGGAAGTCAGAGCACAACATATTTTAGTGGAATTAAAGCAAATGGGGGGAAAAATCCAGAAAAATGGCATGTGCTGAAATACTAGGCCCAAAAAGCATCAAGCTGAAGGGAAACAATTGATTTAATTAGCATCCTAATTGCAACCTGATCTAGCGGAGGGTGTCCCTGCCCATAACAGGGGGGTTGGAACAAGATGGTCTTGAAGGTCCCTTCCAACCCAAACCATTCTGTGATTCTATGATTTATGGGAAATCAGAGGTGTTTAACAACTGACTTTCCCTCATAGATGAAATAGGGACTTTAATTTACAAAGGGAAAAATAAATAAATAAAATATATATATATATATATATATATATATATATATATGAGAGAAAAATCAAGTAAAACATCTGTGGACAAGTAATATCAGTTGCAGGTATGCAGGTAAAGAATGTGCAACCATATTGTAGGAAAAGGTTATCTGAAAAGGTTGGAGACTGTGGCAGGTTGAATGTCTGATGCCAGACTGTGGCATAAAGGCAGGGGATGAGGATATAGGGATTAGGGGGATGAAGGTATCTTTCCTCTAGAGACATCATGCACATCTGAGGCTGAACTACAGGACTGCAGGCAGCACTGGCAGTCATGTTTCAAAGAGGTGTTAGAAAGAATACAGAAAAAAACTAAAGTAATACATGGGCTTGGGAAATATCTTGAATGAAGAGAAAATATCAGCTACAAAAGGTTATTTGAACTGGAAGAGTAAAAGCAGAGCAAGAGCTAATGCTGGAAATTAAAGGCAGAATAATTCAGGTCAGAAATGAGGTACAGTTCCCCAGTATTCCTTAACCATTCTACTTTGATTATTCATCATTCCACCAAACTCAGAATCTGCCAATAAAATCAGATGTCTCTCTGAAGGAAAATGCTTCAGCCAAGCAAATGTAACAATGTCAATCAACTGGATGCAACTACATGGCCAGCCTTGGGCAAGTGATGAGACTAAGGAATAAAATGGTCCCTTCGGTACTTACAATGCAGAAAACATACTGAACAGCATCTTTTTTTTTTTCTATTAATTTGTTCATTGCACAGCTAGCCTGTTAAAAATATCCACTCATGCAAGAGGGAAAATGACTAGCTAGCAGGTGTAGATTCTTGGTTGAGCAATACAAACAACTTTAAAAGTTAAAAAATAAAACCAATTTTGTCAGTGCTTTCTCTATTCTAACAGAGGTTACTTATATGACCTGCATTTTGGGACATGCATTGCTTGTGCTGGCAGCATCGATTTAACTTTTCTGCATATACACTAATTCTTATTTAATTTTTACAGCAATAATATTTAGGAGTAATTAAATATCTCACCTTCACACTGCCTTCTCTACCTGTTTTCATCCTGGGAATTCACAGTACACCAGGAACCAGAAGCAAACCAAAAAGCAGACCCTGTTACATCCTCCCTATACATAGCAGGTGTCACTGGCAGGATCATCTGGCAAGTGCCAATTAAACAGAGAAGAAATTTACCAGGGTGGAAATCCATTTCGGATTTAGGTGAAATGTGCTGTTTTAAAAATTGCCTCAGCTAAAGGAAAAATGTGAGAGAGATAAGAAACAGACGAAAACCAAAGCTGAAGCTGCAGAAGACAGGGCAAGATGACCCAGGAGTTCTTTCTGTACTTTCTGATAAAAAAACTAGCTGCAAGTGTAACGGGAAACCAGTAAAATGAACATGTATGAACTTAATGTAAAATTCTATGCATATGTACTAGTAAGGGAGATAAAAAAGGATCGTGAGTTCTCAGGGGGGCGCATGTCCTTTACGGAGAATAATCCCCACATGCGTCCAGCGCTGTAAAAAACATACCACCTTCACAACTTTTACAAAGTTGTGGAGTTTTTTTTTCTTTCTGCAAATCATTTTGGCAAGGCCAGCCAGGAGACCGTCTCTGTCCTCACAGGGGCAGAGGGGAGGACGGACCTCCGAGGTGCGCCCCGGGATTTTCCCTGGAGGAGCTCCTCTCCATCTGGATTTGCCTCCTGTGAGGACAGACAACGACCTGCTGGTGTGCGGACAAACGGTATGCATATCAAAGGAGGGCCCCGGGGGAGAAAGAGATAGGACTGCTAATAAGTCACTCAGAGACGTCTGAGTGCACAGCTTCGTCCCTGTGCTTGCAGGCAGCCATTGACCGAGAGCACGGTCAGCGTCAGACGTCCCCGGTTGATAGAGAGACTTGGGGAATGGGTTCATTGTTTGATAGAATGGCCGCTAGCGACTCTGGGGGTGAGTCGAGTGAAACCGAACTTTGTGTGCTTGTGGTGTCTGGACATGTGTTTGTAATTGTGTGAGTGCGTGATGTATAAAAGAGACCGAGCGAGTGAGTGTACCCACGGTGTGCGGGGGAGAAGTTCTACCTGCATCTGAAGCAGCCAAGTGAGGCCTGAGGCGCTGGCTTGGGCAGGCTGTGGGGGCAGGGAGAAGTGGAACAAGCGGAGAAATGTGGGTGAGGACATTTATTGTGTTTAAAGGTGGTGATTTGTGAAGATTGTGCACATTTTAACTGTGGCTAGACAAACTCCTCTGCCCCAGTAGTTTGGACTTGACCCCTAGAATTTTACTGTATACTGTTATTTTGATTGTGTCCAGAGTGTGTGAGGACCAGAGAAAGCTGATGTGGGTAAATGCTGAAGTATTGTATGCTGTGTTATGTTGAGGAAAGTGGGCACTTTGAGAGATACCCCCTTTCCCAGGGAGTTTGTGTGGTTCTTCCCCCACATTGTGGTAATTTGATTCTCGGGATTGTATGGTTGTGTTTGTGGAGATTTTAGGATTTTGTTTGCAACAAGTGTAGCATTTTACACAGAAGAACTACAGTATAGTGATTTATGTTTAACTGTGGTAAAACGAATTAAAGGAATTCCAGGAATTCCCCTCCCACAGCAATTCAAGCCCTGACTCGTGAATTTGAGATACAGGGAAGGGGTGAGAAGAAGAGTCTATGTTTGTGGGCATATCAGAGTTTTTACTGTAACAGGCACAACCTTTGCAAGGCTGCAAAGTGAGTGTCAGTGGAAACAATGCTTTAATTAGATTATGTGGGAAGAAAACTAGAAAAGACTAAGATTTCGTAAAGCACAGTTTAAGTGGAAGGGACCAAGACAGGCACTTCATCATTAGTGTTATTCTAAGGAAACAAAGGCTACTTAGAGAGCTATAAGGATCTTAGTAACAGCCAGTCCCGAGAAGCAAAGAAGTAACAGGGTGTTTAAATTATTAGAAAAGAGAGTTTCAAGTAATTTAAGAAACCCAACAAAAATAATTAAAGTTGAGTGTGCTCAACCTATTTTATACCCCAAGACTTTGAATTAAAGCAAAGAGTTGGGATGGAGTAGAAAGATAGGAACTAAGAAAATAGAGTTTTTAGTAGACACGGGGGCAACATACTCAGTGTTAAATAAAGCCTCGATGCCTATAACAGATGATTATGTTATGGTAAGGGGGCAACTGGCCAATCTGAAAAAGTATATTTTGCAAACCATCAAAATATTCATAGGTTTTATATATGCCCAACTCTGCAAAGGCCCTGTTGAGTAGAGACTTATTAGAGCAGCTGGAAGCAAAGATCACATTTAAAGATAGAGAGATTATTTTAGTAAAGGATCAACAATATGTAGATGTACTAGACTTAATTTTAATAATTAGTGAAACTGAAATTGAAAATAAGGATAAAATTAACAAGAAAATAATGGATCCAGTGTTTCCTGGGGTATGGACCTCTAACATACCAGGGAGGGCAGAGAAGACCTCCTGTGCAAGTTAAGGAAAACAACCAGCTAGGGTCAGGCAGTAAAAGCCTAATCTGCACCCAGTGGTAGCAAACCCATACACCTTACTAACATGTTTGGTACCTGAACTAACCTGGTTTACCATTTTAGATCTGAAAGATGCCTTCTTTTGCCTCCCTATCCACGAAGCCAGACAGAAAATTTTTGCATTCAAATGGGAAAGCACTAAAAGCGGGCGCAAAACCCAGCTCACATAGATTGTGTTGCCTCAAGGCCTTCGAAGCTTCAAAATTCCCCTACTCTGTTTGGAGAACAACTTGCAAAAGATCTAGAGTCCTGGGAAGCTCCACAGGCAGAAAGAAGGCTATTGCAGTACATAGATGATCTTCTAGTAACCACTCAGACGAGGGAAGCATGTGTGGCCTAGACGGTAAGCCTTTTGAATTTCCTAAGACTCCAAGGATACAGAGTATCAAAGAAAAAGGCACAGGTAAAGAAACAGAAGGTAATCTTCCTAGGGTACGAAGTTAGGGCTGGGCAACAGACTTTAGAGCAAGCTTGCAAGGAAGCCATATGCCGAACCCCAAAAGCCCAGACAATAAGGGAACTCCGAACCTTCATAGACATGGCAGAGTGGTGCCAGCTGTAAGTTTATAATTATGGACTGCTCATCAGATTTCCAATAGAAACAGAGATCTCCAGTAGACAAAAGAAGCCAGACAGGCATTTCACCAGCTAAAGAGTGCCCTCATGTCAGCTCCAGCTTTGAGACTTCCAGATGTAAGTAAACCATTCTTTCTATTTTCCCATGAAAAACAGAGACTTGCCCTGAGAATATTAGCTCAGGACTTGGGTCCATATTGGAGAGCAGGTGCTTACTTTTCCAAGCAACTAGATGCAACGGGCAAAGGATAGCCAAGTTGTCTCAGAGCTGTAGCAGCAGTCGTGCTGAATATTCAAGAGGCACACAAGTTTACCCTGGGACAAAAATGACTGTACTAGTGTCCCACACAGTGTCCACAGTACTGGAAGTAAAGGGTGGCCACTGGCTTTCACCACAGAAGTTCATAAAATACCAGGCCATCATGGTAGAACAAGGCAATGTAGAGATAGTGGTAATGAATATTGTCAACCCAGCTTCTTTTCTCAGTGGAAATCAAGGAGAAGCAGTGCACCACGATTGCCTAGAGACCATTGAAGCTACTTACTCCAGTTGCCCAGACTTAAAAGACACTCCTTTGGACGATGCAGAGACCTGGTTCACTGATGGGAGTAGCTACGTTGCCAGTGGAAAGCAACATGCTAGATATGCAGTCACTACCTGCAGAGAGGTAATAGAATCTGGACCCTTATCAACAGGCACGTCTGTGCAAAAGGCCAAGATAATTGCACTGACCCGTGCCTTAGAAATAGCAAAAGGAAAGAAAATAAACATCTATACAGACTCGAAATATGCATTAGGAGTTGTGCATGCACATGGAGCCATCTGGAATGAGAGGGGACTGGTAACCTCACAAGGAAAGAACATCAAACATGTGCAAGAAGTAATCCAGCTGCTAGAAGCAGTTCAGCTACCTGAAAAGGTAGCAATTATGCATATTAAAGCACACCAGAGAATGAGCTCAGAATTAGAAGAAAGAAATGAGCTGGCAGATAGAGAGGCAAAGGAAGCAGCGAAAAGTGAAGTAACTATTAAAGGAGCTCTAATTCCAGGTAAGCCAGAATATAATAAGAAAGATAAAAAACTAATCAAAGATCAAAAAGGGACATACAACCAAGAAGGGAGGGCTACCATTGAAAGGAAGCTGGTAATCCCTTCCCATTTGCTGTAGTCACTAGTAAGGGAGGAACACCAGAAAACACACTGGGGAATAGATGCCCTAAACACCTATTTGATTGAAAGAATCATTTCCAGGAATTTATATGCCACTATTACTCAAGTAACCCGACAGTGTGATCTTTGCCTCCAGACTAACCCCAAGAATACCCCCAGACCACAAACTTAGTCATATTGGGAGGGGCCATGAGCCTAGACAGCAGTAGCAAATTGACTTTTCAAAACTCCCAAGGAAAGAGGGGTATCTGTATTTATTAGTATTGATAGATACATTTTCAGGGTAGCCAGAAGCGTTCCCCACCAGAACTGTCAAGGCTCGAGAGGTGACCAGAGTATTATTACAAGAAATAATACAACATTTCAGAGTTCCAGCTACAATATCCTCAGATCGAGGATCACATTTCATTTAAGTAAACAGCTCCGAGAAACTGAAAACATGGAACTCAGAGCAAGGAGCTAGATGGACCAGTACATAACATACAACCTGAGGATTAAATATATGTTAAGTCTCTTACAGAAAAGACTTTAGAACCACAGTAGGAAGGATCATTCCAGGTGCTTCTCACCACCTTCACCGTGATCAAGATCAAGGAGCAAAATGCCTAGGTCCACCACTCTCGAGTGAAGAAGGCCCCAGAAGCCCCTTAGAAAGTGACACCAGAAGACAATGAACTGAGACTAAAATTTACTTGGGCAAAATGAGTATATTACAGCCGGAGGTAGTTTGTAATTTCATTTACAGAATTGTTTTATGTATAATTATAATTAGAGTCTTAGAATTAGAGAGTACCTCTATCCAAACTGATGCTGAATGGCTGTAGTCCCAAGCTTTTAATCAGTATACTAGATCCCTAAGAGAACCTTCTAATGCAAAAGATTTAAACCTATCCACTGTAGTAATCCACAAGAATCAAGTATATGAGAAGCAAGAGTGACAAGAACTGGAACTGTAGACACTTCAAGAGATCAAAAGAGAAGAAAAATGTGGGAGAGATAAGAAGAACCCCTTGAACTTTAAAACAGACAAAAACCAAAGCTGAAGCTGCAAACTTTTACAAAGTTGTAGAGTTTTTTTCTTTCCGCAAATCACCATCAACCATGGAAAATATTATATCTTATTTTACAGAGAGCACTTCATCTTATTTGTCAAAACCATCCATAAAAATGTGAGTAAACATGTTGTATTGCACTAAATAGTTATTTAGTTATTTGCACTGGGTGTTTGGTAATTTGCACTGTTCACATGATTTGTATCCTATCATTACATGGTCATCCCCTTTCCCCCCAAGTGTCAGTGTTGGTGGTGTCTTCCTGGTTTGCCCCTCTCCTTGCCCCTCCTCACTTGTATCCCATTGGCTGTTGCCCCCTTCCTCCGCCCCCTTTCCCCTCAGCTCAAAATTCCCCTGGGAGAATGCCACCTCCTCTTTTTCACCTGGGGAGTCACCTGGATGACCTGGTGCTCTCCTATCTAGGAAATAAAATAGGACTTTGTCCCCACATGAAGACGAGGGCTTCTCGTCTTTTGCCTTTTGTCCTATGTAAGATTGTGTGGGCTAGGGTCCATTGCTAGCTGGATTGGACCCGAACTGCCTGTCAGGCACGATTTCTTACATAAACATGTCTAAGGCATATAGTAACTTAAAAATTGTGTCACATTGTTTCAAATATTCTGAAAATTTCTGCTTATATACCTACAATAAATATTTACAGTGCAGAAAAAAGAGTCTTATCTAGTTGTGAGAATCTGCCTGTCACTATATGGTATGGGAGCCTTCTGCAGATGCTGAGCCTGGGCTGGGGTGGGATTGCTGGCCTGGTGTTTCTAATCAAGATGTGCAGCCTGTACATATGGTATTGGCCAGTACTTTGGCAAAACCAACATATCAACAGAAAAACTTCTCTGAGAGAGGATTTCTATCCCCACATGCAACATGGCAATGATATATCACCTGCAATTTTCTCAACCCCATCTTTTAGACCCATTCTGATTTTTTTCCTTCACATATGTCCTGAACAATAAGGAGAGGAAAACCCAAACAATAGAATAGAATAATTTAGATTGGAAAAGACCTCTAAGATCAAGTCCTGTCGAGACCTTTGAGCCTATTAGGGAAACTTCTAGGATATTGCCCTGGAAGAATTTACCACTGGCTTCGCAAATGCCTCATCCTTAGGGTGAATCGAAAGGGGCCTCTCCCATGATGCTCCTGCAGCATTATGTTAATCTGCTCTTTCCCCATAGGTCACTGCCCGTTGCCCCGCCCTTGTACTGACCCTGTGCCCGCAGGTGATTGGTCCCTGACCCCATACTTAACCCATGACCCTGCCCTGTTTGCTCGTCTTTTGTCCCTGGAATCCTTTGGCGCAATTCTACAATAAACCTCACTGGAACTCTATATAGAGACCCTTTCCATCTTTCTTCACTGACTTATCTGTGGTGTGAGTGTGGATTGAATGACTGCCTCTGCCTACATGAGCAGCTTTCTCAGAAGATGCTTTTGGGAGGTAGCAGCTAAAACCATCCATATTACCAGGCTGCTACAATGTCCAACTGTTAACCTACCACTGCCAATTACAGCACTACACCATGTCCCTGAGTGCCACATCTACATCTTTTAAATCCCTCCCAAGATGGTGACTCTACCACTTCCCTGGCAAGCCTGTTCCAGGGCTTGACAACCCTTTCTGTGAAGAAATTTTCTCTAACATCGAATCTAAATGTCCCTTGGTGCAACCTGAGGTCATTTCCTCTTGTCCTAACACTTGTTACTTGGGAGAAGAGACTGATCCTCACCTCGCTACATCCCCCTTTCAGGTAGTGTTTGTTTTTTAATCTCCAAAGAATCTGCAGAGAAACAGTGATGGTCATCTAAGCCATATTGGTGATCCTCTAGGTGCCAGTAGGCATTTATTTGTCTTAACAAACCAACAATCAAAGAGAAATCCAGCAATACCATAAAAGCCCCTGGAGACTTTCACCACCAAAAGGGGCTATTTATTATTTTCACAATTTCATGCCTCGCAGGGGATGAACACTTGCATCTACATTTATCACATTGATGCTCTCTCCTTCCCTGAAATGCTGCTGGGGAGAACAGCAGAAGACCAGCCACCTGTAACCAGGATCAGCAGTAAGACAGGATCTTTACTCCAGTATTCTGAGACATTTAAATCTAGGAGACTTGGATCTAGAAAACTTGGATCCAGCATAGTCTAAAGACTGAACTCTACCAGGTGTCCTGGGCTTTCCTCAATTGAGTCTTTTTGATAAGGAAAATTAAGTGACCTTCCCTGTGGAAATATTACAGCTTCCTCCCTGGCTTACAGAACTAATAATCAACTAAAATTGCCCTACAAATCCATAGATTTAAGAAAAGAGGAGTGAGAAAAGCTGTCTCTTGTTTCTGTCTTGGTGGCCAGGCAGGGGACGGGAGGCCGCAGGGTCCTGGCTGAGGCTGGACCAGGCCACGGCTGCCAACATCTGGTCACCACTAAGCCCTGCCCTGCTGCTGGCCTGGGCCGAGAAGGGGTCTGCTGGGCCCTGGGAGCAGGTCTGGGCCGGGCTGGGCTGGGCCACTGCGCAGGCTGCTGAGATTCTGCCTGGCCATTTCCTGCCGCCGCTGGATTCCTGTGCAGCCCTCTCAGCGTGGCCACTGGAATCACGCTGCTAAAAGAACCATCTGGGTGGCGCAGGAAATAATGCAGCTGAAATCAATACCGCAAGCCTCCACAGCCGATGTCCGGCACAGATCATGTGACCAACAGCAAAAGACCATTACCTAAAACAAGACCCGAGTAAGATTAACTCTTTCAGTGCTGTAGAATTCCATTTAAAAACAGATAAACCTCCAGGCATCACTTCTCCCAAATCAGAGAAAAGGAAAGGTGAAGGCATGTGAAGAAAACAGCATAGAGACACCAACATCAGGAAAGAAAGAAGAGCCAAATCACAGATAGGAGGAGAATGAAAAGATGCCTTAGTCTTAGGCTGAAATTCTTTTGTAAAGCCATGGTGATGGACTATGATACACTAAAATATCCCTGTAAGTCATGAAAAGCATGAGGGGACTGTCAGAAAAATTAATCCACAAACACCAGAGGTTTATGTCCAAAAAGGAGACAGAGGAGTCCTGTAACTTTATTTGAATAAAGGGAGAGACCATGGGGTCTCTCAAAATTTTTAGAGGATGCAGCCTTCTTTTTATCCTAATTTACCGTCCACATTTCCCTATCTCTTTCCCCATTAGCTGAGATACTTGAGAGGTACAGACTTCCCAAAACGTCTAATACAGATCCCTTTCTAATGTGTGCCCACCCCTTTTTCTTTTTCCTTGTGTCTCTGTTATTTTTCTCTAAATCCAGAGATGTAGCACAGTCTTGAGTGAGTAACAGTCTGTGTCAATAAGTGGAATTCCTATGGAATTTATGGTTCACCCAATTGCTTCTTTCACCTCTCTGTATCTTGCCTTATCTACCATCAAGCCCACAGTTTGTTTGTAAAGACATCTCCTTCTCATTCCTTTCAGGATGGAGCGTTCAAACCATAGACATGAGCAAAAGCACCCCTGCTAAAGCAAGCAAATGTTGAAGTAGCTGTGATCCAGTGAGAAGCTTGAACATAAAGAGATGAGAGTAATGAAGACCCTTTGCCCACAGAGGAAAAGAGAAAGACCTCTGTTCCCAGAGATGAAGATAATCTCAGAGGAAGAGAACCTTTGCTTCTGAACAGCTCATTCTTAAACTTGTACCCCATTAGCGAATGATTGAGCCCTCAAAAACTCTTGTGGGGGAAGCTCTAAGTTGGGGGGAAGGACTTTCACATAGCAACAAATTTCCATCTCCTGGGCCACTGCTTCACTGTGACATTAAAGCCAAGAGAGAACTGTTTCTTGTGAAGAAGTGTCCATGGCATGGCAGGAGAGACTCCTCTCCCGAAGTAAACTGAAGACTATTTTAGAGGTGGTAAACTGACTGAAAGTTCCTTGTTTTGTCTCTTTATGTTGTCAGTGGGAAAGGAAAGAAGAGTTGAGGGGAGGAGAAGTGTTCTGAAAGTTTATTCGGATTCTTATTATTCTTCTTTTAGTTCTGTTAATAAAGCTTTCTTTATACTCTTTAAAGTTTTGAGCCTGCTTTTGCCCTTCTCCTAATTGTTATCTCACAGCAGAAAATGAGTAAATAATTCTAGTGAGTGCACTGGCGTTGGGCCAGCACTCAACCCACCATACTGAATTGGTGCCATGACTTGGAATAGCAAACCAAAACTGCTACACTTCATTGATGTTTCCACCTGGTTGAACTGAAACTGATACACAAAGCAAGGAAAAATACAGTGAACAACTCTGCTTTAGCCCAGAACTGGATAACAGAAGAGTCAGATAGACTGACTGTAGCATCCTCAAACCCTCTATGTGGTCCAGCACCTTTTCCCCATGTTCTCCACACGAGCCATGCCACCAAGCTAGCATTCCTACAGAAAGGGAGAAGTTAGACACCTTCCTGGAGAGCACATGTCCTGCCCCACTGTAAAAGGGGGAGTTGGGGAGAATTCTTTTTGATAGATTTCTCGGATGAAAATAAAGCACCAAAGTAGCAAATATTATATCTGAGAACTGTTTATTGATAAGGAAAGATGTGAAAAATGGGAATTTTATGATTGGCTTTTTGCAAATATTAAAATGAATATTATATGTGTTATGTAAGAAAGTTATGCTGTATTCATTTTCTTAAGTAGTGTGGTAAATATAGTTGTAGGTTATAACATAATGTTAAAATAGAAACTATGCTATTTAAGATAATTTTTTTTTAAAGAGAGGACTCGCACCAAGATAGCAGCCACAGGACACCTAAATCTTTCAGAGAAAGAGAATTTATTGCTTTCTTATCAGAAGAAACTAACTTCTTCCCACCTTGCTCAGTCATGAAGACGCTGTCAGGATTAAGAGGAAGAAGTTGACACTGACCAAAAAGAATCCTTTGTTCGAATGGAATTTATGCATCATGTATGAGATGTATGAATATGCAACAGGCTATTGCTTTTAAGGGTTAATCCTCTGTTAACGTGTGTCCTTTTTCGGGCTTATTTTGCCCAGAAAAAGGTACTCGGACTGTCTGTAACTCTTTGTTTTTTATTGTCTCGTATTGTCCTAATCACAATTGTTCAAATTTTTATTACTCTAATTATATTACTATTTTTATAACCATTTTATTACTATTAAACTTTTGGAATTTTAAAAACAAGTGATTGGCGTTTTTCACTATTATGGTAGCAGAGGATGGTTAACACCTCGCTGCTGGTGCTTTAGGAGAGTCAGAGTGGGGAAGGCACGCCCTGCCCGATTTGGCAGCCTCGCTCTGCTTCCCCTAGTGTGACCGAAAAACACAGGTTATGATTGGTGGACAAAAAGAGGGAATAAAACAAAGAAAAAGGAAAAATGCTCCCTACAACCGCGGTAATTGGCTCCCTATGACTAGTAGTGCGCACAAAGAACCTGGAAAGGAATAAGGATTGGCAAGTACTTTTCGGGGGGACAGGTATAGGGGGATGAATGTATGTGTGAATGAGAGGTGGGCTGGTTATCCCAGACCTGCTACGTGAGTGTGGAGTTTCCCATGCTGTGTTTTCATCTTTTCCCGGGAAAAGCAGCCAGTAAAGAGATGAAGAGAGAGATAAAAGGAGTGAGAGAATCCCCCGGGGTAACTGGGACTGGGTCTCAGGGAGGGGTTGGACCCCTTGGAGGAAGGGAGCAGAGTTTCCTAGCCCAAACCACTAGGAAACAGGAAAAAGGGGCCCCTAAAAATTCTGCTGGATTGAGGGATAAGAGTGCCCAAGAGCATCCAAAATTAAAACCTGCTGGGTTGAGGGATTAACATTCCAAGAGGATCCAGGGTTGAGCAAAATTCTGCCTGGTTGAGGATATACCCAAGAGCATCCAGGGTTGGGCAACACAGCTAGATTGAGGGATAGAAATTTTCCCAAGAGCGTCCAGGGTTGGACGACACAGCCAAAAAAAAAATAAAATGCCCAAGAGCATCTGTGGTTGTACCACACACCTGGATTGAGGGATAAAAAAATGCCCAAGAGCATCTGTGGTTGTACCACACACCTGGATTGAGGGATATCCAAGAGCACCGGGACTGGCCAGTAACACCTAAATTTTTAATAGGTGATTTGAAAGTAAAAGGTACCTTATTGTTGTCTTGTTGTGTGTGTGAGAGCGAGTCAAACACAAAATCAGCCTCAGCTTCCCGAGGGGGTGGGAAGGGGGGGGCTGTGGAGAAAGGTGTATATGTGACCCACAAACAGGCCATTGTTCTCCCGGGCGTGTGGAGAGTGCCGTGGCTAAAGAGTATGAGTGACACGCAGACAGCCTCACAGGTGAACTGGCACCGGAGGCAACCAGAGCCAGGGCCCCTCCAGAAGGCCCGGGGATACTGAAACCCGGAGGCCAACCCCAAGGCGAGGGGGGGGCCACAGGGACCGGCGATTCTCTGGTGACAGGGATCCACTTTGTGTCCTGCGGGTGTGAAAGAATGTGTGAAAGTGAATGAGGAATAAAAGTGAGTGAATGTAGATGAATGAAAGTGTATGTAATGTACATTGTGTATTTTACGCTTCACTATATCTCCTTGGAGGGAGGTGTATGTATTGAAAAGTAGTATGGAAAAAAAAAAGTTTTTTTATTTTTGTGTGTGTGTAGTTGAAAGAAAAGTGGTATTTAGGTTGTTAGAGAAAGTGAGAAACAGAGGCAGGGGATGAATAGATAAGATCTTGAAAATAGAACAGAAAACCAGTAAGTTGGATACAGGAAAAAAAGGGGGAATAAAAGCATACTAGCAGAGATAGCCCAAGATAGCCCTTTGGGAGCTGTGTTAGCTAACAAAAATACAACTCCTTGCAGAAGAAAAAAAAATACAGGGTATGCAGTAGTTGATGGAAAAAACATGCAAACTATGGAAAAAGGGAAATTAACCTTAAACTAGTAAGGTTAAACTTGTGAATTATATATACTTTAAAAAGAGCACTAGAATATTAAACACAAAATAAAGGAAATATATATACTGATTCAAGGTATGCCTTTGGAGTAGTACATACCTTTAAAAAAATTAAAAAGGGAGAAGATTATTTAATTCAAGAGGAAAAAGATTAGTACATGAGAAACTTATTTTAAAGGTTTTAGAGGCATTAAGATTACCTAAAAGAGATAGCTATAGTACATATTAAGGGACACCAAAAGGTAAAGACCCCAGAAATAAGAGGAAATAATTTGGCAGATCAGGAAGCTAAGGATGCAGCAGAAAATGGAGCTGAAAGGGTTATGTTAATATTAACTCCAAATGAGGAAAAATTGGAAATTCCAAAGTTTAGTGAAGCAAAGAAAAAACAATTAAACAAGATAGGAGGTAAAGAAGATAAATCAGAGAAATGAAAACTTCCTGATGAAAGACAATTACTTAATAAAATGCTTACTAGTGTAATATATGTTAGAAATAATTTATGCTATCAAAGAATGTATCTTATAAAGATTGTGAAATCCAAACGAGTCTCTGACCACAAGCAGCTTGAGAGGCGGATGTCTATTCAAACTCCAAAATTCCTGGAGATGGCTAGATAACGATCGGCACCTTAGCCCAAGAATAGACGCACCCAACGAGATGATCGCCGGTATCTCGAGTCGCCTAAGAACAATCATCATCCTGAAGATAACATCAATCAAGATAGCCAAAGTCGCCAGGAAGATACATGTGAATACATGACTTCCCCGGATTTGATCAACGCTGGCTTATCAACCAGGAGATGACCTTTGTCCAGCTCTGCACAGTGAAAGAACCAACTATGAATATGAAGAGTTACAAAAAGAATTGGGACTCCTTCGCCTTGGGCACAATAAACTGTATAAAACCTCATTGCTAGAAGTGATAGAAGTGACTCTCGTGAACGGGGGGGGGGGGGGGGGGGGGGGGGGGGGATTTGATGCGATAGAGGTCAGATCCAGGTTCACCCTGCGCCGAACCCGGGCTCGACGCTGTCTCTTTGGCTGTGGTGGTTTTGAGGACTGTATTTTGGTCGCGGAAAAAGATAAATAAAATATTTTCACATTTTTGATAATTTGGCTTTTCAATTGATCATTTAAAACAATCACGGTGACCCCGATGTGATTTGAATTTGAGGTTCAGGGACCCCTTTCCAGTCAGGAGGCGCCCCGCTGATTTCAGTGGTCTGACGGGATTGAGAGTTCACAAAACCAAACACCGAACCACAGCCAAAGAGGGATAAAAATGGGCCCAGCTCTCAGAAACTCAGAACGATCCAAAGGGGGATCTCTGAGGCCGCGGTGCTTTTTTTCTATTTAACTCGGAAAATCAGCGTGCATGAAGAATTCACGCGGGAAAGGAACCGTGAGTACCGCGTGCTTGAGTGGGGTGTGATCAAGTGTGTGTGTGAGACGTGATTCTATCACAAAGCGATTGTGGACCCCACGATCGCAGTTCCACCATCCCGCGAGGGACGTGGTTGGTCAAGGGGGAAGCGAGCGCTTTTTCTTATCACACGTGGGACCTGGGACTCATAGGGAGTTCAGAGAATCAATCACGGTTGGGTTGGGAAGGGGGAAAAGACGTTCCCAGAATATTTCAGGAGCTGGTCTGCCTTCTGATCTGGAGAATCAGGTAAGAGGGCTCAAAACCAGTCAAAAGACCCGCAGAACGGTTGTCTGGGTGGCTGAAAAGACTGGTGGTGTTTCGCAAACTTAGGAAATCGACATTGGACAGAGACTTGGGACTCACGTCGAGCATCCCAGCCGAAGGAGACAAGGTAAGAAAATTAGCGAACAGGTTTTTTGGGAAAATGGGGTTGGGAAAAAGTAAGTTCCAGAAAAAGCCCCAAGAAAAACCTCCCCAAGATCCCGGGAAGGTTCTGCCTGAAATCCTGAGGGAAAGCACGTTGGGATAGATGTTAGAACGTTGGGATGACAGCCCCAGGAGAGTGGGAAAATCCAAGGAAAAGATGATACAGTTTTGCATGGAAAAGTGGGGGGGGAAGGAGATCGCAAAATACGTGGTTTGGCCAGTGTTCAGCACTTTCGAGATGTGGACATGCGAATCCCTGTACGACCACATAGTCGATCACTGCCTGCAGGACTTTGAGGAAATTGAATATGCCAAGATGTGGAAATACGCTTGTTCGGGGTTATACCCGATCAGCTCTCAGACGCTCAGCAAACCGGGGCAAGGAGTGGGAACCACTGGACAACCTTCCACCTCCCTACCTTGTCCCTACACCCCAGCCTGCACCAGCCCAGGTACCTCTGGTGCCCGCGTTGCCTCCAGAGGCATCGATCCCGCAGGGACAGGCTTCGGCACTGCGGCTCCCACCAGAGCTGGCCGCGGTGCCTTGTCTCTCACGTGGGCAGGCAATGGCACCTCTGCTCCCATGAGAGCAGCCCCAGCCACCAACCCGCCTCACGACTGAGGAAAAACAGGTATTTTCCCCCAAGAAAGCCAGCTTTCCTCTGGCCCATCAAACGAGGCAGAGAACGAGGAGGGTGACCACTGGAGACAGTGATGATGAGGACGAAAAGCTCGGTCTCTTCCCTTTACGTGAAGTACCGACGGCTCCGGGAATTATCAGCTTGGTACATGCACCGATCAACACTGGGGATGTGAGGGCTTTCAAGAAAGAAATGGGGAAATTGATGGACAATCCTTTGCGGGTGGTGGAAAGACGAGATGAATTTCTAGGAACCAGCACCTACACATACAAGAATCTCAATGTGATCCTGAGGTCGCTGTTCAACAATGAGGAGAGAGAAATGATCAGACAAGCCGCGATCAGGGACTGGGAGAACAGGAATCCCCAGGGGGAGCGGGGAGATCAGGGGTGGCCAAACCAAAAGCCATCTTGGAACGCCCAGATGGAAGAAGGGAGACAGAAAATTATAAATTTGAGAAATATGATAATACAAGGAATCAGGGAGGCGGTGCTGAAAGGACAAAATATGAGTAAAGTACTCAGGGAATGTCAGGGAAAGGACGAAATACCCACAGAATGGCTGGAAAGGCTTCGAAAGAGCCTGAGAATGTATTATCGGATGGACCCTGACTCTCCAATTTGGGCGGTTTTGCTGAAAACTCAGTTCGTGGCGAAATCATGGGAAGACATAAGGAAGAAATTGGAAAAGATAGATGGATGGCAAGATAGGGAACTGCAGGAATTGTTCCGGGAAGCCCAGAAGGTCTACATGAGAAGAGACGAAGAAAAGCAAAAGATTCAAGAGAAAGTGCTGGTGGCTGCAGTAAGGGAAGCACAGAAACAGGAGCAGGTCAGAGATTCGTTGAAAACAGTGCTGGCAAAGAAGCAAAATCCTTCCCAAGGAAAGGGTTCCAACAACCAGAAAAAGGACATCGAGTGCTACTACTGCAAGCAAAAAGGGCACATTCGAAAGAATTGCCCCAGCAAGGTCAAGGATCAAACTATGTTTCAGGAAGATTAGGGGTGTCAGGGGCTTTTCAGCTTGGGGTCCGGAACACTGAGGGAGCCCTTGATAAAATTGAGAGTGGGACCCCACAGGCAGGAAATTTGGTTTTTAGTAGATTCCAGGGGCTGAACGGACCACAGTGCAGCCGTTACTGTGAGGGTACTCTTTGAGCGATGATACAATGATGGTAATTGGAGCAAAGGGGGAACCTTTTAAGGTTCCGATTATAAAGGATGTCGAAATAGAGACAGAAATGAAAAAGTGTATAGGAAATATGTTATTAATAAAAGATGCAGACTTTAATTTGCTGGGACGGGACTTGATGGTGGCATTGGAAATCAGTATAGCAGTGGAAAATTCCCAGCTCAAGGTGAGGTTGTATAAACTCACCACCCAGGATGAGGAGAAAATTGATCCAGAGGTTTGTTATGTCCAAGGGCTGGCCGGGAGGCTGGACATCGAGCCAATCCACATTGAAATTGAAAGGCCAGGGGATCCTATTTGGATCAAACAGTACCCCATCCCCATGGAAGGGAGGGAGGGACTGAAACCAGTGATTGACGAATTGATAAAGAAAAGAACTTTGGAGCCGTGCATGTCCCGGCAAAACACCCCAATTTTGGCAGTGAGAAAGACGGACAGTAGCTACAGGCTAGTGCAGGATTTAAGGGCTGTGAATCAAAGGACTAAGACACTGTTCCCCACGGTCTCGAATCCTTACACCCTGCTGAATAACATCTCTCCCGAGGACACGTGGTACAGCGTGATTGATTTGAAAGATGCTTTTTGGACTTGTCCTTTAGCAGAGGACAGCAGAGATTACTTTGCATTTCAGTGGGAAGACCCAGAAACAAACAGAAAGCAGCAGCTCAGATGGACGTTGTTGCCTCAGGGCTTCATTGATTCCCCAAACCTTTTCGGGCAAGCACTCAAACAGGTGCTGAGTCACTCTGTACCAACGAAGGGAACAAAATTGCTACAATATGTAGACGATTTATTGATTGCAGGTCCAAGGGAGGAGGATGTGAGGATGAGTACCATTCAACTTTTGAACTTTTTAGGGGAAAAAGGATTGAAGGTGTCAAAGTCGAAGTTGCAATTCACAGAGCCCAAGGTCAGGTACTTGGGACATTGGTTAACCAGAGGGAAAAAGAAGTTGGATCCTGAAAGGGTGGCAGGGATTACTGCCTTACCACCCCCACGGACAAAAAGAGAAGTTAGGCAACTTCTGGGGTTGTTGGGATATTGCCAGCAGTGGATCGAGGGATACAGTGAGAAGGTGAAGTTTTTGTATGAAAAACTCACCACGGACAGAATCAAATGGACAGAAAAGGACAAGGACTAATTCAGGGGAGTCAAGGAAGCACTCACATCAGCACCACTGCTGAGTCTCCCCAATGTGAGATGGCCATTTCAGTTGTTCATGGATGTGAGCAATCACACGGCACATGGTGTGCTGACACAGGACTGGGCAGGAGTCAGGAAACCGGTGGGTTACTTGTCTAGGCTTTTGGACCCTGTAAGCAGGGGCTGGCCCACGTGCTTGCAAGTGATTGTAGCTGTAGCACTGTTGGTGGAGGAAGCCAAGAAAGTAACTTTCGGAGCACCTTTGGTAGTATTTGCACTACACAATGTGCGGGGCATACTACAACAGAAAGAAGATAAATGGCTCACGGATGCTAGATTGTTGTAGTATGAAGCCATTTTGATTCATTCACAGGATTTGGAATTGCAGACAACAACCGTGCAAAACTCAGCTCAGTTCTTGTTTGGGGAAGCTTCGGAGGAACTCGTGCACGACTGCGTGGAAGCGGTCGAATTGCAGACAAAGATTAGGGAGGATTTGGAAGAAGAGGAATTAGACAAAGGGGAAAAATGGTTTGTAGATGGTTCAAGCAGGGTGATTGATGGGAAAAGGAAGTCAGGATATGCAGTTGTGGATGGGCAAACAGGGAAAGTGATAGAAGCAGGCCCCCTGAACACGGATTGGTCAGCACAGGCTTGCAAACTGTACACAGTTCTGAGAGCCTTGAAAAGACTGAAGGGAAAGAAGGGAACAAATTTTACAGACTCTAGGTATGCCTTTGGGGTGGTTCACACCTTTGGAAAAATTTGGGAAGAAAGGGGGTTGATCAACACATGGGCACGGGGACTAATGCATGGGGAATTGATCTGGCAAATTCTGGAAGCGATAAGGGAGCCGGAAGAAATTTCGGTTGTCCATGTGAAGGGACATAAGGCAGAGATGCAATTCCGGACCCGGGGAAACAACTTGGCAGACCAGGAGGCCAAGACTGCTGCACTGATGATGGTAAGTACCCTGGAGATCGAAGGAATCGAGGCCCCAGACGACCCTCCTCAGCCTTCCCCAAAAGAGATTGAAAGTTATGAGAAAATTGGGGGGAAACTGGAAGAAGGTAACTGGAAACTACCAGACAGGAGAGAACTAGTCTCCAATGGTTTTACCAGGAGGATTTTGAGGAGACTGCACCAGCGAACACACTGGGGGGGCTCAGGCCCTGGCTGAACAGTTGAAATTTTTCGGGTGCAGAGGAATTTATGAATTGACCAAACAAGACGTACAAGGATGCCTGATCTGTCGGAAAATTAAGAAAACCAAGGCAAGACAGGCGATCCTGGGGAGTTGCCCCATTGCGTACCGACCTTTTGAAAAAATTCAAGTCGATTTTACTGAATTGCCCAAGGTGGGAAGGTTCAAATTTGTGCTTGTAATAGTAGACAAACTGACCCATTGGGTGGAAGCTTTCCCCAGTCCAAGGGCAACAGCTCAGACTGTGTCCAGGAAATTGCTGGAAGAAATTGTGCCTCCATGTGGGGTGGTGAATTATATTGACTCAGATCAAGGGACTCATTTTACCTTGAAAATTATTAAGCAGATGGCAGAGGCACTGGGCATTCGATGGGAATACCACACCCCGTGGCTTCCCCAGAGCTCAGGACAGGTTGAAAGGATGAATCAGACCTTGAAGGCACAGTTGTATAAATTAATTTTAGAAACTTGGATGTCCTGGCTGAAATGCCTCCCTCTGGCCTTGCTTAATATCAGGACAATGCCTCATTCAGAGACGGGGCTCTCACCCTTTGAGATGCTATATGGGATGCCATACAAGCACGGGATGCCGGTGGGACACCCCAGATGGGAGGATAGCCAGATTCAACCATATTTGGTAGCGATAAACAGAAATTTACAGGAACTGAGGAAACAGGGGATAGTATCTCAGAGCGCCCCTCTAGGATTTGCTACCCACAAAATTCAACCGGGTGACAGTGTGCTTGTGAAAGTGTGGAAAGATGTGCCCCTCTCCCCTCACTGGGAAGGGCCCTTTCTTGTCCTTCTGACAACAGACATGGCCATTCGGACAATGGAAAAAGGTTGGAGACGCAGGTCTAGAGTGAAGAAGGTCGAACATCAGGAGGAAGCACCCCGAGTGGAGGGTCACTTCTTCCCCAGGCAACCTGAAAATCAAACTCCAACGTCCTCATAAATGACTGACGGTGAACGGATCGTATGTATACGGTCAGATTGTGTGTGCTATCCATTTGTACACTTTAAGTGTGAATACTGTCAGGGAATTTTTGTTATACGTTGCAGAAGGGGGCAGAGGCCAAAGGGATTGTGCACTTAGTGTCTGGAAGAGGAGCTTGAACTGACTGACTGTTTTCTAGCCCTAGCCACAAACTTAAGAATCATTGATTTAGACTCACAGGAGTGGTTCCACATTTTTCAGAATGAGGTGCGTGGAAAACTCAAATCTAAGGCAGAGATTTTGGATGTGGAGTGTCGGAAATCAATCAAAGTACTGTGCAGCTCAGATGCTGTCAAGGTCTCATGGTGGGGCGCCTTTAAGAGGAGGTATGTGGCAAGGTCTGAAAATGTATTCCCTGAAGAATACTCCTGCTGCCGCGAAGATGGTCTTCCTCGCTGCTGGTGGCACCCCAGGGGGCAGATGCAAAGGCAGAGGAGTACGTCTGGTGGGAATCCTGATTGGCCTGAGCCTAGCCATGTGCGGGACGCAGAGTCTGCACATTGAGACCCCGATCCATGATGGAAATGAGAGTTCCGTGGACAAGTGCAGTAAATGCACTCAGATAGTCCCAATTAAGCAAAGGGACGGGAATCTCAGCATACCAAGCCTCGGAGGAGTGCATCAGGGGTCTGGCAGGTACTGTTTGACAAACAGCACTCGGATCAAATTATGCAGATCAGGCAAAGAGATCTTGTGTATAGATCCAAAGGCAGGGATGTGGAACGGGCAGTCAGACAAGCACCAATATCAAATATGGAAAAGGAATGTAAAACTAATGTCAATCCCCATTTGCAATCAATGTAATCAGACAATGTGGGTTGGGGGAAAGACAGAGTCAATTTTTGTAGCATATCACCAGGTGAATCCATTGTGTTATGACAATTCGAGACTGGGGATGTGTGTGATGAACGGGAAAATGTACTGGGTGGGAAGTAATGTTAAATTTGACAAACAAATTCACCCTAAGCAGAGAGCCGATCATATTGGACTTAGCACAGGCAAACGATGATAGAGTCTGCCTGCAATATGATAGGGTTGTCTGTTTTGCGAGAAACAAAGATGGAACGGATCCTGAGGGAAAGATGACGGAAATTACTCAGGAGCTGAAAAGAAGGGAGTCAGAACTTAGGAAGAAAAGAGTGGAACAAGAAAGATTGAAAATTCTGGGAGAGCAGTACGAACTGCTCGAGAAACAATATGCTGATGGGGAACTACCTTCCCCAGACTGGAACTTATTCATTGATTTAATGCAGGAAATTGCCACGGAATTGGGATTGCCAAATTGTTGGATTTGCGGAGGGCTGAAATCTGCAGAGAAATGGCCTTGGAAGGGTGAAGGTTTGGCTCTGGAACAGCTTCTGAAATGGGACAACCCAAGGGTCTCAAAATTGGCACAGAGACCTGAGGGATGGGTGTTGGATCAAAGGGTGATTGGAACGATCTGCATCAGTCGAGAGGGGAAAGAATATACCGAAAGGGTGGGATACACTCTGTGTATAACTACTCTAAGGGTAAATTCAAACAGCAAGGGCAAATTCTAGCAACCAGAACCTCCTATGGGGTACTGGAATGAGAAAAACAAAACAAATTGTGAATGGAATAGACAAATAGGACTTTTCTGGGTCAAGAGACCTGGAGCCAATCCTTAACAATCCTTGGCGGGTCTGAGAGAATATTGGGGAGACCCAGAGAAAACTAACATCAGATGGAAAGCCCCAGATGGAATTTATTGGATCTGTGGAAAGAAAGCATACAGTGAGTTACCTCAAAGGTGGAAAGGATCATGCACTTTGGGCATGATCCGACCAGTCTTCTTCACTCTCCCCCGAACAAAAAGTAACTTACCAGGGAGTCCTCTGTATGAGACCCTGAGGAGGGAGCGAAGAAGCCTGAAGAAAATGATACCTGTCATAAGTGGCAGGCAAACTTGGGGGGGAGGAGGAGTGGCCAGCAGCAAGAAGAATTTATTATTATGGGCTGGCCACATGGGCCGAGGACGGAAGCTATGGATATAAGACTCTAATTTATCTACTGAACCCGCTGATCAGGTTGCAGGCAGTGGTGGAAATTGTGTCGAATCACACTTCAGAGGCCCTGGATCTATTAAGTCGGCAGCACATCCAGGTACGAGCATTTGTGTACCAGAATCGAATAGCTTTAGGCTATTTGCTGGCCGAAGAAGGGGGAGTGTGTGGAAAATTCAATGAATTGGAATGTTGTATCGAAATTGATGATTATGGGGAAACCATAAGAGGATTGGCACCCGAAATTAAGAAAGTAGCCCATGTCCCAGTTCAAAAATGGAATTCGATCTTACAGTCATCCTGGTGGGACAGATTGTTTGATGGGGCCTGGTGGAACAAAATAATGTTTTTTGTGCTGTGTTCAGTAGCAGGAGTCATATTCCTCCCGTGTCTAATTCCTTGTTTTGACCGATACATTCCATGGTACAGGGTATGCAGATACTTATAGTACCCATGGACCAGGAGTTGGCTTCTGGAAACAACACATCCAAGATCATGAGCCTGGGAGAGAGGAAGTGTGCAAGCAATGCTGCCGAGGTCTTGGCAAAATTTGAAAAACAGGTCAAAAAAAATGAGAACAATTATAATGGTTAACAGGGAATCCTGCAAGGAGAACATTGAATAAGAATTTAATAAAGTTTTCTCTTTGTAGGAGACCCTTAAAGGTGGAGGGTAGAAGTAGGAAATAAATAGATATTAGTAATTTTGGGATATAGAGGGAGTATGAATTAATGTGGTGATATTAAAGGGGAGGGATTGTAATATATGTTAGAAATAATTCATGCTATCAAAGAATGTATTTTATAAAGATTGTGAAATCCAAACGAGTCTCTGACCACAAGCAGCCTGAGAGGCGGATGTCTATTCAAACTCCAAAATTCCTGGAGATGGCTAGATAACGATCCCCCAAACTCCAAAATTCCTGGAGATGGCTAGATAACGATCCCCAAGAATAGACGCACCCAACGAGATGATCGCCGGTATCTCGAGTCATTGGAAACCGCCTAAGAACAATCATCATCCTGAAGATAACATCAATCAAGATAGCCAAAGTCGCCAGGAAGATACATGTGAATACACGACTTCCCCGGATTCGATCAACGCTGGCTTATCAACCAGGAGATGACCTTTGTCCAGCTCTGCACAGTGAAAGAACCAACTATGAATATGAAGAGTTACAAAAAGAATTGGGACTCCTTCGCCTTGGGCACAATAAACTGTATAAAACCTCATTGCTAGAAGTGATAGAAGTGACTCTCGTGAACGGGGGGGGGGGGGGGGATTTGATGCGATAGAGGTCGGATCCAGGTTCACCCAGCGCTGAACCCAGGCTCGACGCTGTCTCTTTGGCTGTGGTGGTTTTGAGGACTGTATTTTAGTCACGGAAAAAGATAAATAAAATCTTTTCACATTTTTGATAATTTGGCTTTTCAATTGATCATTTATAACACTAGGGAAATATTAGAAGACATGCATCAGAAAACCCACTGGGGTACTCAGGCTTTGTGTGATCATTTTTTAAGGAACTATGGGTGCATTGGGATTTTTGGAGTAGCAAAGCAAGTAACTGAAAGATGCATAATTTGCCAAAGGATAAATAAAAAGGTGATGAAAAAAACAACATTAGGAGGTTGTGAGTTAGCTCATTGACTGTTTCAACATATCCAAGCAGAAGTTTAGATTTGTTAGACTCTGGATTTATTTGTAAAAAAAAACCCATTTAATCCAGAAGAAAGAGAATATGCCATATGTTGGACAGGAGATTTTAGGAGAATAAAAATCTTTAAAGTGTCAGAAACCTCCGAGACAAAACAAGAAAAGGAAAAGGGAAAAGGAAAGGGAGGGGAACAAGAGGAAAAAACAGAAAAAGAGTGGGATCCTTTGCAGGTCTGGCCCTGTCCGTTTGCAGCCAAGGTGCCTGTCCTGGGTCCCGACTCACTGCCCGCTTCAGCTCCACCTGCCCCTGCCCACACCCCAGCCCCGGCCCCGCCGGTGAATTTGTCTGCCCCCGTCCCAGCTGCCTGGTCTGCGGCTGCCCTAACGGCCATGCCTGGGGTCCCTCCTGCTACATGGTCTATGACCACCACCACAACTGCGCCGAGGTCCCATCGGTTGCAGCAGTCTCATCCCCAATCACTTCTCCCACTGCTCAATCCCCGGCTGCCCTGCCTGTACCAGCTGCGTCGGGCACTGTCGCTGCTGCTTTGCCTCTGCCGGGAGCCGCTGACTCAGCCGCCATTTAACCACATGCATGCTATCCATGGTCCCGTCTGTTATCCCCTGGAAATACTCCTTCTTCTGGTGGTTCCGGCAGCAGACCACGCCTACATCCCATCCTTGGAAGACCAAGCCTCGGCAGGATATCCTCCCCTTACCTCCCATCCTGCCCTGAGCTCTGTTCCCTTGGTAACCACTGCTCCGGTTGTTCAGGGAAACTCTCTCTCTCCAGAGGAATCACCTTATCGAAACACTAGGAGCTCAGTTAAAAGACAGCCCTCTCCAAATTCTTTCTCAAAACATGGGAGAAAGGCTATAGAAGATAAAAAAGGAAAAGAGTTAGATGAAGGGATTCGTCTATTTCCATAAAGAGAGGTTCCCATGGGGGGGGTGGAACAGGGTTTGTAAATGCCCCTTTGACTTCTTCTGAGGTCAGAAATTTTAAGAAATAAATCAAAGGGATTTTGGAGGATCCCATGGGCACAGCTGAACAATTAGACCAATTTTTAGGTCCAAACATTTATACTTGGGAAGAGATGCAGTCCATAATGAAAATAATATTTTCTCAGTACAAAAGGCAATTAATCAGAGCAGCTGGAATAAAGGCTTGGGAAAAAGATAATCCGCAGGGGCCCCCCGGAGAAGACAAAATGCCAACTGCACCTCCTGAGTGAGGTCAAAATAATGAGGAGGGGAGGAAACAAATCAATGACTATCATAATTTAATAATCAAGGGAATAAGAGAGGCAGCACTCAGAGGGCAAAATGCTAAAAAAGGTTTTGAGGCACAGCAGGGGAAAGAAGAGAGTCCAACAGAATAGTTAGACAGACTTAGGAGAAATATGAAACAATATTCCGGGATAGACTCTGAAACTGATGTGGGAAAAGCTTTGTTAAGAGTTAACTTTGTTACTAATGCTTGGCCAGATATTACAAAAAAAAAAAAAAAAAAAAATTGAGGATTGGCATAATAGATCATTAGATGATTTATTAAAGGAAGTTCAGAAAGTTTATGTCCAGAGAGATGAAGAAAAGGCTAAATGTAAAGCAAAACTTATGGTAGCCACCATGAGAGAAAACAATTTCCAGAAAAATCAAAACCACACAGGCACTACTCCAAAATATGAAGGTGGTAGAGACAGGGCAAAGGAAAAGAATAGCAACCCAATACAAACCAAGTCTCAGGAGCATTCCAGAAATGTCTGTTTTTACTGTGGGGGCAAAGGGCATTATAGGAAAAATTGTCCTAAGCAGGCGAATGATCTAAAAATCTTTAAAGAGATGGGCACAGAGGAGGAATAGGGAGGTCATAGGCTCTATTTTTTAAGGAAGAAATACCATCTGGAGCCTGTGATAACCTTAAAAGTGGGTCCCCAAGAAGAAGAATTGGAATTTGTGGTAGACACAGGGGCAGAAAGAACCTGAATAATAAATATTCCAAAAGGTTATAGCGTGAGCAAAGATACTGTAAAAGTAACAGGGGCAAAAGGAGAAAGTTTTACAGTTCCAGTCATTAAAGATGTGGTAATTGAGGGGGGAACTAAAATTTGGATGAGGGATGTCTTATTGGTCCCAGGGGCAGATAGCAACTTATTGGGAAGAGACTTACAAGTGAAATTAGAAAGAGGGGTTATACTAGAAGATGGGAAAATGACAGCTAGAGTTTTAAAATTAGGCCAAGAGGAAAAAAAAAATCAACAAGGAAGTTTGGTCTGGGGAAAGAAATAGGGGAGGATTAAATATTGACCCCATAAGGGTTACAACTGAGAGAGAAGATTGTCCCATACATGTACATCAGTACCCCATATCTTTAGAAGGACGTGAAGGTTTGAAGCCAGTAATAAAAGAACTTATAAAAGATGAGACATTAGAAATTTGTATGTCTCCTCATAATACCCCTATTCTCCCAGTAAAGAAGGCCAATAGAAACTTCTTTTTTTTTTTTGAGAAACCGACGTTAAAGTTAGAAAAGTTACTATATAACTTTTGAATTTTCTGGGGGAAAAAGGATTAAGGGTATCGAGAGGGAAACTGTAATTTGTAGAACCAGAGGTAAAATATTTTAGACATTTAATAAAAGAGTAGCTGGAAACTCAACCAATAGAGAATTGCAGGAATTTTATCTCTTCCCCCTCCCTCTTCAAAGAGGGCAATCAGAAAACTACTCAGATTATTAGAATATTGCAGATTATGGATTGATGGGTACACACGAGTAATAAAATTTTTATATAGAAAATTAACTAAGGAAAATGATGTTAAATTAGAAGAATTGAAGTTAAAACTAGCCAAAGTACCAGCTTTAAGCTTACCCTTGTTAGAAAAACCCTTTTCATTTGTACATAGATGTAGAAAATGGAGTAGCTCACAGAATTTTAATTCAGGAGTGGGGAGGAGTAAAGAGACTAGTAGCTTATTTATCAAAGATGTTGGACCCAGTAAGCCACAGCTGGCCAGTATCTATATCAGCTACTGCAATCCTAGTAAAAGAAAGTTGTAAGCTTACTTTTGGATGTAAACTAGTTGTGTGAACACTTCATACAGTCCGAGGTGTGTTGAATCAAAGAAAAGAGAAAAAGATAAGGAAAAGAAAAAGAAAGTAAGAAGAGAAGAAAGAGAGAAGTTGGAAAAGGGGGCTGGTTAGCAGACTCTGGGATGTTGGAATGTGGAGTGATGATGTCTTGGTGCTGGAGGAAAACAAGAGTGGTGAATGCAGTTTCTGCATGAAGGGCAGGGAAGTGTCTTAACACATGGTTTTTAGGAGGTTGTTTGATGCCGAACTGCGGTCCGGAAAAGGTTTAGCAGAACAGGCCCTCCTTGAAGAGAAAAGAGGATAAGTTGACTAAGGAAAAAAGAATGTCAAAAGCACCTGGGTATGCCAAATTTGGGGTTGTCAAGGTTGGGAGGTGTTTGACCGCTCCGTATGAGCGGTGGGGTCTCAGGGGCTGCAGCAGAGACTGATTCATGGAGGTGACCCAGTGGCAGTGCTGGGAGCAGATTACATAGGTTTGCTAGCCAGGAGCAGGCTGGCTCAGTGGCAGAACTGCCAGGGTGGCTCCCAGGCTATCGTGGTCCTGAGTTCAGGATGGCAGTGTCAGCCCGGGCAAGTGGGTTGAGAGAGAGAGAGAGAGAGAGAAAGAGAGAAAGAGAGACAGAGGGGGTGAAAGGGACCCAAGGCATGCCCCCAGGGTCCCCATGCCCATGGCTGTAAGTAAGGGGTTTTTTGGTTTTGTTTGCTGTTAAAAAGAAGAAGGTTTTGTTCTGAAAAATGTGTCTGTAAGGCTAAAATAATTAAATGTTGCCCAAAAAGTAAAAAGCAATAGATGTGATTCATCTTGTGTTAAAATTGGCCTGGCCTTTCTTGTTTAATTAATTGTAGCTGACAGAAAGAAGAATTTGCCTCTGCAGCTATTAGCACAGCTAGATACAAGAAGAAGAGGCTGCTGTGGAGAAAGCTTTTAGCTAAACCCAGAAAGTTTTGAAGAAAGCTACTGGTAAAAGGTAATGCAGTATTGTCTTTCCTTTATCACTATGCTATTAAGAAGTCCTTTCCAGGTACTACTGAAACAGCAATCCAAACCAGGGAAAGAGGGTGAATTCATACCAGCAAAATCAAAGGACTTGTGAAGGAACCTGAGGAATGGATTATCACACCTAAACCGGGTGAGACCAAATTGTCTTTCAAACGGGGACTGGGTGGTAATGGTTTGGGAAGACCCGAAATGATCCAAGGAATGTACAAAGAATAACACCTAATTAAGAAATAAGGCAAAGCTTACATCACTGGTTTCAAGCACTGCCTGAATAAAACATCTTGGGGAGAAATACTTCAGACAGAAGGATCAGGACTGTTTTGGTCAAAGAGTTCTTATATTCTGACCTTAGCCTGTGAATTGTACAGGGGAGAGGAGGAATTACCATTTCCATCAGTGCCATACTGTATACTTTATATGACTCATCCCAATACTGGACATGCCAGCTGGGTTATAAGTAAAGGTTTGAATTGTGGGAATAATTACTATTGTAGTTCACAAAATTTATGCTCTTTGTGGATAGGAATTATTAGTGCCTGTTGAATGGGAGATACCTGAGGAACGGTGGGAAACTACAGTTAAGAGGTGTCAAAAACTATTTGCCTGGAAATTAGCTAAGATAAAGTGACAAGGAAATAGAGGGCAAGACCAGATTGGCCTCTATATTCGCCACCAAGAAGATCAAATCCACCTACTGAGTGTTGCAACCTCACAGGCATGGGAGGTGGGAGTATAAGCCATACTGGACCTCTGTTACTCCTGTTTCTGTCACTCATTTGTTGTCTTTTCCCTTTCGGGATACCAGCAAGATCATGTCACAAATGCTACAGAAAGCATCACATGGAAAGAAACCAAAGTTCCTCTTTTATGACACACACCCATGTCAACAGCCACTGTTATAACCCATCCAAATTAAGAACCTGAAGGCAAAACTGAGAAAATTATTGGATTGCAAGAAACTTATGAAAAAGTGGTAATAGACGGGGAATTGAATGTCCAAAAGGAGAGAGATGGATTTGTTTTACATTTAATCTTAAAGATACAGTTCAGGATTTGGTAAAAAAAACAACTAATAAACAAAAAAGTAAAACCAGCACAGCAATCTAACTCTGTACTGACCCCAAATATGTTGCGTTGTATTACAAGACTCCAAGCAGTTATAGAAATGATAACAAATAAAGCTGCTCGGGCATTGGAATTATTATTGAATCAGCAAAGCTAAACAAAAACTGTAGTGTATCAGAATAGGTTGGCTTTGGACTATTTATTGGCTAACGAAGGGGGTGTTTGTGGAAAGTTTAATATATCAGATTGTTGAAAATTGATGACCACAGAAAAGTCATTCTAGAAAAAGCAAAAGAAATCAAAGAAAAAAAAATTATATAAAATAACCCAGGTACCAGTACAATAATTAGGAAACAATATTAAAACCTACCTGGTAGGGTAATGTATTAGAAGAAATTAAGATTTTTCCTTTTATGTGTTACAACTGTTTTATCCCCTGTTATCCCCTGTTTTATTTTGCCAGCATACTCCAGAAGATGCAAGTAGACAAGAAATATTGCTCAAGCCAAATGATTTACAAAGAATAAGAGGAGGGATTGTGAAAAATGCGTATTTTATTATTGGCTTTTCTCAAATATTAAAATGAATATTATATGCGTTATGTTAGAAAGGTATGCTGTATTAATTTCCTTTAAGTAGTGTGGTAAATATAGTTTAGGTTATAACATAATGTTAAAATAGGTACTATGTATGTGAGATACTTTTTTTAAAGAAAGGACTTGTACTGAGATAGCAGCTACAGGACACCTAAATCTTTCAGAGAAGAAGAATTTATTGCTCTCTTATCAGAAGAAACTAACTTCTTCCCGCCTCGCTCAGGTCTGAAGATGCCATTAGGATTAAGAGGAAGAAGCTGACACTGACCAGACAGAATCCTTAGTGTGAATGGAATTTATGCATCATGTATGAGGTGTATGAATTTGCAACAGGCTATTGCTTTTAAGGGTTAATCCTCTGTTAACGTGTGTCCTTTATCGGGCTTATTTTGCCCAGAAAAAGGTACTCAGACTGTCCATAACTCTGTTTTTTATTCTCTTGTATTGTCCTAATCACAATTGTTCAAATTTTTATTACTCTAATTATATTACTATTTTTATAACCATTTTATTACTATTAAACTTTTAGAATTTTAAAACAAGTGATTGGTGTTTTTCACAAAAGATAAGTGTTCTTACCAAAGGCGAATAGAAAAGAGAGCAGAGGGGGGAAAGAGACGGAGGGAGAAACAGAAGACAGGAACAGCTTTACCACTAGGACCCCAGGTGCCCTGTTGGCGTCAGCTTGGCAGATGGGGCGAGTGCTGCAAGCTGTGGTGAGCCTGCACTGCTCTTGTGACCAGCTGGGCACTATTTCCTAGCAGCAGCGGGCAGCCTGCCTCTGGTGTCGATGAATTACAGCTGCAGGCTAGCTGCTGCGGGCTGTTGCCGGGCAACATGGGTACAGGCAGGGTGCAGGCAGCAGCTGTTCCACTGGGGAAACAGCGGAGCACTAGGTTGTCGTGGTGATGAACTGCCTCAGGGAAGCAGCAAAGCAGAGCAGATCGACAGGTGCGGAGAGGGAAGCAGGACTGCAGGGAGGAAAAGGCAGGGGGGAGGGGGACCAAGCTGGAAAAATACTCCCAGTTGTGGTGGAGTTAACTGCTTTTATGTGCTAAAGCTCCTCCCATAGCCTGATTTCCTGGGCATTTTCTCCCAGGCATCCAGGAGTCTGTCCCCCTGGCAAAGGGGGAGGGGGTCACTCGCAGCCCAATCGTAAAAGCATTCTCTCCCTTGATTGGTGCCAGGTGAGGTCTCCCCTTAACATATGATACCTGTTAAGGCTCCCAGCACGTGCACAGCCCCTATAGTAATTTTTCACCTCATGTATAACATATGTTGAGGCATAAATAAAAATTGTGAGAAATGACCACTCACTTTTAAAATTTTAAAGGTTTATTAAACCTTAACAAAAATACAACAAAAGGACTAAGGAAAAATTGCAATGCTGGGAGCTCCCCTGCCCCCCGTGACTACCAGCCACGTGGCTCGTCTTCAAAATGGATTCTCCCCCTTTTATATCTCTAGCCCCTCCTAGAGTCCTGTCAGTCAACACCTTCCTTGCTGTCCAGTGGTGGAGTTCACTTTCTTCTACCTTGATTGGAGGTCAGGTATTAATATAGTAACAAGTCAACCCTCCCAAATGCCCTGACTACCAAGACGATCCCATGATAACAATGGGGGGGGGAGGACATATTACAGTAACATACCTATACATCTACAAAACTTCTCTTAACATACATATAATGTTCACCCCTTAGTTGTGAGAGCCAACCATCTCATTACTCATCTATAACAAAAATCAAATCGGTCCCTCTCAGCATGGTGTTGCATGCACAGCACTCACCCTTCTCTGTCTTTTTGAGGCAACAGGTGTTTGGAGTTGTTTTGCAGCTTCTTGTGAAATTGGGTGAAATCTAGTTTTTCAGGCTGCAAGTCCCATGTCGCACCACTAGGAAAGAAAAACGGGAAAAAACAAAGAAAGAAAGTTCACTACTAACTAAATACCACTGAGCTGAAGAGCAGAGGGCACATAGGAGCCTACAGGCAAGGAAAGCTGGTATTTCACAAAGCACCACTCCCTGCTGCAGAACGCATGGATGGAGGCCTCTAACCTTCATACTTCTGTTCATACTTCTGTCTCCTTTCTTTTAATTTTTTTCTCTTTTTTTTTTTTTTTTTTGAGATGCTGAGCTCCTGTTGCTTGATTTAAACCCCTAGTTTTGTAAAATGATGCAGCGTGATCCAGCACGCACCTTGCAAGCTATACTTGCTCTCTATATAAAGGGGGTATTGCAACAGGTAGTGGTCTGGTCCATGCAATGGAGATATTCTCTCTGGTCCTGCACAACCTGCGCCAATGGCCTGGAGGAAGTGCTAGGTGGGAACTCAACCCCCACAGATTCTTGCAGTGCTCCAGGCACAGAGAGAGATATGCATAAAACTGGACAGAAAACATATCTCACTGCTTTCTCCATGTTGAAGCATGAATTGAAGAGCTCTTTCCAGTAGCTGCAAAGCCAACACATAATCACACCTCCATTTAATAGAAGTGTAAAAACCTGGAGCAGTAGCTCAAAACTGCCTCAAGTCTTGCCTGTGCAGCTCTTGGATGATTACAAGTAATTGAATCAGTATCACTTTCAGATGTTTGGACTGCAAATCCATTCAGAAGCTTCTCCAAAGCACATAGGACACTTTAAGTAGATTGACTGTGCTTAGTGCTGCAGGTTAAATTGGGATGGAGGGGAGGAGGAGCAGTGATGCAAGTACTGGCAGAGTACTCACTGGTGCTTGGGTACTAGCAGGGTGGATATGCAGGCAAAGGCTGAGATGCCACAGTCCATCTCTCTCTTAAAGCATTTTAAAACTGACTTACCTGAAGGAGTCAAAAGTGTTGGCAGCCCAGATGTCCGTGCCCAGCATGTCAAGGGAGCTGTCCTTGTTGCCATTCTAGGAGGGAGGGAAAGGCAGTTACTTGCCAGAAGGCACAAAGTGCTATCCAAACCACAACACTGCCTGGCACAGCCTCTCCTACTGCCAGCTGTTTAAGTGTTCCAGCTCTGCATATGGGCTCCTCCGCTCCTATATGAATCCATGCTCACTGCAATGCAGAGTCCCCTTGCCCACTGCAAAAGTGCACCAATGAAGGCAAGAAGTGAGAGTTACAGCCTTGAGGACACAAGGCTGCGGACAACACAGAGCAGATAATTTATAGGCTCAGCTCTGACTTCTGCCCCTCTATCCATAATCTTCAAACCCACTAAGGTCCAGTGGGTGCAGTGCCATTCCAGTCATAAAGACACAGCTTCAGAGTCACAGACCCATTGAGGTGGGAAGGAACCTCTGAAGCTCATTTTGTCCAGCCCTCTTGCTCAAGCAGGATCACCTAATATAGAATAGTTTGGGTTGGAAGGGACCTTTAAAGGTCACCTAGTCAAATCAGGTGCCTAAGACCACATCCATATGGCTTTTGAATATCTCTAAGGATGGAGATACTCTTTCCCAGCAGCTATCAGAGCCTGTTGTCGCCAATAAGGATGGGGAAAGTCATCCTGTTTCTTCAAGGAGTTATGGTGTCATGACTTCTCCTTGCTCTAAAAACAGGCAGGGAACATTGGAACCATGCACTGTGCCACCCCTGCCATGCACACTAGCATAATATATGGTAGGGATAATTCATGCTATTAATGTATGGTTTAAAAATATTGTGAAATCCAAACCATGTCTTTTGGCCACCCCGGCCGGGAGCAGCTGTCTTATTCAGATTCAAGTAGTTCCCGGACCTTGTTAAGATAACAATCCAAGCCGAAACATAAGAATAGAAGCTTCCAGGACGATGATTGTCGGTTTCCCGAGTTGTCGGGAGCCACCCGAAAGCGATTATCGCCTTGCCGATTGCATCTATCAAGATAGTCAGGGAGCCACCCTGATACATCTGAATACACGGCTCCTCCAGAGCCAATTGACACCAATGGCACACCTGGACGAGGCTTTTGTCCACCTCTGCACATGGAAAGCAACAGTGATGCATGTGAAGAGACACAAAGAAAATTCGGTCATCTTTGCCTCGGGCAGAATAAACTGTATAAAACCTCACTGCACAAAGCCGCGAGCGTGAACTGGGGTGACTCTGACACTCGGGAGGTCAGATTCGCGTTCATCCGGCGCCGATCCCGGGCTCGACGCTGTCTCTTTGGCTGTGGTGGTTTCGAAGACCCAACTTCAGTCTTGCAGACAAATTAATAAATCTTTTAGAAATTTTTTATAATTTTGGCTCACGATTTGATCATTTATAACACTAGCAAATGGGTTCACATGGTTATTCTGGTACACATTCTACCAACACTAAGGTGAAGATCTTACACTCATCCTTCAAGGCCTCTTTACAGTCATCAGCCCTCACATATCCTCCCTGCAGAAAGAGGGCTGCCCTCTCTACCCTTTACAGGGGAAGAAGTAAAGCGGATCGGATTTTACAATTCAAGACCATTCAAGAAATCAAACAACTCAGACTTAAATAGGATAGAAACGTAAATGCATCACAAATAGGGAATCCCATATTATCAATTCCCCCTGCCCATTTCTTATGTATTTTCAGATTATTAATCTTGAACATATTCAGATTATTGAAGTATTTCAGCACAAATAGTCCCACTCTGGTGAAACATGCAGGTGAAGGTGGCTTCCATATACTCCCCATTGTATAATTTCTATAATTTTAAAATATTATTAATAATAACCAAGGTACTAAAAACTCAAAAATGCGACTGTTTCTTAATGAAGTCCCAGACCTCAATCTCCCTATAAAGTGAGGAATCTTTTCCCAATGAGCAGGATGCACATCCTCAGTGCACATCACAGATAGTTTCACTTCACAGCCATTCCCAGTACAATCAATTTAGACACCAGATACTCCAAACAAAGCCATATTGCTCCCCTTTTTTTGGTCTCCTCAAAGGGGTTTATGGACTATGACTTTAACCTCCAGGCATCTGCAGGTTAACATGTCTTCATCAAGAAACAAAACATGAGAAATATATGAAATTCTCATGATCGATGATGGAAAGCAATCTTTTTATTTTAGGCAAATATGATTTTCTCCCACCAAGAAGATAAATTAGTTTTCTAAATCCATAGAAACATCCTCATGCAGTATAATGAAAATACACATGGGCAGGTCTTCTTAGCCATCCTGCAGACAAATTAATTTCTCTTTCCACTTCATAGAATCATAGAATCATTAAGATTAGAAAAGGCCTCTAAGATCATTGAATCCAACCATTAACCCAGCACTGCTAAGTCCACCACTAAACCATGCCCCTAAATGTTTCCTATGGACATGGAATATTTGAAGTTACAATGAGGCTGAAATAAACAAAGCCTGATAAACAATACTGGCAAACTGTTAACAACAGATGAGGAGAAGACTGAGGTACTCAACAACTTTTTTGCCTCAGCCTTCAATTGCAGCCACTCTTCCCACACCTCTCAAGTGGATTGACCGAAAAATGGGGACTGGAGGAAGAAAGTGCTTCCCACTGTAATTGAAGATCAGGTTGTGAGAGACTGAAATGTTGATGGCTAATGACTCAAAACAATCAGCCCTTTGTAGAGGCAGCAGGGTGCTTTTCTGAGGCTAGGTTTGCACTCCCTTAGGGGAAGGAGGTGTGTTTGGATGTGTGGTGGCACAGCCTCTGGTCTGCATAAAACAGAGAGGAACACCTACCATGGAAGCTACAAACTAGATGAGGCAGACCCTGCAGAGATAGGATGGTGCTTTTTACCATGACAACTGTCCTCCCTTACAAAAACTGGCTAAATTGTAAAATCCCCCCCAGCCCCTGGGGAAGGTCACATTCACATGGGAAATTTAAACATAGGCCTAAGGGTATTCATCCCTTCTGATGGGGCAGAACTGCACAGAGGTGAGAGGCAGCTGTCATGTCTTAGAAGGTGTCATAATGTGGATGTGACAAGTTGGTCAGAGAGCCAAACAGATAGGTTTCCCAGGCATTGTTCTGGGAAAGCTGTGAGAACTATGAGAAAGAATTAAAACAATTCTTATCTCGGTCTGTGCACCTACTGTTTGTGAACATGTGGAATGCGCGTATGTGATGTTTATGGAAAGAGATGTACAAGAACGTGTTGTTCCTAATCAACCTATGGTGTGAAAGGTGTTGTTTTAAGGACCAACCAGGTTCTGGGTTGTTGCCTTCTTGTGAAGGCCGCGATGACCTGGTATCGGAGTCCAGCACTGCGATCTCCTCCTTGGGATCCCTCGTGGCCAATAACGGACGCTGACACCAATGTGGTGGACGGTTAAAGGCGTTTATTGAGGGGTCTCGAGGGTATTTATGGACTAAGGGGTTTTTCTACGTCAGACAGGGGTTTGGCTATTCTTTCTAGGGTTAGTATGGAGTGGAAAGTTACTGGCATCCATAGGTTAGGGGGGCTACACGTTTGGCTACATTCCAAGGGTGATCCTTATCTATGGGGAGAGGGGTAGAAGGATTCCTGTAATTTTCCGTCACAGCCCGAAATCTTCCGAACGCCTGTCCCTATGCCTACTACACTTCCCCCCCCTTTCACAAATGAACGAGGTAGTCCTATACGTAGGCACTGAAATGAGGTAGGAGGTTGAGATCTGACTAGGGAAAAGGGTCTTGGGAAACCTGAGTAAGTTTCTGCCAGGCAAGTCTCTCGCGACTGGCAGTGTTCCCTGTTGAATTCACAGTAATTGTTGCTGTCCCACGAACAGGATGCTAGCCCGTTCTAGGCGGGCCTGAGCGAATGAGACTAGCTTGTTCAGCAGGCATGGCCCGAAGGTAATAGCTAAAAGCAGCATTGCCAATGGACCTATTAGGGTAGAAATTAGGGTGGTTAGCCATGGTGATCGATTGAACCAGGATTCGAACCAGCCCTGTTGGGCTTCCCTGTCTTTCTGTCTCTGAGCCGGTCTGTTTCGGAGTTCTGCCATGGAGTCTCTAACGACTCCTGTGTGGTCAGCGTAGAAACAACATTCCTCTTTCAAGGTGGCACACAGGCCTCCTTGTTGCATGAACAGGAGATCCAGTCCTCTCCTGTTCTGCAGGACCACTTCTGAGAGCGAGGAGACTGACTTTTCTAGAAAGGAAATGGATTTCTCGATCCTCTGCAGGTCCTCGTCGATGGTCATCTGCAGCTGGGACAGTCCTTGGTGTTGAGTTGCTAGGGCTGAGACACCTGTTGCCGTTCCAGCCGCCCCTAGGCTGAGCAGCATTGCGATAGTTATACCTGTTAGTGTTTCTCTCTTGTGGAGCCGGCTGTTTTCTTCGAAAAGGTGGTACACCTCTTCGTCTGAGTGGTACAGGATCCTAGGGATGATCAGAACTTGAACACAAAAGTTGTTAGAGTTAGCGAATTTGGCAAGAAACACGCAGGGACTCACTCCAGATCTCTGGCAAACCCACATCCCAGATGCGGATGGGACTACCCACTTATTATTCTTCCTGTCAGGCTCAACTACTTCGGTGCAGACGTCGCCTTTCCGCTTAGCTAGGGTTGCATTGACAAAGCATCTGCCCTGACCTGTGACTTGACTCAGGGTAATTCCTTTGCGGGGTGTGTCCCATCTGCACTGGCGAGGGGCATCGGCTGTGGAATAGCTGAAGGGGGTATCTAAAGCGACTCCTTCATAAAAGGGGGGTTTAACATCGTAGCAAAGCCAGCAGGAGTCAGTTAGGTTAGGGTTAGATTCATTCAGGGATAGAAAGGTAGCTTCTAACATGCGAAGGATTGGGTCCGAGCCTGACCTGGCTGAGCGGCCTATCTGGAAGGCTTCCTCATTGCCAGTCGGGACGTCGGTGACCCTTGTGGGCAAGGGTTTGGGGTAGGTCATGTTTCTCCCTTTCTGTGTGCTTTTGCCTGTGGGAGCATAGGGTATGAAGATCCCCTGCTCCACTATGGGTTGGCATAGATGGGCCGTCCCGCATCCATAGCGGGAGGGGGCTGAATCCCGCACGTCCCCTCCCTCTCAAAAAGCATACGGCTTATTTGCACTATATCAAAAGGGAGTAAATCATCATTGCTAAAAAGACCGTCCACGAGAGTGGAGACCACCCCTGAGTTAATTCCTCTTTCTGAAATAGCTTTTACTATTGTCTGAACGTCTTTGGAATTAACGGGAGTATATGTTCTTTGCTGGTTCCCCTGGGGTCCTGTAATTCTCACCGGGAAGGCATGCACCGATGCTGCGGGCGCCCATCCCGCGCATTCGATTTTGATTTTACCCCAATTGGTGAGTTCGTATTGGGGCTGGTTCTCGACTGTGTTGAAAGTTTTATTTGGTTTCGTCCGAAACCGCATTGATTCTGCTTTCTCTGCTTCCGAGTCGCTGCTGGACTCGGTGGGCTCCGCAGAGCGATCTGGGGAGCTGTGGCTCCCTTCAGAGTCGGAAGTCGACTGCCAATGAACTTCCGGTTTCTGCTGCCGTTTTGTTCGGCTTCGGCCCCGCTCCTCCCCTCGGGGGCGGTGCCGCTCCCGCCCCCTGGGTTCGCCCTGCCTCCCACAGGGAGGGATCTCTCCCATATACGGTGGCATCAGTGGGCACGGTTCCCGAGCGAGTGCCCGCCCACTGTCGCGCCCCCACGCATGCGCGTCTGCTGGGATCCACGGCTCCCGGCTGGGCATGGGCTCAGCGCTGGTTTCCCGCGCATGCGCGTCCGCGGCTGGCCGCGTTTCCGGGTTCTTCCCGCCGCGGGCCGATGGGCTGCACCCCTCCTCCTGGCCACCCGCGCCATATTCAAACGGGTAGGGCGGCGGATCCCCTCCGCCGCCCGCCCGCGCGCCTGCTTTCTCGATATTTCGGGCTTCTGCCGCCAATCCCTCCCAAAAGGACTGCGCGCGTCTCTCTGCTTCTTGCGCTAAGTCGACTATCGGCGGGGAAGGGATGGGCGGGGAGCCCGCGGGCACCCCGGGGGGCTTCGGAGGTGGTCTGGGTCCCGGAGGGTCCCCCGAAGGGGTCAGGGGGTCCCCCGGGGGCTCCGGGGGCTCTGGGCTCGGGGAGGGATGGGATGCGCCCGGCCCCCGCGTTTCCCCGTTTTCAATCGGGTCGCCACCGGGGGGGGTTTGCGTTATCGCCCCCTCCCCCAGCTGTGGCGTGATTAACAGACGGGAACGCGCAGCGTTCCACGTCTCCCGTTCTTCTAATGCTTTGCATAGGGCTGCTTCTGCCTTCCCCCACGCTTTCAGGCTTTTGCTGCTGCCTGTGGCTTTTGTGTCCTCTGCTAGCGCGACAGTACATTTCTGCCACACCTCAGAGTGCAATATATCTATGGGTCGACCAATGACCCTGAGTTCTAGGAGTCTCGTTAAAGCGAGATTAAAATTCCTGAGCTCACATTTGATTCCCCATTGCATATGTATCAAACTTACGACCTTCGCTATCGCTTCCATACGAATCGCGGGTCCTGGGGCGTCCCCCTGCTTCGCTATCTGGCTCTGTGAGTGCTGTCCCCTGGCCAGGAGTACTCCCGTCGCCCAGACTCTTTGTCCCGGGTTTCGGCACCACTATGTTGCCTTCTTGTGAAGGCCGCGATGACCTGGTATCGGAGTCCAGCACTGCGATCTCCTCCTTGGGATCCCTCGTGGCCAATAACGGACGCTGACACCAATGTGGTGGACGGTTAAAGGCGTTTATTGAGGGGTCTCGAGGGTATTTATGGACTAAGGGGTTTTTCTACGTCAGACAGGGGTTTGGCTATTCTTTCTAGGGTTAGTATGGAGTGGAAAGTTACTGGCATCCATAGGTTAGGGGGGCTACACGTTTGGCTACATTCCAAGGGTGATCCTTATCTATGGGGAGAGGGGTAGAAGGATTCCTGTAATTTTCCGTCACAGCCCGAAATCTTCCGAACGCCTGTCCCTATGCCTACCACACTGGGTGAACGATCCTGCTTCTAAATATGGGGAGTTTGTAATAAAGCTTGCTTAATGCCTTCTGAAGAGACCTAGGGTGTATGTGTTGCTCATTCTGCTGTCTGTAACTCAACGATGACATCATAAACCATCAAAGGCTCCCAAAGTGTGTCCAGACTCATTTCTGAGGCCTTTCACCAGAGGACTTGTCTCGGTTTGAGACAAGTTAGGAGGAAACATCCTGAAATGAATGTCTCCTCTAAAGAAAGCAGGTTTTGGCACTGCGTCACCCCACCAAATGAAAGTAATTTCTTGGAGGAAAGTGAAAAAAACCTGTTTATTTAACACACACAGAGTGCACACAGGCATGGGAAAAAAGAATAATGTTAATTATTAAAACCTTCTCACTGTGGAGAAAGCTGGTGGATTCAGAGTTCTTTCTGTAGGTGTGGCTTAGCTCTTCCTGAGGTCCAGAGCCAGGATGTGACATCCCGACATCCCAGGGCCTCCCCACTGGCTCCCGGCTATGGTCTGTTCTTGGACCAGAGCAAAGCTGAACAGGTCCAGAAAAAGCCACAGAAGTCAACAAATAAGCTGTATGAAGTCCTGGGAAAACTTCTACCTCAGCTAACAAAAAAGAAGCTAGCTAAAAGCAAAGTGATTAACTCTCCTGAGACATAAACTTTAAGAAATTTAGGGATTTTAGAGGATCTGAGGTTTTAGTTAAAGATAAGCTTTATTGGAGTTAATCAAAATAAATGGGTAGGCCTTGATGAAGTTAAGAGTTAGTAGTTAACTAATAATTGATTGCTTGTCAACATAATGTTTGGTTAGCTGGGTCTATAATGAAGAATATAGAAACTGATAAATAATAGCTTTTAGGAACATAAGACAATTGTAGGCCTCCTCTGTTCTGAAACCAATTGAAGACGGGGAATGGGAGTTCTACCAAGGGTTCATTTGTCATATTTGCATTGCAAAGGTAGAAAGGTCAGAACGAGGAAGACTTCATTTACTTCCTCATTTTGGGACCCCTCCCCATGAAAGGGACCACTGACCCATTTCAAGGAACAAACTAAGCATGCCTAATAGCTTTTGAACTAATTACCATACCAAGCGGGGAATGGGATGTACCAAAGTTATGAATATGCATTTGTATTTTGGGTATTCAATACTTGTATAGATAAAAGGACTCTGTAATCACCTGCAAATTGCGGTGTGTATTTGGGAGCTATTCCGAACGCTGCCCAGTGTCACAATAAACATACACTTTCTAACTTTAAACTGTTAGAGAGTCTTTGTCTGCCACAGTTGGATATCAGTACTAGATCAATATCCATATTTTTAATAAATCACTCCCTCTCTCTACTGAGAAAAAACAGGGGAGGATGTGTGTTTAAACACAAACCACTGAAAGAATTCCCCCATCTTCCCCCCCCCCTAGACCTAGCTTAAAGTTACAGTACCCATGTCTGGGCATATGGGCATAAAGCAGATAACAGGGGATAGAATATCATAAAGTCACCCCAAGACAGGACTGAAAGCTCCCAGCCCCCCAGGGAAAGTACCTGGGAGTTCTCACCTAGCATGAGCATATATTAACCCATTGTATTTTGTGTTTCATGGGCTTTTTTGTCCACCCTGACAGATCAAGATGGTGACCATCACTTTGACAAGACTACGACCATCACTTCGACCAATGGACATATTAATTGCAACAACCAAGTTTCACTGTGACATTCATTGGTGATTATATGTTTTAAATGAATTAGCCAATTTGATTAATGAGGAGAATTTATTCTATAATTAAAATACAATCTTAAAAAGGCCACAAGCAAAGATCAGATCAGCGCTGAACCAGGCTAACAGTGTGGAGGGGGCACTATGGCTCCTCTCCTCTGAACATTACAAAGAGACAGCTCTTACAAAGTCTTTTTTATACATTTCCAACCTCTGAGGGTGGCCAGGGAGGGTTTCTTGCTTTCTTATTGTTGATCTTATCTTTTTAGCATATTCATGTAGTTTTTCCTTTCTTGCTGTCCCTCTTGCAGAGAGTTTCTTGAAACTGGTAAATAATTCACTTTGTTAGAGGAAAATCTCTTGCAATATACATTCTAGGAGACACATATTTATCTTATCGATGATGCATATTGAATGCATATTGGTGGGCTTTGGTCCGAAGAATAATTCTCTGGAATCAACATTTCTGGAGATGAATATTCAGGCTAGGATTTTGGTGCATATCGCTGTAATCTCATCAGAGGGAATTTCCTGGAACCCTCCTTTGGTATGCCAGGATTTTCATCAGGCGAGATTACTGTAGCCTCAGCATGAATTTATACATATCATATATTACATATGTTTCTGCTCTTATCCTTTCTTTCTCTTTCTTTCTTTTCCCTTATACATTTTCTTAAGTGATATTTTAATGCTTTCATATTGCTATATTACTATAGATAGTAATAATCAAAATGGCTACATACCCGCTTTCCACTGCAACCAAATTGTTCTAAAATAAACCTTACATCCATATATTTACAAGCACCAATCATTCAGTGTCATTTTATTCTAATCCACCCCAAGGGATCTATCAACAAGAACCTGGGTTACTCTTGCCTTGTGGCGTGGGTCATAACACAAGTTTGTGAACACCCAAGGAACCTGATTGTACATAAGTCCATGAGACCTGATGAGATGCATCCCAAAGTCCCAAGGGAATTAGCTGATGTAGCTGTCAAGCCATTCTCCATGATATTTGAAAAGTCATGGCAGTCAGGTGACTGGAAATAGGGAAACACTACACCCATGTTTAAAAAGGGTAGAAAGGAGGACCCTGGGCACTACTGACCTGTCAGTCTCATTGGTATGCCTGAGAAGATAATGGAACAGATCCTGCTAGAAGCTCTGCTAAGGCACATTGAGGACAGGGAGGTGATTTGAGACTGCTAGCACAATTTCACCAAGGGCAAGTCTTGCCTGACCAACCTAGTGGCCTTCTATGTTGAAGTAACTACATCAGTGAACAAGGGAAGGGCTAGAGGTGTCATTTATCTTGACTCCTGTAAAGCCTTTGACATCGACCCCCACAACATCCTTCCCTTTAAATTGGAGAGACTGTTCAATGGATAAGGAATGGGTTGGATGATTGAATCCAGAGGGTAGTAGTCAATAGCTCAGTCCTGATGGACATCAGTGTGTATTGGGTTTTTATGGCCAGGTTTTGGTAGTGGGGGGGTTACAGGGGTGGCTTCTGAGAGAAGCTGCTAGAAGCTTCCTTCCATGTCCAGGAGATCCGATGCCATCTGGATCCAAGTCTGGACCAATCAGAAATGGTGGTAATGCCTTTTGTTATAACACATTTAAGAAGAAGGATAAAAAACAGTTATTGTGCAGATGTAATTGTGGGCAGAGGAAAGTGGGGTGAGAATATGTGAGAGGAACAGCTTTGCCGACACCAATGCCAATGGAGAAGGAAGGGTGTCACAGTAACAAGTCCCTGGATAGGTTGGATTCAAACCTCTACAGGGGACCCTCAGCCAACCCTGTTCAAGCTTAGATGCAGGCACACCACTGGCCAGAGATCTGAGTGGAGAGAGAGTCCAACCAATCAGCTGTTTTAACCTGGGAGTTTCAAACCCCCTATATAAGCAGGCCTCCATAATAAACCAATGCTGTTGTCGCATGTATCTCTGAGAGTTTGTGTCATCCCTGTCTCCAACCAATGACCCCATGTAAGAGAGAGGGAGAAGGTACTCCAGGTACCAGAGCTGGGATTCCTCTGCAGCCCATGGTGAAAACCAGGGTGAAGTGGGCTGTCCCTCTGCAGCCCATGGAAGACTACAGGGTTGCAGACACCCACCTGCAGCCCATGGAGGAGACCCATGATGGAGCAGGTGGATGCCTGAGAAGAGGCTGTGACCCTGTGGGAGCCCTGTGCTGAAACAGCCTGTACTTGAAGGATTTCAGCCACTGAAGAGTGACCCACATTGCAGCAGTTTGTGGAGAACTGTTGCCCATAGGATGGACTCATATTGGAAAAGTTCATGGACAACTGTCTCCCATGGGAGGGACCCCACACTGGAGCAGGGAAAGGGCTCATCTCCCTAAGCAACAGCAGAAACAACATGTGATGAACTGATTGTAACCCCCACTCTCTGTCTCCATGCACCACTGGGGAGGAGGAGGTAGACCTGAGAAGGGGGGGGGGGGGGGGGGGGAGGTGTTTTTAAGGTCTTATTTTACTTCTCATTGTTCTGCTCTGATTTTGCTAGTAATAAATTCAATTAATATCTCTAATTCCAGCCTATTTTGCCTGTAACAGTATTTGGTGAGTGATCTCTCACTGTCCTTAACTCATGATCCTTTTTTTATATATTCTCTCCTCTGTGAAGTACTAAGACCTGAACAACAGGCCCTGAGCCAAAGTTGACCTCTAGATGAACCTTCCAACCAAATGTTATACGCATCTGCTTATCAATGAAGTATTAATAGCAATACAATATATGTAACCTTTCATTGGTGAAATATGCATTTACCTTTCCAAATTAAGAAACTGGACAAGGCCACATCTGGCCTTGTTTGGGGGTGCAGGATCAAAGACAACTCCCTTGGTTCCTCCTTGGGCCCTGGCCAGGCTTTAGGAGAAATCCAGCAGGAGAATAAAACCAAATGTTCCTGCATTAGAAGTAATGGTAGGTTGTTTATGATAAAAGCTGGGCTACTCTCACAGAGAAGTCAGAAGCCTCGTTGCCTGCAAAGGTGGATGCATTGCAGGATTTCCCAGTTACCGGGAGTGGTTCTCCAGTACTTCGCTGTGACAGCTTCCCCCAGCTGCTGATTGCAGATCTGGATGAAGGAGTAAAGTATTACAGTCACTAGTGATGTATCTCTTAATCACTATAGGCAATCTTTTGTACAAAGTTAAGGTGCATTGCTTATGTGGTGGTTCATCCCCCCCTGTGGCAGCAGCTCTCTGGCCACAGAGAGCAACAGATGACCTTCCCAGGATTTTTCTGGGGAAGGCTGTGAGAAGATCAGAGAAAAGGATGAGATACAATTCTTATCTTAGCCTGCTGCACCTGTTGCCCCCCCCCCCTCACCTTCCCCACTCCTTTCCAGGCTGCAGTGTGATCTGAGAAAATGCTTGTTAGGCCTCCTTGTCTTTGAAAACACCTATAGCAAATCTGGAAGTTAGGTTAAGTTATAGTTACAATTTAGGCTAAATGCTGTTAAGTGTTATTTCTCTGTTAGATTGTTAAGGTTTGGCTATAAATTAAGGTATGAGTTAAGTTAAAGTACTGTTCAGTGTTGTTAAGCTTTAGGCTGCATTCCTTTTCACCCTTGTTTACACTGTCTTTACACACACACACACACACACACACACACCACACACACCCCCCTAGGTAGTTTTCAATTAATTTCTGGTTTGATTGCCTGGATTCTGTTTGGTTTTGTTGTTGCTTGCTTTCCCTTGTTGTGCCTCAGTTGTCCTTTGTAAGTAGAGTGAAAGTTGAGCTTTGTAGTTTAATATTGAATCTGACTTTTGCTCATACCCTTGTTGGTGATTTTCAGGCGATCACGAGCACACTCTTCTGGGACAGATTAGCTTATCCTTTTGCAATTCTTTACAGTTTTGCATCATAGTAAATTACACGATTCCTTAAGTTGGTGTCTGTGTCTTTGGTGTTGACCCTACCCACCAGCATAACAAAATTGATGTAGTTAGCTAGATCAGAACAAAATGCCACTTTTTAAATCTAAATGTAAGAAATCTAAATTTAAGGAATCAGTCCTGTCCGAAATTCCTGGATGGAAAGATCTTCCCCATAGTTCACTGGCTCTTGAGTGGGCTAAGGTTGGAGGACTGTGTGATCAATGGGGAAGTCAGTTAAAAGAAGCTAAACCACTGGATGTATTGAAATGTATCCAAAAATTGCATACTCAAAAAGTAAAAGACCTTGTGGGCTTGGGAAAATGAGGATGGATTTTGTTAACAGCACATAAAAAAAAAAACACCAACAGAAGGAACAGTTGTTGTTGAAATGCTCTAACATGAAGCAACAGATGTCTGAGTTGCAGAATTAAATTGAAATGTTACAGTGTCAAAACAAACTGCTTACTGATAAGTTGGACACTTACCAGACTGTAGCCAAGAAGGCTGCAGTTCAAGTGGCTCATTAGAAGTATAAGAAAAGAAGGGTGCAAGTGAATCACAAGCAAGTGCATACGGTGATCGCAGAAGCAGGTGTACAGAGGAATCCCAATAAATGGGATGGAGATAATTGGGATTCTATGGATTCCAATGAGGCTTGATACCTTAGGTTTTAAGTTTTTCTGTTCTGTTTTGGTGTGCAGTGTAGCAGGCACAGGGCCTGCAAGGGCCCCGTGGTGAGCAGAAGCCTAAAGATAGGAAATGCTAAGTCATGGTGAATGGGCTAGAAAGACCCTTTTCTGCCTTTGGACACCTGCTTATCTCTCTGTAACCCTATAGGTCACTTTCCTTTAACCCTTGCTATTGGACAATTTCTGATCCCCCTGTATCCTATATAAAGGGCTGTTTTAGCCTGGTTCTGGTAGAAGAGCTGTCACTGGAACCCTTCTCAGAAGACTCAATAAAGACATCACTGTGGAACTCCAAATGGACTTCTCTCTCCCCTGCGTCTGCCTGCCTGCGGCACCTAGTAAGCTAAGAGCTGAGATCACAATGAGCTGATAATCACTAAAGAGCTGATATCACTTAAGCTTGCTTAGGTTGCCAGTGGCTGAGAACTGCTTGGGTACTTGGGCAGTCTGTCCCGGAGAGGACTGCGCTATCCAGACCCATGCGGCCTGCTGGAAGACACCCTGAACCCAGCAGGAGGCAGTATTAGTGCAGCTTTAAGCTTTATATTGTGTTACTAGGATCTTTTCACAGGGTGGTGAAGACAAAACAATCCTATTCTAGCTGGGGACTTACGGACAATCTCTTCAAACTTCGGGCCCAAAGCATAAACAACGTGAAAATAGGAGGGCGAGAAAGTAAGCAAGGAGGATGAAACTTCATAATTTGAAGCTATTAATTGGACAGTTAACTCCTATATGCAAATGGACTAAAACTTATTAAAATGTGAGATCCTGTGATCAAGCCCTCTTTTGCTTCCATCTTGGAGTCACCTGGGCAGAGCCACGACTGTGGCTCTGGTACTGCCAGGGTGTGGCCTTTGAAGACACTTCAAGAAATATCCACTTTATTCCTCTTAACTCCATCTAGCATCTGTTCCAGCTCCTTAAGGCATCAGGCTGGTTCCACAGATGAATTTGTTGATGTGTGACCAGCACGGAGATGAAAGATAGAAGTAGAGGAGAGGACAGAAGCGAATGGTCAGCATGTTAGCAGAGATGTGACAGAGGATTATACTCAGCATGAAGTAAATTATATAATTGAATGGTTTAGGTAAAGAGCAGGGAAACCCCTCCTCTCTTGAATGGTGCATTTGCACTATTAGGGAGCATTTGGGGTAACCCTAGACTCAGGGAACTCTAAGAAATTTTTAGTTTTGAGCTCAGCTTCTTTTGTGCGGGATGCATTTTGGAATAATGTTCACAATACTGATTTGTTAGTTTTGGCTGCTCAAGGATATAATGCTCAATACCCTACAGAAAATGGATAGGATCTGAACATCAGTGGTATACTTTGCCAGACTGTATAAAATAAATAAAGAAGGAGGGAATGAGATCAGCTATCTTTATTGGAGATGCTGATTCTACAATGCGGAATGCTTTGTCTGTCACTGTCAGAAATAAACTGATTAGGATGGCTCCACCAGCATATAAAAATGTAATCATGGCTCTCTTGATTTAGGAGACAGGGAATCCCCTGGATGAAGTAATTGAGAAAATGCAGCAGTTGAGTAACCTTGTTAAATGGGGCCCATGGGGAAGTGCAGGAAATCAAGACACTTGAGATAGCTATAAGGGGAGTGAAAACAGAATTCCTCATAAGGAAATGTTTCTGGCTTTATTAAAGGATGGTATGTCTCGGGAGAAACTTGATTATGTTCCAACTCATAACTATGGCCGATCTATTAACAGAGAAGGTTGAATAAATGTAGTAAGAAAGTGCAAAATTCTGTGGCAAACAATCCAGGAACAACTCAGCCTATGTCATCCCTGCTGGAGACTCAACAGGATTTCACATCTGATCACAAAGGGCCCTCTCCAAGTGGATCGGTTATTCCAGGGGAAAAGGCAGATTGGGAATCATATTCTGATTTGTATCCTTGGAAAGAGATTAGGGAAATTGTTGCTGTGCAAGCTGATCTGTAGATAGCATTAATCCAGTTATAAATAAGAAATCCAGCCCAGCTTCATTAACTAGCTTCTGGGCTGACTGACTGTTGAAGATTGCAATGCAAGTTGTTTTCAATTACTATCTGTATGGCAGATTACCTTTGTCAAGTGGGCAGTTTGCTTTATCTCTCTCTTTGAGTGACCACATTCACACCTCCATCCGAAAGGGACATCTGCTGATAACAGACTATTGAATGTAACAGCATGACTGATAAGAACTATAACATTCCATGGTGAGATGCTTCGCCCAGAGGGAGAAGCCAAGCATTGCTACCCAGATATAATCCAGAAGTTTTTGAGACACCGGTACAGCTTTCTCCACGGGATTCCCCAGAGAAACAGCAGCTGTCTTCTTCTTCCACGGGATCTTCTGAGGCAAAGTAGAAATTTTCCAGGGTAGAAATCCATTTTGATTTAGGTGAAATGTACATTTTTGAGTTGAGTCTGTGTTCAGAAAACATAGCTATTTAGCCTGACTGCAGAACCTAGGCTCAGAGAAGTTGCTTCAGTGAAGGACAGAGATAAGGGGGGAGAGACAGAGGGTGATAGAGAGAGACAGAGAGACTTCTGTGAGAGCAGGTCAGCCTGACCTAGGAATTCTTTCTGATAAAGAAGAACTAGCAGCAAATGTCACGCGAAATTCGTAAAAATGAATATGTATGAACCTATTGTGAAATTGTAAGCATATGTATCTGAGAGGGAGATAAAAAGAGACCTGAAGTTCCCAGAGGTATGCATGTCATTTTAGGGGAATGATTCCCACATGCATCCAGCGCTGTAATAAACATACCGGCTTTACAACTTCCACAACAGTTGTGGGGTTTTGATTATCGCCGCAAAACATTCTGGCACCCCAGATGGGACCGTCTCTGTCCCTGCAGGGGCAGAAGGGATAGACGGACCTCCAAGGCACGCCCCCGGGATTTTCCCGGAGGAGCTCTGCTCATCTTGGCTTGCCTTCTGCGGAGACAGACAAAGACCTGCTGGTATGCGGAGGATACGGTATGTATTGAGGGACCCCCGGGAGAAAAGAGAGATAGGACGGATGAATAAGTCACTCAGAGATGTCTGAGTGCTCAGCCTGTAGATGCAGCTGATAGAGCACTTGGACTAGAGACGGAGGTTCACTGTCTGATAGAGCGGCCGCTAGCGACCCTGGGGATAGGTCGAGTGAACCTGTGTGTGTGTGTGTGTGTGTGTGTGTGTGTGTGTGTGTGTATTGTCCGGACACTGTATCATTGTATGGTAAATGCATTGTGTAGTTAATAGTAATGTGTCTGTAATCATGAGTGTGTAGCGTATGAAAGAGAGAGCAAACAAGTAAGTTCACCCATAGCGCGGGAGGGTGAGTTCTACCTGTGTTTGAAGCAGCCGGGTGAGGCTTGAGGCGCCGGCTGCGGCAGGCTGTAGGGGCAGGGAGTGACCTGCAAAGAAGTGGAACAAGTGGAGAAACGTCAGTGAAGATATTTATTGTGTTTAAATTTGGTGATTTGTGTAGATTTGGCACATTTTAACCGTGATACGAGCTCAGGGATTTCCTTTGCCCTGGGAGTTTGGACTTGCTCTCCGGAATTTCACTGTATGCTGTTATTTTGATTGTGTCCAGAGAAAGCTGATGTGAGTAAATGCTGAATTATTGTATGCTGTGTTGTGTTGAGAAAAGTAAGCACTTTGAGAGATATGCCCTTTCCCAGTGATTTTGTGTAGTTCTTCCCCCGCATTGTAGTAATTTAATTCTCAGATTGTATAGTGGTGTTTGTGGAGATTTTAAGATTTTGTTTGCAACAAGTGTAGCATTTTACACAGAAGAACTATGATATGGTGATTTATGTTTAACTGTAGTAAAGTGAATTAAAGGAATTCCAAGAATTCCTCCCCACAGCAATTCAAGCCCTGGCTCTAGTGAATTTGAGATAAGAGGTGTGTGTCTGTCTGTGTTTGTGAGCATATCAGAGTTTTTGCTGTAACAAGCACAGCCTTTTGCAAGGCAGTAAAGTGAGTGTCAGTAGAAACAAAGCTTTAATTAGATTGTGCAAGAAGCGAAAATAAAAAAGACTGACATTTTGTAAAACAAAGTTTAAATAGAAGAGATGAATGAGTTTATGGGACTTCAGTAGGTATTATAGTAAGCTTAGACTGAGAACAACCTGCCGTAGAGGTTAAGTGATAAACGCCGAAGTAATAAACGAGATAGCCTGCAAGCAATTCCTGGGAGTTTTTAGTGCATTGAGAGGCTGGCACCTTATATGCAATGCAGAGTTTGCGAGAGGCGCTGGTATTGCTGTTCTGTGTCTTAAGTGTAAATTAAATGTTCCTGATCAAGCCAATTCAGAACCTGAGTTCTTAAAGCTTGTGTGTGGAGAATCACATCTAATACCTGCCACCTGAATGTCTGTGTATGAAGAAAAACTGAGAAAAGACACTGTGAGGCTTGGGGGGAAACAAGATAGCATAAGGGGAAGGAGATAATGAGAACTAACCAGAGCAAAGAAGTTCCTGAACTAACCACTTTAGGGAGGGGCTCACTGGGACAAGGCTGCCAGTAGGAGCGGCTCAGAAAATAAAAACATTTATAATACCTCATTGCAGTTAATGCGGTTTTAAAATGAGAAAGTAAATGAGATAAAGTCCCGTATGCTGATGTGATTTTTTGCCTTAAGAAATCGCCCAGAATGGCAGAGTAACTGTGGGTTCAGAGCTCCCTCTGACCTACTGGTGTAGTTCTTGAAAAAAAAAAAAAGAAAAAAAACAAAGCAAAGAGAAGGCAAATCAAATGTGTTGTTCAGCATGCAGCATAAGATAGCAATGTATGAAGTCAGACAAAGATTATCATGCTGAAACGCAAAGCGATTACAGTTCGCAAAATGAGTACATATGATTTGTTGCAAGCTCCTCCTAAGGTAAGGGAGGAAGGATAAAGATGACCTCCCCAAAAGGGAAGAGGACTCAGGCTCCAAAAGTATACCCATTCGCACCCATCCCCCTCCTAGCAGTACAATTTCATCCAGAACTAGGAGGTAACAGACCCCTCTGTGAGAGGCAGTGAGATCAGAAGAAAGAAAAGGGTAGAATTTTAGTTGATACAGGGGCCACATATTCAGTTTTAAATAAAGCTTTAGTACCTGTGGAGCATGTTTATGTTGTAGTGTGGAGAACAACTGGCCAGTCTGAGAAGGCATACTTTTGCAAACCCTTAAAGTAATGTGTACTTAGAAGCTTTTGTATATGTTCAAATCGGTAAACATTCTCAAATGAGGAGGTTACTCTAGAAGCAAATGATATAAAGATGATAAGCTCAACATTAACAGCCACTGAAATTAAGAAAGACATTAGTAAAGAGATGTTAGAATAAGTGAATAAGTAAATAAGTATTTTCGGAGGTATAGGCCTCTGCTGTACCAAGGAAAGTGAAAAATGCCCCCCATAGTAATCAAGCTTAAGGAAAGAATACAACCAGTGAGAATTGAACAGTACCCCCTCAAAAAGAAGATAAAGAAGAAACCAGCCCAATAATTGATAGTGCTAGATTGAGAGCTGTCAATAAGATAACAAAGAATTTATACCCTGTGGTAGGAAATCCATAAACTTTACTAACTTGTTTAACACCTGAGCTAACCTGGTTTACTGTTTTAGACCCGAGAGATGCCTTCTTTTGCCTCCCTATCCACGAAGCCAGACAGAAAATTTTTGCATTCGAATGAGAAAGCCCTAGAAGCAGTGCAAAACACAGCTTACATGGTCCATGTGCCTGAAGGCTTCAAAAATTCCCCCACTCCGATTGGAGAACAACTTGCAAAGATCCAGAGTCCTGAGAAGCTCCACAAGAAGAAGAAAGGCTCTTGCAGTACATAGATGATCTTCTAGTAGCCACTCAGACGAAAGAAGCATGTGTGCCCAAGACAGTAAGCCTTTAAAATTTCCTAAGACTGCAAAGATACAGAGTATCAAAGAAAAAGGCACAGGTAGTAAAACAGAAAGTAATCTACCTGGGGTACGAAGTGAGTGCTAGGCAACGGACTTTAGGGCAGGGAAGCCATATGCCAAACCCCGAAACCCCAGACAACAAGGAACTCCGAACCTTCTTAGGCATGGCAAGGTAGTGCCAGCTGTGAGTTTATAATTATCGACTGCTTATCAGACCCCTCTATGCTCTTAATGCCAATGGAAACAGAGATCTCCAGTGGACAAAAGAAGCCACACGGGCCTTTCACCAGCTAAAGAGTGCCCTCATGTCAGCTCCAGCTTTGAGACTTCCAGATGTAAGTAAACCATTCTTTCTATTTTCCCATGAAAAACAGAGACTTGCCCTGGGAATACTAGCTCAAGACAGTTGCTTACTTCTCTTAGCAACTAGATGCAACAGCCAAAGGATGGCCAGGTTGCCTCAGAGCTGTAGCAGCAGTTGTGCTGAATATTCAGGAGACACCCAAGTTTACCCTGGGACAAAAATGACTGTGCTATTTTCCCATACAGTGTCCGCAGTACAGGCAGTAAAGGGTAGCCACTAGTTCTCACCATAGAAGTTCCTGAAATACCAAGCCATCATAGTAGAGCAAGATGATGTAGAGATAGTAGTGACTAATATTGTCAACCCAGCTTCTTTTCTCAATAGAATCAAAGAGAAGCAGTACACCACGATTGCCTAGAGACCATTAAAGCTACTTACTCCAGATGCCCAGACTTGAAAGACACTCCTCTAGACGATGCAGAGACCTAGTTCACTGACAGGAGCAGCTACATTGCCAGTAGAAAGTGACATGCTAAGTACACAGTGACTACCTGCAGAGAGGTAATAGAGTCTAGACCCTTACCAACAGGTACCTCTGCACAGAAGACCGAGATAAATGCCCTGACCCATGCCTTAGAAACAGCAAAAAGAAAAGAAAATAAACATCTATACAGATTTAAGTTATGCATTCAGAGTCGTGCATGCACATGGAGCCATCTAGAAAGAGAAGAGACTGCTAACCTCACAAAGAAAGAAGAGACAATCCAGCTGCTAGAAGCAGTTCAGCTGCCTGAAAAGGCATATTAAGGCACACCAGAGAATGAACTCAGAATTAGAAGAAAGAAATGAGCTGGCAGATGGAGAAGCAAAGAAATCAGCAAAAGGTGAGGTAATTATGGACAGATTTTCCTCGAAGGTAAGCCAGAATATAATAATACTAATCAAAAGAGACATGCAACCATAAGGAGTGGGCTACCATTGAAAGAGAGCTAGTAATCCCTTCCCATTTTCATAGTCACTAGTGAAAGAAGAGCACTAGAAAACACACTAGGACCTAACTACTTAAAAGCTTTTATAAAAAGTGTTGCTCCTTTCCCAGAATGACCAAGGCTGCCAGTATTATAGAGTGCATCAAAATGAAGTCTTGACTTTGAAGTAGTAGTTTCCACAGGCTTTCTAGAACACACATCTGACTGAAAGAATCGTAGCCAAGAATTTATATGCCACTATCACTCAAGTAAACCGACAGTGAGATCCTTGCCTCCAGACTAACCCCAAAAATACCCCCAGGCCGAAACTCAGTCAGACTGGGAGAAGCCATGAGCCTGGACAGCAGTGGCAAATTGACTTTTCAGAACTGCCAAAGAAAAAGAGGTATCGGCATTTACTGGTATTGACATTTACTGGTATTGACAGATACATTTTCAAGGTAGCTAGAAGCATACCCCGCCAAAACTGTCAAAGCTCGAGAAGTGACCAAGGTATTATTACAAGAAATAATACCACGCTTCAGAGTTCCAGCCGCAATATCCTCAGAAGATCACATTTCATTTCCAAAGTAGTGCAACAGATTAGTAGCCACCTGGGCATAGATTGAAAACTTCACACTCCATATGCCCCCAATCAAGCAGCCAGGTAGAGAAAATGAATCATTTGATTAAGCAGCAGATTATAAGATTAGGGCAGGAAGTTAATCTACCCTATTCCCAAGCTCTTCCACTGACACTATTGCAAATTCGAACTAAACCTCGAGCTAAAGGAAAGCTGAGTCCTTTTGAAATGCTTTATGGAAGACCATATAGAATACAAAAGGGAATGTCCACCCACATTGGGGAGGTAACACTGGCCACCTACATGGTGGCTTTAAGCAAACAGCTCAGAGAAATAGAGAAACACGTGGCTGGAACTCGGAGCAGGGAGTTAGATAGGCCAGTACATAACATAGAGTCTGAAGATTATATATATGGTAAGCCTCTTGCAGAAAAGACTTTAGAACCACAGTGAGAGGGACCACTGCAAGTACTTCTCACCACCTTCACCGCAATCAAGATCAAAGAGCAGAATGCCTGGATCCACCACTCTTGAGTGACAAAAGCCCCAAAAGCCCCTTAGAGAGTGACATCAAGAGACAATGAACTGAGATTAAGCTTACTCAGACAAAATGAGTCTATTGTGGCCAAGAGTAGTTTGTAATTTCATTCACAGAATTGTTTTAGCACTTAGTACAGTTCAAGATAATATGTCTTTAGCTTTCAGTTGTATACAAGTACAGTTATAGATGCAAGCAACAGCAGCTCTGATCATATGAGAAAAGAGTGAAAGTAATTTTCCAGCTGAAATTCAGAAAGTTGTCTAAGATAATGCGATTGATTTTGAAAAGAACTTTCAATCCTAGTAGACTATGGTAAATTTCACCTATTATCCTGCTTCTAATGTAGCCACTGCCTTTGTGCTTACCATATGTAATGCCATTGTTTACGTTATCCATCCCATCATTGCACTAAGATTAAATCATAAAAAAACAGTGCCCTACCCTTTAGAACATAGAGTGCAGGCACGAAAAGTGAATGAAAAGTAGCAAACAGTAAACATAGAATCCTGCATTACTAGAGAACAGCTGAAATTCATTTGTGAAAGCAATACTATTAATGCCCAAGATGTGTGTCTAGGCTCTGAACAGAGTATTTGCCACTTCGAAGTTCATCCAGTCACTGACCAGAAAACTGTGCTCGTATATACTCTTAAAGAGTGTGTGTGCTTAAATCTGCTTGTGCTGCTGTAAAGATTGATAACAACGATGTTATTTTGTCTAGAAGAAATCATTCTAATTTTTGTATTTGTAATTTGTTAAGATTATCAGGTGTAGTTTTTCGTACTTAGCCTGAGTGACATCCCACCAGTTGATTAAAACCAATTGCACAATGTATCACAGACTATCACCTACTCCTATTAGAATGGACCTTACATTAGTAAAACAATTAATTAAGCACCAAGACCTACTAGAAATCTTAAAGAAAAACCCAAGAAAGCAGAGAAAACTGGCCAACGTGATATAAAAAGAAATAACTAGAATTCTGCAAAGAATAAAACAAAATGCAGATCATCACTAGTAAGATGTGGTCTTTGAGTAGTCACCAACTGCAAATAGAATCTTTAATAAGTTGTGTCATCCCATTGTAGTTTTGTTAATATTAGTTAGAATAAGTTTAAAATTATCCATTATGTTGCTAATTTAGAATTAGAAAATACTACAGTGTTGCAGTGTGATGCCCCTCAGGTGTGCCAAACTTTCCCCTCCCCCTTTGCCCTCCTGCTAAGAGCTGTCCATCAATCTTAACATTCCAGCAAGGGCATCGTGTGTGTGGTTGGCAGAAGTTCAAAAGCTGCCCTTCAGGTCCGGTCTCATTGGCCCGTCCAAGCGTCTATATCCCTTGAGCCTTCCCCTCCTCCCACCTGGTTGGCCCTTACCTGTCTTTTCCCCTCCCCCTGTCCCCGGGGCTTAAAAGGAGACGAGACCATGCGGTCGGCATTCTATTGGGAGCTGTTAAAACATTCAGAAGTCTACCATGCTGAAATAAAACTCTGGATTAAGACTCTACGACAGAATCCTCTCCTTTCTCTTCACTGTCACCTGAACCTTTTCCACCAGAGGTAAACTGAGTTCCTACTTTGCCTGGATTTGTTCTGAGTGCCTAGCTGCAGCATCCAGCTGGCCAAAGGTATCTCTGAGGTGAAACACCACAGCTGCTGCCTTTGGTCCAGCAGCAAGGGCCAGACGAAGCCAGGTACGTCCCACCCAGTAATATTGGGATTAATATTCTATACTACAGCGAGTAGCTGTGTTAACCTCCTTATCAAACACACATAGTAAAGCACTAAAGTATACTTATTGTCATAAGAATTTGCATGAAGTAAAAGAATTTACGTCCTCCTTTAAGGAAAGGGGGAACGAGGCAAAGTAGAAATTTTCCAGGGTAGAAATCCATTTTGATTTAAGTGAAATGTACATTTTTGAGTTGAGTCTGTGTTCAGAAAACATAGCTATTTAGCCTGACTGCAGAACCTAAGCTCAAAGAAGTTGCTTCAGTGAAGGACAGAGATAAGGGGGGAGAGACAGAGGGTGATAGAGAGTGACAGAGAGACTTCTGTGAGAGCAGGTCAGCCTGACCTAAGAATTCTTTCTGATAAAGAAGAACTAGCAGCAAATGTCACGCGAAATTCGTAAAAATGAATATGTATGAACCTATTGTGAAATTGTATGCGTATGTATCTGAGAGGGAGATAAAAAGAGACCTGAAGTTCCCAGAAGTATGCAAGTCATTTTAGGAGAACAATTTCCACATGCATCTAGCACTGTAAAAACATACCGGCTTTACGACTTTCACAAAAGTTGTAAGGTTTTGATTATCTCCGCATAACACTTCAGAGGAAGAATACATCCTTCTCTACAGATCCCCCTTGCTCCAACAGAACCACACCTGATACTTCAGGAGGACTGCAGCCACATTTCCAATTGGACTGCTACCAACACCCTGACACACAGGGTGTCAGGTTGGGTTCGGACACTGTCATTGTTGTTCTAGTGTACTGCATTGTTTATTTTATCCTTTTTTTTTCCCTATTAAAGAACTGTTATTTCCTGCTCCCATATTTTTGCCTGAGAGCCCCTTAATTTAAAATTTATAGCAATTCAGAAGGGTGGGGAGGGTTTACATTCTCCATTTTAGGAGAGGCTCCTGCCTTCCTTAGCAGACTCCTGTCTTTCCAAACCAAGACACTGACAGAGGTTCCAACCAATGGCAGCTCTCCTAAAATGCCAGGATTTGATTGGTTCAGAGTCTAGGGGGTGCAGAGACCAGACCAATGTCTGTATAGCATCGTGAGTTTTTGAATTGTCTATAAAAGGAGGTCGGAAACAATAAACCAGACTGTTTGGCTGATGAAAACATGGGAAGTCTGTCATGTTTTAAGTCTCAGACATATGAACACCAACACATCAGGAAATAGTTCAGAGTAATAAACAAGATTGAGATAGTGGCCAAGCAGCAGTGCAATGGGCGCAGACAGACTGGCTGCTCCATGTAGAGCTTACAATTTTTTTGAAAAACCAGTCCTTGCAAACAGTAAGAGCTTTAATTGACACTGGAGATGAGGCCTCTTTAATATTTCAGAACTCCCAGAAATTTAAAGGATAATCTGTAATTAGTACAGGTCTGGGAGGGAAACAAATTAAAACTGTATAAACACAAATAGAAATGAAAATAGGAAATTTCAAAAAATGCTCTTACTTAGTTATGATTGTCCCTGTCCCTTAATATATAATAGGGATTGTGGGAGGATGGATTGTAGGAGAATAGAGGTAGTGCTGAAGGCAATCTCACCCCTGAGGAGTTGCAGCTGTACTAATTATGAAAGAGTAGGAACAGCCCTGCTGTTAATAGGCCACAGCTATGTCCAATAAAGATGGGTGTTATAAAAGAATGAGTTAGTTGACCAAGAAGAGATCTGGAGAGTTGTAGTTTGTTGGCAGTGCTGCAAGGAGCAGTAAGGGTTAGTATGTATTGCAAGGGACAGTAGGGGTTAGGTGGTCGTGCAAGGGACAGGAAGGAGTCAGCCGACCATGCAGAAGGAAGAGAAAAGGAGTCAGTATTACGAGAAGTTGCCCATGGGAACTCACAGAGAGAAGGTATGAAAGTTTTATAGTAAGATGATAAACTGACAGTGGCAGTCAGATTGGTGCCAAGCACTGACACCAACAATTGGTGGCCTGTACAGGGATGAGTTCCAACAAAGGATAGAAAGTCTAATGGGATTTACCCTCAATCTTCCTGATAGTCAATACCAATTTCAAATAAAGAACCATATTAATGTCTGGAGAATTTTGGTAGAAAAAGTAAAAATGCCTCCTGCGCAGATTCCTGTTCCAACCAAATTAGTCACCATAAAACAGTGTGGTGTTCCTAGAGAGCATAAAGAAATAACAGAGACAATTAAAGATTTGTTGAATACTGGAGTTTTAAAATCAACTAGCACAGTTTGGCATAATCTGGTATGGACTGTCAAAAAGAATGATGGGTCATGGAGAATGACTAGATTGTAGGGAATTAAAAAAGCACACTCCACCTCTCACTGCAGCCATACCAGACAGTTACTTTAATAGAAAAAATTCAGAAGCATTCAGGAACTTGGTATGCTGTGATTGATTTGGTAAATGCAGTTTTTTACTATCCCAGTTGCAGAAGAACATTGGGATCAACTTGCCTTTACGTGTCAGGAGCGGCAGTACACTTTCACTCGATTGCCTCAGGGATGATTACATAGTCCTACAATCTGTCACCAAATAGTGACTAAGCATTTGGATGAGATAGAGCTGCCTCCTCATATGCAAGTACTTCATTATATAGATGACATTCTAATTGTCATGGTTTGACGCTGGCACAATGCCAGTGCCCCCATGAAAATATGTGTTCCCTGGTGTCTGCTGTGAGATGTGACCAGGAATAGAGCAAAGCAGGCTCCCACTTAAAATAAAGAAGAGAAAACTTTATTAACCTACAACTCTATGTAAAAAGAAACACACGGAACTCAGAATGAAAACCTTTCAAAAACATTTCCTCCTCCCCTCACCAAATTTCCAATACATCCATCCCTCAGATCACCAACTCTCAGTCCATCACCACCCTTTAGATAATCAATTCTCAGTTCATCAAGGAGTGAGGAGTCCCCCTTGTGCTATAGGCTTCTGTGGGATCTCAGCACATTGTTCCCAATGTCCAGAGATGCCAGGAGAACCCTTGGGGGTCTCGAAAATCCTGGAATGTTGCCAAGAGTGTCTGGTGGCTTGATTTTGATCCATCCACAGAAATAACAAGAGTTTGAGGACAAGAGAATCACTTTAGAATAAAAGGTGTAAAATAGACACATTTAGAAAGTGAAATATAGACTTTAAGGTTTTTTGGGTACAGGGGGGTTATGGAGACAAGATGGAGGGATCAGGGCGTGTCTTGTCCTTCTTCTTCCTTCTTCTTGTCCTCCATCTCCTGTGGTGATGTTGGCATTTGGGGATTGGTTTATGGTGAAGGTGCACTTGCCAACATGGGTGAAAAGCATTGGGAAATAAAGGTAAATATTATGTACGTAGATATTAGTATAAAAAGACATGACCGCCCCGTGGGTGGTCAGAGAGTGCCTGTGACTGCTTGCAGATCAGACCTCTGTTGGGCAGACAGAAAATTTTGTAGATAAGAAATAATAAACAACCTGAAGACCGAAAAGCTGAAGAGTCCAGACTCATCCTTTAAAACGCGTGCCACCCAAGAACCACACTACCCGTGTCGGGGCAGAGACAGACAGCCGAACCCGACATTTGGCGTCCCTGGGTGGGCACCCAGTGGGCACCCGGTGGGCACCCGGCGGACGACCCAGTGAGCTACTTGGCAGCGACCGGCGATCCAGCAGCATCCGGCAGCATTCGCTGAGCCACGGTGAGCTCTGTTGTGCACCTCTTGCACAGGGGCAGCCTTGAAGCACCGAGTGGGCAGCTCCCGAGCTGGACTCATTCCCAGGAGAGCACTGATAACTCCTTGGGAAAACAGCCAGAAAACAGCCAGCAGAATCTGCAGAAGCGGCGGCCGCAGAGAACACCGCACTCCACCTCCACCGAAGAAAGTTCGTAGCAGGACAGCCCGGATCGGAATCGGAAAAGGCGCCTCCGAATCCATCTCCTGTGACCTGCAGGCCAGAGACCAGGAGCCTTCGGACTGCTCTGACGACAGGAATTCGGTGAGAAGGTCAAGAATTAAGAACATGGGGGGTACACTTTCCCAGGAACAAATAGAGATTCTGTCCGACCTACAGGGCGTGGCAGACACACACACAAGGGGGATCCCAAAGAAAAAGCTTAGAGAATTATTGCTGTGGGTGCGGTGTAATTACCCGTACTCAGAAACAAGATTGTTATTTGAAGTAGGCTTTTGGCAAGAAGTTAACAGACACCTATATTTTCTAGCCACCAATGATGATAAGACAGCCTTGAAATTGCTGTCTTCAGCAAGAATTATGTTAGAGGCGACCTCGACTCAGTTGAGAGGGTCAGCCAGGCAACAAGTTGTTGCAGGTCCCAAAAGGGCGGAGGGACCAGAGCAAGGCTCCAAGCAGAGATTGGCTCTGATCTCAATTAGCCCGGGGGGAAAGGTGCCCGAGAAGAGGGGACCGGGAGAAATGTCATTGCCTTCAGTCCCACCATCCCGAAAACCCAAGGGAACCCGAAAGCGCCCCGAAACTCCAGAGAGTGCAAGGGTTTCAGACTCTGACTCAGACACAGATGATGCCATTCTACTCCCTGATGAAATAAAGTTTTCTCCTAGCGATATCGAGGAATCAGAGGGAGAGGAGGTGGAAAAAGTGGCGGAGTCGGGGAGGGGGGTTCAAAGGGAACAAGCGGGGAGGGGGGATGCGCTCTCTTGCGGCATGCGCGGCGGCGCGGAAGCGGCGGCGGCCGGCAGGGGGGGCGTGGAGGCGATGGGAGACACGGGTTCTGGTGCGGCTTTTACGAGCACAACGCCGAAAGCAGCGGCGGCTCCATTTAGCGCGGTGTCAAAAATGCGCGGGTCGAGCAAGACTCAAAGGACGGCCGGGGAGGACTTTCAAACCGATGCGGCAGCGTCAGACACGGGCAGCAAGGGCGGAGCAGCTGCAGAGCTCCAGCGAGCTGCCACGGAGGGACGCAGGAGACGCGCGGTGGTGACGTCAGACCCGGAAATCTGGACCCGGAGATCGGCTCGAATTGCAGCGCGAAGGGGGGAACCCGCGGGGGGGGGGCTGCGCGCTTCGGCGAGGGGTGTGGATACAGCGTCAGAGGAGGAGGAGAGAGGGGCAGGAACAGACAATAGGGAGGAGACTTCGGAGGTGGAGCGGGACGGAGACAGTGACGTCAGTACAGGGGAAGCAGGGGGCGTCCCCGAAGGCAGGCAGGCGCGGGAAGTGCCGGCGGAGCGAGGTCGGGGGCGGGTCCGATCCTCTGTGACGTCTGGGGCGAAAAGGAGGGGCCACGTTCGGGGTTCGACATCCCGGGGCTCCACCCCCTCTCCGAGACCGATGCCTTTAGTTTCAAATCCTATGGTTCAAACCCCTTCCACTCAAAAGCATTCAAGTATTCAGCCCTCAATGCCAGCTCAGTTAACAGGCATGCAAACTCGGTCTCAAACACGGCTGCGAGCGTTGCAGTCTGCCGAGCAGGAAGCGACGGAGTTCGTGTCGTCATCAAGGTTGTCCAGGCAGGCGACAGCGCCACCTCGTGGAGGGACGACCACATTGCAGGACATGTCGGAACTGCTCGACAGCGCCACCACATCACCTGCTGGCCAAACTGCGACAATGCAGCAATTTTTTCCAACAATTTATAAAAAGAAAGCTACATTAAAGAAAACAAAAACAAAAACAACACAGCAAAAGGATAATACTCCATCAACTTCAGGATCATATGAAGTTGAAGACAGCTCCGATGAAGCACAGCCTCAAGAAGAAGAAATTATACACATTACAGCAAGAGAGGGAATTCCAGCATGGATGCTTTCAGCAGCGGAAGCAGCAAAGAATCTCCTGCAGTCTTTTGATGCAGCAAAAAGAACACGTTCAAGAGAGCCTCAAGTTTCATTTCCAGATTTAGGAGCAAGACCAAAGACCTCAAGTCGAAGAACATGGAACGAAGGATCACCAAGAGCCTCCACGATTCCATTGTGCAGGCAATGGCCAATGGAGTTTCCAGAGGAGGAAGAAGAACAGCCAATAGAACCAATAGACTGGAAGGAAATTAGAAATGAATTATCAAAAGAAAAGGGTTTGATCAGAGGATCAGGAGACATAATAATGCCAGTGACGTATGATGCACAAGGCCAAAATCCAAGGTGGTAAAGGTTGGGTCACGCGGTGATCAAGGACTTATCAAAGGCCATTCAGAACAATGGTCTGAATTCGCAGTACTTCAAACAGCTCCTGAAGGGGACATTCAATATGTATGATTTCACGCCATTCGACATTCGATGTCTTGTGTCGATGATTCTCACTGACACACAAAGTCTTATCTGGGACAGAAGATGGAGAAGATATCTCACAGAGTTGAGAGCCAGCTATCAAGGTGGGCCAAACGCAAACCTCACAGAAGCACAGTTAGCAGGAGATCCTCCAGATGACAATCCAGTGGAGTAAGCAGCACGGCTTCCACGACGGGTGTTGAATGACATCAAAGAAGCAGCACGCAAAGCAATCTTGCAGATTGCTCCGGCGGGAGTTCCGGACATCCCATTCTCATGCGTCAGGCAAGGTCCCACAGAACCATTCTCATCTTTCATAGATCGACTCACGCAAGCTGTGGATCGACAGGTGACGATTGATGAGGCGAAGCAACCTCTCATGGAAAGTCTAGCTTTCGGCAATGCCAACCCGGATTGTCAACGGGTCATCAGCGCAATGCCAGGACGGCCATCCTTGGCAGAGATGGTGGAGGCATGCAGCAGAGTGGGAACACCTCAGCACGTTGCGTCGATCGTGAGGGATGAACTGAGAGGAGAATGGGGAGAACAGATAAGAAGAAACCCGGAGAGGCAGTCAGAAGATCAGGACAAGGTTGAAAAGATGCTGGAAAAGGTACTCCAACAACAGAGTGAAAACATAAATAAAGTTCTTGCAACTATCCAGAAGAAGAGCACTCCATCAAGAGGACAATGCTACAAATGTGGGGCGTTTGGACACTTGAAAAAGAATTGTCCACATGCACACACACAAGTGCAGACACAAAAGCCTGCAAAGCCACTTTGTGCGCGGTGTGGAAGAGGAAGACACTCTGTGAAAGAATGTTTTTCCCAGACAGACGTGGAAGGGAATCCTCTACCGCTTCCGGGAAACGGGAGAAGGAGCGCGCCCACAAACCGTCAGCGCGCGTCGACACAAGTGATGGCGGTGACACAACAACCAACAGGACAGTCATCGGGGATCGTCAAGCAGACGCCCTCAGCAAACTCCTCAGCCGATTCTCAAGCGACCCAGAACTCCTTCCACCAGGGGCACAGTGCACACTGGCAACTTCCAAATTAATTTGCTTTCTGGATGAAGGTCATGCGGAGGTTCCAACAGGAATCCGCGGAGATTCATACAAAAAACAAGATTTCTTAATAATAGGACAGGACAGGAGCAGAATCCTTGGACTTATTGTTTATCCATCAGTTGTTTCCGCAGATAAAAATACGGAACTGACAGTTCTGGCAAAAGCACTTCGTCCACCATTGACCGTGGCGGAGAACACTCAGATCGCGAGAGCTTTTGCTCTGCCACCACACGCCATTGAAGTCATGTCAATCTTCGATGAAGAAGGGCTTCCTTTGAGGGAACATGTCGAAATACATACCACATGGGTAAAACATATAGGTCGAGATCGACCCACGCTCACATGCCAATTAACTTGTGGAGACAGAACAATAGAGGTCAGAGGCATGCTCGACACAGGAGCAGATGTCACAGTAATATCCTACATCTTTTGGCCTCGCAACTGGAGCTTGATTGCGCCCTTGGGATCGCTCTCAGGCATAGGGGGAGTTTCTCTGTGTCTGCAGAGTGAGAATGCCATTGTTGTCACGGGACCAGGAAACAAGACGGCGATCATTCGTCCTTTCGTTGTGCAGAAGCCAATCACAGTTTGGGGACGAGATCTCTTGGCACAATGGGGCACGAAGATCGAGGTGGATTTTTAGTAGGGGTCACTGCGGCACTCTCCACATTGAAGTTGACTTGGAAAACAGATGATCCAGTCTGGGTGGATCAGTGGCCCCTGGAGAGAAAAAAGTTGAGTGCATTGAAAACCTTGGTCCAAGAACAGTTGCAGAAAGGACACATCAAGCCGACAAACAGCCCTTGGAATTCTCCAGTGTTCGTCATCAAGAAGAAGCTGTCAGGCAAATGGAGGCTGTTGCACCATCTCAGGAAGATCAATGAAGTCCTCGAAGACATGGGACCACTTCAGCTGGGTCTTCCATCTGTTTCGATGATTCCCAGAGATTGGCCGCTTGTGGTCATTGACCTCAAGGACTGTTTCTTCAGCATTCCACTTCATCCGGATGATGCTCCGAGGCTTGCCTTTTCAGTTCCAAGTATCAACAAGGAAACGCCTCTGCAGCGGTACCATTGGGTGGTCCTTCCTCAGGGTCTGAAAAACTCGCCGACAATCTGCCAATGGTACGTGGCACAAGCTTTGTCGCCAGCGCGGAAGAAGTTCCCGAAGGTGAGGATCATTCATTATATGGATGATTTGCTCATTGCGGCGTCAACACAACAAGAGCTGCAAAAGGCTCGTGACTGTGTCATTGCAGAAGTGCAAAAGGCAGGTCTGGAAATCAGTGTTTCGAAGATTCAGGAGGTCGCACCTTGGAAATATCTAGGGTGGAAAATCTCAGAGAAAACAATAAGGCCTCAAAAGATGGAAATCAGCACAAGAGTCAACAATCTGCATGATTTACAACAACTTCTAGGGGAAATCAACTGGATGAGGTCGATTTTAGGAATCACAAACAGTGACATTCCAGCGTTGCTTGATCTCTTGAGAGGAGATGCAGACATTCGATCTCCCAGGACGCTCACCAAGGAAGCGAAGAGGGAGTTGGAGAAAGTTACAGATGCCATTCAGAAGAGACAGGCACATCGATTCGTTGAATCGTTGCCTTTCCAGTTGGCAGTGATGGGAAAGAAAGCACAATTCCATGGTTTAATCTTCCAATGGGACGCATCTCAGAGAGATCCTTTAATAATCATAGAGTGGATTTTCCTACCGTATAGGCCTTCAAAGACAATTCTGACAGATTTGGAGATGGCAGCACAGATCATCATGAAGGGGAGAACAAGATTGCTGACAATGGCGGGACGAGAATTTTCAAAGATTTATCTGCCTTTGAAAAAAGATTATTTTGATTGGGCGATGCAGAAATCAAAAGATTTGTTAATTGCATTGTTAGCTTTTCCAGGAGCTTGCACAATCAATTTTCCACAACATAGAATGTTGCAATCGCAAATATGCTACAGAGCAAAGCCAAAAATAAGTGAAGAACCTCTGGACGGGATCACAGTGTTCACTGATGGCTCAGGGAAGACACACAAGTCGGTGATCACGTGGATGAACTCAACGACAGGGGAATGGGAATCAAACGTGAAGACGGTTCAAGGCTCTCCGCAAATTGTGGAGTTGGCAGCTGTTGTCCGAGCATTTCAGTTGTTCCAACAACCGCTCAATTTGGTCACGGACTCTGCATACGTTGCAGGTGTGGTCAAGCGATTGGAAGGTTCGCTCTTGAAAGAAGTCAGCAATGAAGTTTTATATTCCTATCTAGTGAGCATGAAAACAGTGCTAGAAAGCAGGAAAGAAGAATATTTCATCACTCACATCAGAGCGCACACAACACTTCCAGGATTTCTAGCGGAAGGGAATGCTCAGGCAGACAAATTGACAATGCCCATTTCACAAACACTTCCGGACATTTTTGAGCAAGCACGACTGAGTCATGCATTTTTTCATCAGAATGCACAGGCGCTGATGGAATCCTTTCGTCTCACAAAAACTCAGGCGAGGGAAATCATTAGTGCTTGTCCAGATTGTCAACTCGTGCAACCACCTGCTTCAACAGGAGCAGTCAATCCACGAGGACTGCAAAGTCTTCAGCTGTGGCAAACAGATGTCACAAAATATCCATCATTTGGGAGACTCAAAAATGTTCATGTGTCAGTAGATACATTCTCAGGGGCAGTCTTTGCTTCAGCACATGCAGGGGAAACAGCAGAACATGCTTGTCGACATTTTTTGCAAGCATTTGCATCATTAGGTGTGCCTCAAGAAATAAAAACAGATAATGGTCCAACATATACAGGCAGGGTGCTTGACAGATTCCTGAAAAAATGGGGTGTCAGACACACATTTGGCATTCCACATTCACCCACAGGTCAGGCAATCATTGAAAGAACACATCACACCCTGAAATCCCTTTTGGACAGGCAGAAAAGAGGGGAGCCAGAGGCGACACCACACATGAAATTAAACAAAGCATTGTATGTGTTGAATTTTCTTAACAGCTCGTCTTCTGAACCCAATCCGCCAATCGTGAGGCATTTTTCAGACAGCTCTCAGGCAAAACTAAGGGAGAATCCTTTGGTTTTGATCAGAAACCCAGAGACAGGACAAATAGAGGGTCCTTTCAAACTAATCACTTGGGGCAAGGGTTTCGCTTGTGTTTCCACAGGGCGAGGGCTGAAGTGGGTGTCAGCGTGGCACGTGAAGCCATTTCGGGGAAGAGAGCAGGAGAGCACAGATCCCAGAGGCAGAGAAACGAGTACGCAGACGGAGGAAGAAACTCAAGTTGTGAGCAGCGACTCGGAAGAAAAACGAAAAGAATAAAAACTTTGGGGGTTTTTTCCTTTGTGGCTTTGAGTGGGAGCATGACAATGAAATTTTATAAGGGTGAAGTCGTGAGCTTCATGATGCTCATGCTTTCATCTGTTGCTTTAAGCAATAGAGCAAATCTACCTGTCAGTCAGCCAAAACAAAATGTTTGGGAAGCGTTAGCCCAGGCAGCAAATTTAGAAAGTATCTGCCTGACACATTCGAAACCAGGGAAACCATTCACAGCATGCATGGTTGGGTTGCCAGTGGGCGAATGGCCAATTCCAGGACATTCTCCAATGGAGATTTCGCAGGTCATTAAAGATCCTGTGAATGAATGGTGTGCTTGGACACATCTTTTACCTGTGGCTTCTACCGAACCGCAGGAACTGGAAATTTTTGGGTCCACAACAATGGAGCTATGCATGAAATTCGAAATTTCGAATGTGTCAAGGACAAACAAAAGTGTTGATGTCACACCAAATCACGAATATTATAGAAACGCATCAGCCTGGTGCAATCACACTGTGACGACAGCCAAAGGATCAATCCAGGTTCCAGTGCAATTGCCACGTGGGTTGTTTTTAATTTGTGGGGACAGAATTTGGCACGGCATTCCTGCAAATGCCAAGGGAGGTCCATGCAGCATTGGGAGAATTTCAATGTTGTCACCAGATTTGAAAGTGTTAAGAGAGCAAAAACACAAAGAAAAAAGGTCCTTGCAACATTACAGTGTAAACTGTGATGATGAAGTGTACACTTGGGACAAGGCAAGGAGAATTGCAGCAGCAATTTTCTCACCTCAGACAGCGTCGGGGGTGGCCTTGACTCAACTGGACCACATGGGTTGTTGGTTGAGCAAGCATGCTCAATCAGTCTCTCTCGCTTTGAGTGATATGTTAAAAGACGTAAGCAGTGTGAGAGAGGCAACTCTGCAAAATAGGGCAGCAATCGATTATCTATTGCTTGCTCATGGACATGGATGTGAAGAGTTTGAAGGAATGTGCTGCATGAATCTCTCAGATCATTCAAGATCAATTCATGAAAGTATTCAAAATATAAAAGACAGTATAAAGAAACTAGGCGAAGTCACTGGATCATGGATTGATGATTTGGCGGGATTTTTTGATCTTTCTCCCTTATGGAGAGGGTTTTTAAAAATGGGATTTTATATTTTAATAATTCTCTTAGTCCTCATGCTCATCGTCCCATGCATCTTTTTGTGTGTGAGACGTGTCATGAGTCAAGTTGCCAAAGAAGTCTTCTTGGTGCAAACAGAAGGGGGAGATGTGGGATCTCAGCACATTGTTCCCAATGTCCAGAGATGCCAGGAGAACCCTTGGGGGTCTCGAAAATCCTGGAATGTTGCCAGAAGTGTCTGGTGGCTTGATTTTGATCCATCCACAGAAATAACAAGAGTTTGAGGACAAGAGAATCACTTTAGAGTAAAAGGTGTAAAATAGACACATTTAGAAAGTAAAATATAGGCTTTAAGGTTTTTGGGTACAGGGGGGTTATGGAGACAAGATGGAGGGATCAGGGCGTGTCTTGTCCTTCTTCTTCCTTCTTCTTGTCCTCCATCTCCTGTGGTGATGTTGGCATTTGGGGATTGGTTTATGGTGAAGGTGCACTTGCCAACATGGGTGAAAAGCATTGGGAAATAAAGGTAAATATTATGTACGTAGATATTAGTATAAAAAGACATGACCGCCCCGTGGGTGGTCAGAGAGTGCCTGTGACTGCTTGCAGATCAGACCTCTGTTGGGCAGACAGAAAATTTTGTAGATAAGAAATAATAAACAACCTGAAGACCGAAAAGCTGAAGAGTCCAGACTCATCCTTTAAAACGCGTGCCACCCAAGAACCACACTACCCGTGTCGGGGCAGAGACAGACAGCCGAACCCGACAGGCTTCCCCTGGAAACACAGTTGAGACCTCTTGTGTTTCCTGTCACACGTGGCACCGCCTGGAGATCATTTGCCATCGTGACATCTTCCTTCCATGCCCAGTGCTCTCACCACTGTGCATGGACCAGAGCTGCTTCTCGGGTTTTCCTTTTAAGGGTGCTTTGTCCAGTTCCAAAAAAAGAGCACAGTCTCTCACTTTCGGGACACCTGTCCCCCCCAAATTCACCCCCTAGGGCCGAGGGGTCTCAAGAACAGAGATCTTCTCCTCCACCGAAGATCGAGGGCACCAACCACCCTCCTCACCCATCGTCTCTGTTCATGCACTTCTTCACATATCACTGCACTCCCTTGGCTCCGAGCCATTGCCTCCCCCCTAAATGCAAGTCTCTGTGTCACAGGAAAAATGGTTATGTCCATGGCTATACAAGAAAAGTCCAGCCAAAGGCCACTCCATCATCTACTCCCACCTAGGATTCTTCTCCACTTCTCTCGTGGCCCATTTCCTCTTATCTCATCTCTATCTCTCTTCTCATTCAGCTCTAGGAGGATCAGCATTTTTAAGGTTTCCATCATGCAAGAAAAGGGTTAAAAATCTCAGCCTCTGCCTGTCAGGAACTCCCTCGGCTGCCTTGCCGGGCACCTTCTCGCCGCACCCCCCCCCCCCTTTCTCCTTCTCAGCCGGCCTGCTATCAAATTTCAAGGTGGCACAGGCACAGACACCGGCTCTCTCTCTCTCTTGGGGCGAGGGTGGCTGCCCAATGCCTCTTGGTCCTCCTCCACCCTTCCATCCTCAGGGCCCAGGCCTACCTCACCCAGCCGCATGGCTTCCCCTCCCCTGCCCAGCCACAGCAGCTGGGCAGGGGAGAGGTCGAGAGGTCTGAACTCTTTCTCCACCGGAACCCAAGAGGAGTTTTCCTGGGAGTTCTCTGCTTTTGATCCCCTGTGTTCTCAGAGGCGTATCCATGTCCCCAGTGGCCACACCAGGTGCCAGTATTCAAATCTGAGCACCTATTGGTTTGACCACAGCATCCCAAAAAACTCACTTTCTCTCAAATCACGACACTAATTCAAGGAAATAATGAGGAAGAAATACAACAGCTGCTGGAAGCAGTTGTGGATCATACGGAAGAGAAAGTCTGGGAAATTAATCTCACTAAAATCCAAGGACTGTACCAAACAGTGAAATTTCTAGGAATTCAGTGGCATTGCAGGCAAAGGGAAATATTATCTAAGACTGATAGAACATTTTGGATTTTGCAACACCTTGTAATAAGAATGAGGCAGAAAGTTTTATTGTACTGTGTGTCAGTTTTGCATGACCTGGTTCTTGGTAGTGGGGGGCCACAGAGATGGCTTCTGTGAGAAGTTGCTAGAAGCTTCCACCATGTCCTGTTTGCTCTGAAGATGGACATGCCACTGGCCAATGCTGGGCCAATGAGAAAGGTTGGTAATCCCTCTGTGATAACATTTAAGAAGAAAATCAAAACAAAGTGGGGCACACAAGTATGGGTTTTTTTTCTAGCCAGAGAAGAGGAGGAGGTGAGAACACGTGAGGGAAATAACACAGAGACACCAAGGTCAGTGAAGGAGGGGGAGGAGGTGCTCCAGGCACCAGAGCTGAGATTCCTCTGCAGGCCATGGTGAAGACCATGGTGAAGCAGGTTGTCCCCTTGCAGCCTGTGGAGATCCACAGGGGATGCAGAAATCCATCTGCGGTCCGTGGGGGGATGCTCGTGCCAGAGTGGAGGGATACCTGGAGGAGGCTGCAATTCAGTGGGAGACCTGGTGGAGAGAGGGCCCTTGCTTCCAGGCTGGAGCAGCCTGTCCTTGGAGGACTGCACCCTGTGGAAAAGTGACCCACGTCGCAGCAGTTTTGGGGGGTCTGTGTGCCCATGGGATGGACTCACATTGCAGCAGTTTTGGCAGGACTGCTGTTCATGAGATTTGGAGCCACATTGGAGAAGTTCATGGAGAACTGTCTCCTGTGGGAAGAGACCTCACAGTGCAGCAGGGGAAGGACTTTTCTCCCTGAGCAGCGGAAGAAAACCTTGGGTGATGAACTGACCAAACCCCCACACCGTCTCCCTGCACAGTCGGTGGGAAGGAGGGAGGGGTTGGGGGGAGAAAAGGTGTGAAAAGGTGTTTTTAAGGGTTTATTTTACTTTTCATTATCTTCCTCTGATTCTGTTAGTAATAAAATTACCTTTGCAATTAAGTTGAGCCTGTTTTGCCCTTGGAGTGTTTTCTCCTGGTCCTTAACTCATGAATGCTTCATTTAAATTTTTCTCTCTGCCCAGCTGTGGTAGGGGAGAGCGAGTGTGTAGGTTTTGTGGGTTTCGTGGGTGTCTGGTGTTTGGCCAGTGTCAAACCATGACAAGAGGCTCTTCTAAGGGCTTTAGATAAATGGCCCATAAAGAAAGGAGAAGTAGAATTGAATGTATCTGTAAATGGGTCACATGCCAACTGGAGCCTGTGGCAAAAACACGGAAAGAAAAAGGTTCTCATATAAAGTTGCCAGAGGCAGGAAACAATTATACCCCTTTTGAGAAACAATTGTTAGCATGTTATTGGGCATTTGTGGAGACAGAACAACTTACAATATGATGTGAAGTGGCACTTCACCCTGAAATTCCCATCATGCAATGGGTCAAAAGTTCTCTGAAAATCCATCAAATTGTGCATGCTCAGGAATCAAGCATCATAAATTGGAAATAATATATTAAGGATAGAGCCGAAGTGGGGGTGATGCAGAGGTTGGTTGGCAGATTAGCTGCTCTCCAATGAGTGAGTGGCTACTGCCTCCATGTGGGATCAGGAAATAATTCCCAATTGTACAGTTGAACAAGAATCCCCAGTATGATGGGGAAAATCTTTAGATCAATTAATGCCCTTTGAAATGGGACACACTTGGTTTACTGATGGATCAGCTAAATATGTAGGAGGAAAGAGGTTTTAGAAAGCTGTAACTTACCATTCCCATTCAGAGAAATTTCTGGAAACAACTGGAGAAGGGAAAAGCAGCCAATATGCTGAACTATAGGCTGCTTATATGGCTCTAAAACAGGAAGATCTAGGAGAATGTCATTTGTATACAGATTCTTGGTCAGTAGCTAATGGGTTAGCTACTTGGCTACCAACTTGGGCAGCCAAAGATTGCAACATAGATTCTAAGGAAATCTGGGGAAAGATATTTGGGAAATAGTACAAAGAACCAAGTTGACTGTGTTTCATGTTGATGTTCATAGTAAAATGGACACTTTAGAATGACTTTATAACTCTGTTGCAGACAATTGGGCAAAGATTTCTCAAGCTGGATTGGAATTCCCTCAGAAGGAAAATCGTGAAGGCTTGGCAAAATGGGCACACCAAAAGTGTGGGCATATTGGAGAAAAAGACACAGAGGGGCTTAAGAACATGGCATAACAATGTCACTTGATATGATCAAAACCATAATTGCCCAGTATCCCATGTGCCAACACACTCACAAATGCCCAGTGCCAAATTTTGTGAAAGGACAGTTGGGGAGAAGAAAATTGCCAGGACAAATTTGGCAAATGGATTATATTGGACCTTTACTGCAGGACCATGGGTGTAAATATGTCTGTACCACTGTAGATACATATTCTGGATATTTGATTCCCCATCCTTGTAAGAATGCTACACACCATAGTACCATCTGTATTATAGACCGAATAATTTTGTACTATGTAATTCTCTTACAGATCCAAGCCAACAACGGGTCTCATTTTTGAAACAAATTTGTTCAACAATATGCTAAGCAGCAACACATTCAGTGAGGTTTTCATATACCATACTATCCACAAGCTGCAGGATTGATTGAATGGATGAACAGGTTGTTAAAAGAACAGCTGAAAAAATTAGGAGATGGGAACCTGTCCTGATGGAGAACCCATCTCACAGATGCGCTACATATCCTTAACAATAGGCCCATTGGGGAAATGGAAACCTCCTTGACATGCATGACTACACCCAATTTGCAAATACAACAATTAAGTGAGACTTTGACTTATTGGGAAATTGTTCCAGGTGCAATGGCCCCTTAGAGGTCCACTCCAGAGGCTGCAGGGCATGACCTTGATGCATTAGAATTAATTAGGTTAAATCAGAAGCAAATAAGAGTTGTCAGTACTGGAACAGGAATTCAGATTCCTCCAGGACACTTTGGTTTGATAACTGCTTGCTAGAGCTTGGCCCTGAAAAGTGTTCATGTCATGGAAGGAGTAATTATCAAGGAGAAATTAAAGTCATTCTGTTAAACAATAGTGAACAAGACTTGATTATTCAACTCCATGACAGGGTAGCACAATTACTGATATTGTCGGTTTTAAAAACAATTGAGAAAAAAGGAGATCCACCTCCAGTCACTACTGTTCATGGAGATAAAGGGTTTAGATCCACCAGTGCTAATAATGGAGTCAAATGGCCCTACCAAACTAGCTGAAGTAATAGTTATGGGGAAAGACAATACTGTCTTAATCATGAAACCTGGGCAAGAAAGAGTGGAATGTGTCCCTGCAACCAAGTGTTATATGCGAGAATTACTAGATGTTATAGAATATTGTTTTACACATCCAGTGTGACTAAATCTACCTGTTTACCACAATGGACCATTTTGAAAACGCTGTTGTCCGTATGGCTTGATATGAAGACTGATGCGCACACTGAGTGATTTAGACACCAGCGCACGAATTCCAACCAGGAAACTGGGAGTACCTCAAGGACTGAAATTCGTCACGTCTCCAACCAAAGTGAAAAGGACCTTACCAAGTACTGTTAACCACATACACTGTGGTAAAGCTGAACAGAAAAGGACCTTGGGTGCATTATTCTAGAATTAAAAAGGCATCAGTTCTGTGAACAACAGAATTAATGTCCCCAACCCAAATAAGATTGAGGAAAAAGAATTAATAACCTTGTCACTAAAGTGTTACTTATGTCTTTAAGTTCTAGCTTGATAGTTAACCAGAATTTTTGTTCCCCAAAGACACCTCTAGAGTTTCACCAAGGGTTCATTCATGAAAATTCTTATGAAAATTTAAAGAGCAAAATAGCCAAAATACTAAATGTATTTAAGTGCTGGATATGTTCTCACATAATATTGGGAGGAATGGGATTGCATTGGAGGGCCCACCCTACGGGGTGGCCAGAACTCTGTCAATGGGCTATGACTTGTAATGGAGTCAGTGACGGGATAGTTGAAGAAATCTGTACTGTGGAACAAAGGAATACAATTATCAATTTTACAGAATTCAATAAGATTTCCTTTCAGGACAAACCTAGCCCTATTATAGTTAGAGGTCACAATGTGAAAGGATTCATATGCTTTAACATTACTCAAAATGTAAATAGAACTTGGAGTGCTGGAACTAGTCAATGTCAGTACTACATCACTCCCAGACACAATGCCACTATGAAATTCCATTGGCCTAATAGCACCAAAGACACAACAGCAGAACATGTAGGAGCCCTAGATCCATCAGTAGCACAACAGTGGGAAATAGGAAATCAGACCTTTGGTACTGGGAATGGGACCTATTGGTTATGCAGAGACAATGCCTATAAATGGCATCCTAAAGGATGTTTTGGTTCCTGTTTCCAGGCAATATTAATGCCTCCCTTTAGGGTACTTTGGCAACAACCACAATAAGAGTTATTGCTAAGAGAACATTTTCCACCCAAAGAGTGCCTTTGATTTCAGAAAGCAAAAGGTTATGGTTCACCCTATGCCCCATGTGTGCTGCCTCATCCTATGGAGTTTACATTAAAAAGCTAAATAGATTATTAGAAGTAGCAAGTGATACTAATAAAATATCAAATAGCACATCCTAGGAGCTCCAGCAAACACAAATGGTGACTCTACAGAACTGCATGGCCATAGATTATCTGCTTGCTAGCCAGGGAGGAACATGTGCTACTATAGGACAAGAATGTTGCACTTTTATCAGTGACGGGTTTGAAGTCCAACAATCAGGAATTACCTTGATAGAAAGAGCAGTAGAATAGTGGCAGAAAGACGAAAATTCTTCTTGGTGGGATTGGCTTACTTCATGGCTACCAAATTGGAGGCTACTGCAAAATGCATTCATGGCAGTCATTGTAATCATTGTAGTATGTGTAATTCCTCGTATTATGATTCAATGTTATAATTGTTGTAACACTTTGTGCTGGAAAATGGAGTATTGAGACTTGTCTAAAAGGATATATAGTCTCAAGGAAAGGGTATTTCATAAATACATAGAGAACAGCAACTAATTAAACATGTTTTAAAAGAAACGCAAATCATAGCTCTGAGTATTGAACTCGAAAAGCACTTAATTGAAGAACAAGAGGCCTAATACCTAATAAATTTATGCCTAATACCTAAAACTAAGATTCCATTATCAAAAGAATTGTTATGAAGGTTGTAGTTCATCTATAGGTCAGAGGACCGATTCAGGTACTAAGACCTGAACAACAGGCCCTGAGCCAAAGTTGACCTCTAGATGAACCTTCCAACCAAATGTTATACGCATCTGCTTATCAATGAAGTATTAATAGCAATACAATATATGTACCTTTCATTGGTGAAATATGCATTTACCTTTCCAAATTAAGAAACTGGACAAGGCCACATCTGGCCTTGTTTGGGGGTGCAGGATCAAAGACAACTCCCTTGGTTCCTCCTTGGGCCCTGGCCAGGCTTTAGGAGAAATCCAGCAGGAGAATAAAACCAAATGTTCCTGCATTAGAAGTAATGGTAGGTTGTTTATGATAAAAGCTGGGCTACTCTCACAGAGAAGTCAGGAGCCTCATTGCCCACAAAGGTGGATGCATTGCAGGATTTCCCAGTTACCGGGAGTGGTTCTCCAATACTTCGCTGAGACAGCTTCCCCCAGCTGCTGATTGCAGATCTGGATGAAGGAGTAAAGTATCAGGGTAAGTGGTTTCTTAATCACTATAGGCAATTGTCTTAGTTTGAAAAGACAGGTGTCTGCTAAGGAAAGCAGGAACCTCCCTTGAAATGGAAAATGTAAACCCCCTCCCTCCTAATTATTATAATTTTGAAATTAAGGGGCTCTCAGGCAGAGATTTGGGAAATAGGAATAACAGTTCTTTACTAGGAAAATTAAAAATACAAATGCAATACTACAAAAAAAACCAAAAAACAATTACAGAGTCAGAATACAACCTGACACCGTGTTGGTCAGGGTGTTGGTAGTAGTCCGATTAAATGGTGACTGCAGTCCTCCTGGAGTGACAGATGTGGTTCTGTTGAAGCAGTGATCCTGTAGAAGGGTGTAGTTTTCCTCTGAAGCTCCAGTGGTGGTGTAGATGGGCCTGGTCTTCCTCTGGGTATCCAGTCGAGAAGAAAGCTGCTCCTCTGGGAATCCAGTGGGAAAAGGCTGACTGTGGTGTTCCAAATTTCAGATTATATCCAGGTAGGAATGTTTGGCTCCTCCCCCTGGGCAGAGCATCTCACAATGGGATGATGTAATTTTATCAGTCATGCAGTGAGATTCAATGGGCCATTAACAGAAGATATTTCCCAGAGGGAGGATTGGTTGTGGAAGAGATAAAGAAAACTGCCGAATTAACAGAAGATAACTGTCCCACCTCTAACAGATTGCAATAGAATACACACCCCCAGCTACATCTTGCAACCTAAGACAGCAATCTTTTGTAGCAATAATTAGGCAAATTGCTTAGTTTATTCTTTTTTAATTCTTTGCTAATGATCACGTGCATTGGTGTCCTGGTTTAACACTGGCCCAATGCCAGGCACCCATGAGAGCTGCTCGCTCACCCTCCCCTACCACAGCTGGGCAGAGGAGGGGAAAAAAATTAACAAACACTTTGTGAGTGAGATAAGGACCAGGAGAAAACACTCCAAGGGCAAAACAGGCTCAACTTAATTGCAAAGGTAATTTTATTACTAACAGAATCAGAGGAAGATAATGAAAAGTAAAATAAACCCTTAAAAACACCTTTTCACACCTTTTCTCCCCCCAACCCCTCCCTCCTTCCCACCGACTGTGCAGGGAGACGGTGTGGGGGTTTGGTCAGTTCATCACCCAAGGTTTTCTTCCGCTGCTCAGGGAGAAAAGTCCTTCCCCTGCTGCACTGTGAGGTCTCTTCCCACAGGAGACAGTTCTCCATGAACTTCTCCAATGTGGCTCCAAATCTCATGAACAGCAGTCCTGCCAAAACTGCTGCAATGTGAGTCCATCCCATGGGCACACAGACCCCCCAAAACTGCTGCGACGTGGGTCACTTTTCCACAGGGTGCAGTCCTCCAAGGACAGGCTGCTCCAGCCTGGAAGCAAGGGCCCTCTCTCCACCAGGTCTCCCACTGAATTGCAGCCTCCTCCAGGTATCCCTCCACTCTGGCACGAGCATCCCCCCACGGACCGCAGATGGATTTCTGCATCCCCTGTGGATCTCCACAGGCTGCAAGGGGACAACCTGCTTCACCATGGTCTTCACCATGGCCTGCAGAGGAATCTCAGCTCTGGTGCCTGGAGCACCTCCTCCCCCTCCTTCACTGACCTTGGTGTCTCTGTGTTATTTCCCTCACGTGTTCTCACCTCCTCCTCTTCTCTGGCTAGAAAAAAACCCCATACTTGTGTGCCCCACTTTGTTTTGATTTTCTTCTTAAATGTTATCACAGAGGGATTACCAACCTTTCTCATTGGCTCAGCATTGGCTAGCGGCATGTCCATCTTCAGAGCCATGAGCCATTGGCTCTGCTAGACATGGTAGGAAGCTCCCACCATCTTCTCACAGAAGCCATCTCTGTGGCCCCCTGCTGCCAAAAACCAGACCGTGGCAAACCAACACAGGAGGCCACCAAAATTATTAGAGGGATGGAACACCTCTCCTATGAGGAAAGGATGAAAGAGTTCGGGTTGTTCAGTCTTGTAAAAAATGCATATTATATGATTGGCTCTTCGCAAATATTAAAATGAATACTATATGTGTTATGTTGGAAAGTTATGCTGTATTAATCTCTTTTAAGTAGTGCTGTATTCATCTCTTTTAAGTAGTGTGGTAAATATAGTTTTTGGGCTATGGCATAATATTGAAATAGAGACTATGTGATGTAGGATACTTTTTGTAATTAGCTCAAGGAATGGATAAGATAATCAAGAAATTCTTCACATAGAGATAACAGCAGCAAGACACCAAGATTTCAAGAGAATTATTGCCTTCTTATCGGGAAGGCCCAGACTTCGAGAGACTAAGAAGATTGATTTACAAGATGGGGCGGAAGCTGAAATTAAGCAGAAGCACCCTAGTTTGAAAGGAATGTTTGAATCATGTATGAGATATATAATTATGCAATAGGCTATTGCTTTCAAGGGTTAATCCTTTGTTAGCAAAGTGTGCTTTGTGGCAGAGAGCAAAGCACCCAGACATCTGTAATTCTTTGCTTTTTTTTTTTATTGTCTAATTTTGATTGTCCAAATTCTTATTGTCCTAATTTTTATTACTATTTTTATTACTATTTTCATTACTATTAAACTTCTAAAATTTTGACACAAGTGAAAGGCATTTTTCACAGTCTGGAAAAGAGGAAAAGAGAAGGCTGTGGTGTGACCTTATTGCAGCCTTTTAGTACCTGAAGGCAGCCTAGAAGAGAGATGGAGAGGGACTTTAGACATGGGCATGTAGTGACAGGAAGAGGGAAAATGGCTTCAAACTGACAGAGGGCAGGTTTAGATTAGATATTAGGAAGAAATTCTTCATTGTGAGGGTGGTGAGGCACTGACACTGGTTCCCCAGAGAAGCTGTGTAGTATGCCCCATCCCTGGAAGTGTTCAAGGCCATGTTGGATGGGACTTTGAGCAACCTGGTCTGGTATGAGGTGTCCCTGCCCATGGCTGGGCGTTTGGAATGAGATGATCTTTAAGGTCCCCTGCAACACTAATCATTCTATGATTCTATGACTCTGAGACAAAAGAGCAACAAAGATCTTAAATAGCAAACATTCAAGCGAGTTCCTGATGCAAGAGGTAGCATCCTAAAATTATTGCCCAAATTCAGCTCAGTACATAATTTCTGCAAAGCCTCTTCTTAAGCCCTTGTCATGGTTATAGAGAAAAGGGAGTGGAGTTTTTAGTGCTGTCTATTCAATACCATCCACATCATGGCTGAGGGTGTGATTTTCGGCTGGAAGAAGCTGGGGCCAGAAATGGAAATTGTGCCATTTTTTGCATGACTCCCTGTGGGGAGAAGGTATCAGGGTCAGCCTGGCAGATCTAGTCCCACTCCATCACTGGTGGTCCCTTTCCCATTCCTCTGTGCTGCGGCTTTTGTGGCTTGGGGCTGAAGGACTGTGAGCCTGAGATGCTGCTCTGAGAAAAAGAAAAGGGAGAGAGAGGCAGTGGTGTAGGGCAAAGCCCAGCCATGCCGTATGGAGCCCAAGCCCCAGCAGAGACTAGCAGAGCAGTATTGGTGCTGGAGGCAACTACATGGAATCAAACCAGAAAAGCAGAGCGGTCCAAGGTGGAGGCGTGGCACAACACTAATGATCCAGCTTCCGAAAGGGCTTGTTTGCTCTAGCTCTTCATTGTTTATTTGGATGGGGGAGGGGGGGAGAGGAATGTTAAACCACAGAAGTTCTCATGGTCATATTGCTTTTGTTTTCCTGAATACCATGTGGCCTGAGTGCAGGGCATTTGTCTGGAAACTATGACAGGCGCTGTCTTTGGGAAGTGTTTCTGTTTGTTCAGTGGTGAATACCCTTTTATAGGTACAAATTTCTCTCTTTTGTACACTCTTTTTTACTAATATTATTATGCTTATTGCAATTTTCAGTAAATTTTTATTCCAACTGATAATCTCTCCTAGTGTTCCTCCATTATTGGAAGGGGTGAGGGAAAGGGAGCAACTTGAGTGGGTTGTTTTTCCAGGTGGGTTTTAAACCACCACAGCCCTGAAGCTAAGCATCTAGCAGTTACCTTCTGATGCTTGGCTTGAGATCTATTTGGATGTGGATGGAGACCCTTGGCACCAATACCTTCTAATCTGCAGCATAAGTAGATGTAGCACAAGCTGTCCTCCCCGGTTCCCCACACCTCCTTCATGCATCAGCTCATTAGTGCTCTACTGGTGAGCACAGTCAGGTCAGATCTAGCACTAATCCCAGTATGGTGGTTTGACCTTGGCCAGATGCCAGGTGCCCACCAAAGCTGCTCTATCACTCCCTTCCTCAACTGGGCAGGGAAAAGAACATATAATGAAAGACTAATGGATTGGGATAAGGATAGAGAGATCACTCACCAATTACTGTCAGGGGCAAAACAGATCCAACTGGGGGAAATTAATTGGTTTTATTACAAATCAAAATCAGAGTAGAATAATGAGAAGTAAACAAATCTTAAAAACACATTCCCCCTACCGTCCCTCCTTCCCAGGCTTAACTTTGTTCCTGATTCTCTACCTCCTCCCACCCAGTGACATAGGGAGATGGGAAATAGAGGTGTCTTGGGGTGATTCATAATGATACTGTACCCCAAAAATTATCTGAGCCCAAAAGTTGTTACTGTATCTTTAAGACCCCACAGCTGCGAACTTTGTGTGTGTATGTGAGGGGATGGAGGGGGATTTTGCTTTGGTGTGTGCATTTTTTAAAATCTGACTGCTCAGGCTCTCTCTCACCTGGCTTGGGGCCATATCAAAAATGGGAATCCTCCCCCATTTCAGGTCTCTGTTCCAATAGAGTGGTGAGGTCTAGCAGTTTGATATCTAGCCATTATTTACTTTTTTTTCCTGCCTGTTGCCATCCTGTTTGTTAATAAACCATTGTTTTTTCACTTTTATCTATTATTATTCATTTCTTATTGGTGGAAAGGGATTATTGGAACCCTAAAGGAGATAACTCACAGGGTTCTCCTTTAAATTGTCTTAAACCAAGACAAGGGGTTATGGTCAGTTCATGCAGCTGCTTCTTCAGAGAGAAGAGTCCTTCCCCTGCTCCAGCTTGGGGTCCCTCCCACGGAAGACAGTCCTCCACGAACTTCTGCAATGTGAGTCCTTCCCACAGGCTATAGTTCTTCCCAAACTTCTCTAGCGTGGGTCCTGTTTCACAGGGTCCAGTTCTTCAGGAACAGGCTGCTCCACTATGGGTCCCCCACAGGGTCACAAGTCCTACCAGAAAACCTGCTCTAGCATGGAGTCTTTTCTCTATGGATCCACAGGTCCTGCCAGGAACCTGCTCCAGTATGGGCTTCCCATGTGGTCACAGCCTACTTTTGGGCATCTACCTGCTCTGGTGTGGGGCTACTCCATGGACTGCAGGTGGATCTCTGATTCTCTGTGGACCTCCATGGGCTGCTGGGGGACAGCTGCTTCACCATGGTCTTCACCATGGCTGTAGGAGAATGTCAGCTCCAGTGCTTGGAGCACCTCCTCCCCCTCCTTCTTCACTGACCTTGGTGTCTGCAGAGTTGTTCCTCTCACATATTTTCACCCCTCTCTTCTCTGGCCACAATTACTTCTGCACAATAATTTTTTTCCCCTTCTTAACTATGTTGTCACAGAGGTGTTACTGCCATCACTGATTGGCTTGGCCTTGGCCAGCAGTGTGTCTGTCTTGGAGCTGGCTGGCATTGGCTCTATCAGACATAGGGGAAGCTTCTAGTGGCTTTTCAAAGAAGCCACACCTGTAGCCCTCCCACTACTAAAACCTTTCCACACAAATCCAATACACCCAGCATTTAAGGGAAAGTTCAGGTGGTGCAGGAGGTCAGATGGGTGCAAGCTTCTAGGCAGCAGCTGGATGCTCTCACCTAAACCTGCTCCTTGTAGACAACATTCCTATGACTTCTGGAGACGCTCCAAGAATCAGCCAGACTCCATAAAGATGGCACCAGGGCCAAAAAATAACACACCTTGTAATTAAGTCATGTGTCACTATGGTCATTTCAAGATATCCTTCTGGTCTTTGTTGACCTGTCTTTATAACTGGTTTCTCTCTGAACTCACAAGGCAGGGAGCGTGTCTGCTGCCCTGCACTGCAGGGTGTTTACTAAAATGCTCACAGCATGATACCAAGACTTAATAGCAAGACACTAAAAAAGCCAATTCTCAAGTTCAGTGACAAAAAATCTCCCAACAAACTGCAAGTTTTTAGGAAAGTGAGTTGCTGTCAATCTCCCCAGGACTGTAATTATAACCATAAGCAGTTTTAACATGAAGCTCCCAATGACCCAAGCCTCAGCTTTAGATAATAATTTTCTTTGCAAAGGAGCTAGTAAAACTGAAAATTAATTAAGTCACTGGGAATGATGATTGAGATGCACACTAACAAGAATAACATCAATAGAGAGGTCAGAGGGCTGGTAAAACAGATCCTACACACAGTATGGTTTAAATGCACATTTATAACATGTCTTTCAGCCCCTGTGAGCACACATCACCTCCATCCACCACTGCCCAACCCCTGTAGCTGAGGAGGGATGGACCACACTACCAACCACATGGACTCTGACTGTTTACCCATGCATGCAACAGCAAATTGCCCACCAAGTCTGCATTTGCATGCATGCAGCAACTTTTCAAAGCCTAGCTCAGCATCCCCCGCCTCAACATTTCTTATTATTATCCTCCAGCAAAGCATTACAAATACAAAATCATGCTCTTTGTTGCATGACTACAACCTTGTTAGTTCATCTCTGTGCTTGGCGTCAACATAGAAAAATACCAAGTGCTCGGCTCAATCCATGGTATAAATGCAGGAATTATCCTGTGTCATGTGTTACCTCAAGCATTTTTCAGTTCTAAGTTTAAGGAGCTTCACCCATCTTTCCTCCTTCTCAGGTGCTGTGAGAGACTATAAGGATTGTTGGCTTGAAACATTTTGAGTATGTGTGTGGGGAAAGGGGAAGGTTGAATCTTGCCCTGGTGAGGCGATGCGATGCCCTGCTTTGCACACACGCACACCCACCCCTACCCAGCTAGAGCCCAGCCCCCACAGTAGCCACTAATCACTGGCACACCCCAGCCCTAGAGCCCCAATCTAGCCCCAGAGTGGCCAGATGACTGGAAATCTCACCTGGGAGAATGGCCCAGGAAAGCCAAAGTGTGCTTAATCCAGAACATGAGGCAAGTATGTCATGACCCTATCTCCCTTGGACTTTACATCAGGTGAACACCACTACCAGGAGTGGTAGCTATATTTGTTCTTTTCTATCTCTTTTTTATCTTCCTCTCTTTCTCCTTCTAATTACCTTTTCTTGAAGTTTTGAGTAACTCTGAAATCAGATGGGCTTGGCGTTTTCTAAGTTGAATGGGCTAAGCTAATGTTTTGTGAAATGTTTTATGTTGATTGAATGCTGCTCTAAACTTTTGCCAAAGTTCTCTGATTTTCTGAAGTTGTCAGTAAAGTTTTTTGTTGTTTTGACTTCTTGAGACTATCTTGTCACCATTTAACTCCATCTATGTGGTGTCCACTCGATATATCAACTTCTAATGAAGACTTAACAAAAAATAATTACAGACATATCTTAATTTCTCAAAATTAAATTATTCCAAGACTTCAAATAAAGAAAAAAAACCAAAACAATTTCCTTTGCACTAAACCAGCTGACTAGGGACTTTCCCATTATTAAGGCACTCAGGACATCGCATCAGATTTCTTGAGGTTGAAGGACAGCAACAGCCCTCAGCAACCAGGTTATGCGTTATGGAGCAATTAAGTAGGTCTTTAAGGTGTCCTTCATAATTGACATGTACTCACACCCTATGTGTGACACACACACAAAACAAGTTGTTAGGAGGATACCTCCAGTAAACAGCAAGCAAAGAACACCACTTCAGCAAGTTGGTACCAGGTATACCTTGCTTGATTGCCTGAACTGGCTGTTTTTCTCATGGCTGCCAGACCTGGATCCAGGCCCATGCCTGGAGCCTAAGCTCCGGCTGCAACTGTGATCCCATGTAGGAGAAGGGATTACAGCTGACCATGCCCCTGATGAGTCACAGATGTGTTAATTACCCAAAACAACCTAGCCCCTGATGAGCCACAGCTATATCCAATAAGGACAAGTGTGATAAAAGGGTGGGTTGGCTAGTCAGGGGAGCATTCTGAGGAGGGAGGAACTGAGGGAATGATTCATAAGGACTAGAGGATGGGCCAAACAGGAGTGAGAACTGCTGCTGTGAGGGATCTGCTGTGATGTCAGTCTGGGTCTGCAAGGGAAGCCTACAGTGGGAGTTTGCTGTAGTTAGTCAGGATGGCCGAGTTGTGAAGAAGAATAAACTGGGACCCTTTTCACACTGATAAATAAGAGTGTGTGTCTCAGCTCATTTGTATCTCAAATGCAAGATCTGCTGCAACAATCCCACTCTTTCTGGAAACAACTAACGGTTCACTTTAGTCAAGGGCAACAATGTCCCACACCAACAAAAACCACCAACCTGGTGAGCCAGAAGAGCTCCAGCTCCCAGATCACAAGTGCAAGCACTTACAAAATCACATCCATGCCTAATGCCCTGATTTTGGGATTTTCTCAAGAGTCCTTTAACATGTTCTATTTGTTATAGATAGATAATGAGATTATTGGCTCTTGCCCTCAAGGGATGAATATTGTGTAAATATTAAGAGAAGCTTTAGTGATGTATAGTTATGTTATTGCAGTGTAGATGTCCTCTGTTCTCCCCCTAGTTCCCCTTCCTTCCCTCCCCCCATATTGTTGTCATCAGACAGCCTGGGTTGCTTAGGACAGGTGGAAAGAAGGTGTGCACATGTGCCCCTTGCATGGGGCAGTTGGGAACTGCTAGGGTGGCGTGGCATGACAACACCTGACCCTCCAATCAAGTTATAAGAAAGCAGTCTCCACCAATAAGAACAGTTGACTGACCCCCAAGAGTATAAAAGGCTGAGCATCCATCTTGAAGATGAACTGGCCATGTGGTAGGTGGCCACAAGGGCAGTTCCCAGCACTGCTGTTTTTCCTTATGCAGTCCTTTTGTTGTATTTTTGTTAAGGTTTAATAAACCTTTAAAAATTTTTAAAGTGAGGAGTCATTTCTCACATATTTACACTTTTCAAAGGGATGACATTTTGTGAGGCTTCAATGAAGATAAGATTTGGCTCTAGTGCTCTAGTTTATGCATGGGGAAAATAATACTTACCTCCTCTGTCTTCATGAGGATTAATTGTGCATATTCAGCAAGCCCACATCCTCTAGAAACTGCTTAAGGGTATTTGCATAACGTCCTTAACAACACTCTAACTTTTGGTCAGCTCTGAATTGGTCAGGCAGTTGGACTTGATGATCACTATAGGTCCCTTCCAACCAAAACATTCTGTTCTGTTCTATCCTGTCCTATCTCTTTAATTCCTCTCCCAAGACCAAATCAACTTCTCAGTCAGTTTTTCATTCTGCTTAGCCCACTGTTGGAGTCCAGCTATTAACATACCTGAAAACACTTGGAGTTCAGCAGGATTCAGCATTGCACAAATAACTATTTTTGCCTCTTAAGGAGCTGTGTCAAATGTTCTCCTTTATTCCCCTACACTTTTTATCTGCTGTCAAGCAACCTGCAGGTTTTCTTGTTCAGCTGGCAGCCCTAAGAGCAAGATGAGTCATCTGAAAACCAGAATAACTCACCAAACCAGACCCATCTACCGAAATATCCCCCAAGGTGCTTGGGTGTGTATTGTCAGGCTAATTGCTTCAAAAGGTTTGCTCAGAGGCTTAGTGTCTTGGTTTAGGAGACAAATTTCAGGAAAAAACACCCTGGGAAAACACTCTAAAAGGGAAAGGACTTCAATAACTCCCTTTTTGTCTGCCCATGAGAGAAATTGATACCAGCAGGTGAAAGTGGAAAAAGCCCTGTTTATTAACAAAAAAACCCACCAAACAAACAAAGAAAAAAGGGTGCCCGCAAGGCACAGAAAAAGAAAAAAAAAGAAAATTGAATATTACACCCCACCTCATCGAGTGGCCGAGAGGCAAAGACAGCGACTGCCCATCTTTGTCCCTGTGAGGGGAGGAGAACAGAGTCCATGAAGCGGCTGGGCACCTGTTGGATTTCTGGTGTGGGTCTTCTCCTCGCAGCCGGCGAAGTTGGTGGAGTTTAACGTCCTTTCTTTTGCTGACTCAGTCTTTATGGGGTTCGTACTGGCTAGAGCCACCCTCCAGGCTCCCCGGGTCGGAGAGGAAAAAAAAAACACCCCCAAAAATATTTGCCAGTGAAAAGCCTCCAGGCTGGGACAAGGAAAAATAAAAAAAAAAAACCCCAGAAGCTTCGTGCCTAAATTGGCGAAAATTAATCCACAAAAAAACAAAAAAAAAAAAAACAAAACAAAACAAACAAAAAAAAAAAAAAACAAAAAAAAAAACAAAAATAATAAGAAAAAAAAAGCAAAGAAGTAACAATCCGTGTAGCTGCTGACCATCATGCAGGAGAGGGAGAGATTGAACCAATGAACCGAGCAGGCGCAGGAGCCCAAGGCTCCCCGACCCACCCTCCGGGTCCATCTTAAAGCTACAGCACTTGTTTTCTGGGCATAAAGCAGACAGAGAATAAAGCATCATCATAAAATCACCCCAAGACACTTGGGAAAGACTTTTGAAGTGACCTAAAAAACGACATGAAATCCCAGAGTGCAGAATATTCAACTGTTTCAAGCACTCTAAAAACCTGGGAGATACAAAGGGAAGCATTCATTTTAGGACTGGTGTGAGATCTGACATTAAAGAGGGCTTCTCTTGTATCAGACATCCTTGCAGGACTACATGAGGTCCTGTAGACACTGCCATGGGCTAAGTCAAGGGCACAGCAACCTTGGCCTTCAAGAGCCACAAGAACTCAATACTCAAACTCCTCTTTGCACACAACAGCCAAGTCCAGGTCACTAATTTGAGGGCACAGACCAGGTCCTAGCTCCACTACTGCCACCTGGGTTGGATAGGTCAGGGAGACAGTTCCACAGCAGATCCTTAACTACCTAAGGTCATGCTACCCAGTGGTCCAGAACTGACCTTTGTGCATAAGAAACATGTAAGTGTTTACCCAGCATGAGGGACTGGAAGCAAAACACATCAGTGCTGGTTTCTGTATTGCTCCAGCTGCACGTTCTCCATCCTCAAACCAACCAAGTTTCAAGCAAGCTCAAATATATTGTGGTTGCTATAACCTAAAATCAGTACTGACTTGAAAAGAGGAGGTCAACTGGTTTTCAAGTTGTATATAGATGAAATTTGAGAGGTTATGGTTATTCCCACCATGTTACAATAACAGTAGAAAGCACCTTCTTTCCCTCCTCATCACACCCTGATCTCAATCTCCAATGGCTGAGAAATACTGAGTGGGACAAAGTTCAGAGAGCTGTTAAATTGACACAGAGGGAAAACAAACTTGATCGATGCCACTTGTGAGACACAAGCAGGTGGCCACTTTAGGAAGCTTTGAGGAAGATCCAGCCTTGCAGGCATCCTGAGAAGTGAGAAATATCTCATTTGATGTGAGAAAGATGTGCAGTAACTGAAAAGGTGGTTGGGAGAAATGAACCTTCACCACCTAGATGTTTTAAGGATTAATTACCAGTTTATTGTATCCTACACATTTAACATTTTGTTCATCCATGTATGAAAAATTTCTGTGCCAAATGCTACCATGGGACCACATCAGCATCCACGCCCTTCACTTTAAAACACACACTGAATATAAACATCACCATTCACTTATAGTCAGTGGACCCAACTTTTGGTTGTGGTTTTCTACAAGCAACCTTCAAATTCCAGAAACATGACTCACCACAATAAAACCCTTCTAAGAAATGGGGAGGTTGGTAGCACCACGTATCAATGTCCAAACTCACCAAGACAAGCCAGCAGGTACAGCACAAACCAGTTAGATAAAAATCACATGTACCTGTTAACTAAATCAGCTTCTCTCCTAGCTCCAACTCATGGCCTGGGGTCTTTTCCCCATTCACATTCCTCATCTTTATCACACCCTATATATATATATATATATATATATATATATATATATATAAAACCAAAATATTTTTAAAAGAAAAAATGTTAAACTAAAAATTGTTGAAATTTCTGTTGAAGCTGAAATAGTCCATTCAAGTATGGCTTAAATATACTCATGTTCAAACTCACCAGCACAACCAAGCTCAATATTTCCCCAAAACTTCTGACTAATTGACAAAGATGAACAACTTTTTAATGCTACCTTACCAGTGGGGGTTCAAAACTCCAGAACAAAAATATGTCCATCAGAAATTCTCCCAGACCTTTCTGATGGCTTTGTCTCCTCTAATAAAGCCTTTTTGTGCTAAAATGAATACTCCTTACAGACCTCCTTTCTGTGGAAGGCGCAAAGCTCACACAAACCTCATGGATGATGCTCCAGGACCAGGCAAGAGTATACAAGTAATGATCAATCCTTAAAAAAACAACCAAACAACAAAAGTCTTCCATCAGCATCATCACGAAACCCATGAAAATCTCATCCCAAACCCATACAGGTAGCTGGACTTAAGCAGAAAGCTGAAGCCCCATGGTAGTGAGATGTGGCACTGCTCACCCTCCATTCTGCATCTTCCGCTGCTTGCTCCTACCACCAGCTGGACTCCACCAGTGTTGGTGCTGCTGTCTTCCAAGCTGCTGGCTGGGTGTCCTAGGGTGACGTTATGATGCTTGTATTCCCATTCATGTGTTCTGTTAATGTTGGATATTATGTTCTGTACCTTTAAGACTGGCTCTGAAGAGGGAAAGTTTTGTTTTGGTTTTCTTATCAGCCTGGTGGGACACAGAGACTGCAGCTTTTGCTTTTTCTGCTTTTGCTTTTCGCTTTGCTCTCTCTCGTTCTTGCTTGCTTCGCTTCTGCTTGCTTTTGCTCATTAGCTAGTTTAGCTAAACTGTCCAAATTTCTTCCTGGACTGTTTCTCCTTTCCTTTTTCTGACCATTTCGAACCTGCTCCAGACTGGGACCTGGGAAACACCAAGAGTCTGCACCTTGTGGCTGCAGTAGCTGCCCCAGCGCCGGAGGGACTGAGAACAGAGTGACCACCCCCAAGAGAGACTTTCTGAATTTGTCATCTTTTTCAGAGCGGTGTCATCCGGTATTGTTCATTTTGTGTGCTGGGGGGTGCTGTGCCTATTAAATAAACAGGTTCTTTCCACTTCTCTCTGAGGAATCCTTCCCGAACCAGTTGGGGGGAGGGGCCTTGTGGGTTTGCTTACTGGAGGGGCCCTAATTTGGAAATTCTCCTCCAAATTTGCCCTAAACCAGGACACTGGGGAAGGGCAGGGAGGGGGCGGAAAAAAACAGTCTCTCCGCACTGACGCAACATGGCCCAGCCTTGGGACCAGTTCAAGCTTTGCACCGCTGACAGGGTTTGCAAAATTCACTCCGAAAGAGTTTCTGATTGCGAAATGCAGTTTTTCTGAGTTGCTGCTGTTGCAAACCCAGAAAAACCCACCTGAGACAACCTTTAACGAAGTAGAGCTTCTGCCCCAAGCAAAAGCCACCAGGCAGAAAAGGACTTGGCTTGGGTGTCCCGACTTTTTTAAAAGACCGGCATGTCCTGATTTTGTGATTTCGTTTCTGGCTGCGTTGCCAGGACTTAAAGAGACAGCAACATATTTTTGGAACAGATAGATATGGAGTACATCAACATCTTGGGATACCAAGGACATTATCCACCCCTTACTGTCACCATGATATTTTCTGAAAAATCCCTTTGCCAGGATTTTTTCTCCTGAGAAGATGAGAAGCCTCAGCTTTTCCATGTTTTGCCCCTCTGGAATGTGGTCTGGAGATTGTTTATCCAAACATGTGAATTGTTTTTAATTAATGGCCAATCACAGCCAGCTGTGTCGGACTCTCTGAGTTTGTCACAGGTTTTTATTATTATTCTTTGCTAGCCTTCTCTCTGTATCCTTTCTCTTTCTTTAGTATAGTTTTAGTATATAATATAATATAATATAATATAATATAATATAATAATAAATCAGCCTTCTGAGAACTTGCAGTCAAATTCTCATCTCTCACCTCGTCCTGGGGACCCTCACAACACCACAGCACCTTACTCCATATCATTTACCTCATGCCCAAATTAATACCTTTCAGATGTATACATATCTATAGATATACATATAACTGCATACAAATACAATTATTTCAGTAGCCACTGACCATCCCCCAGGACATGGATGGAGTTCATTTGGTCCATGACTGATGTATCTGGAGCAGACCATTCTCATTGTCCATAGTAGTTAAAACATGCAGTGGCAGTGCCATTCAGCAACCAGTGTTACATATGCATTCCAACATTACAGGCTGTTCTCACCCAAAGTCAAATGCCCCTGAGGTACACAACATGTTTCCTTGTCCCTCTGCATTATACACCAAGTGTTGGGGGCGATGAAACAGGAAAGCCTTATAAATCTGATTGCCTGGCAAAAAACTTTAAGAATATGGAAACTATAAGCGAAATTGAAATGAAAGCAAGCTTTGAGATACCTTAGTTACTGAACAACTGGAAAACAATAGTATGGCCAGCTGAAGGTAATCCCCTTTTGATGAAAAAATAGTCACTGCTTGCAGACAAATCCAAGGGTCAGAGCAGACCCTACTAACTTGGCATAAGGGGTCCAAAGAGTAGTTTTTAGGGTTTAAAATGTAACACAGTATGGTAATGTATAATTCTTATAGGCTGTATGTAAATGCTATAAAATTTGTATCTTGTATTATGTCGGAATTCAGGACATCCCTCTGGCTGTCCTGGATTGCCCGAACCCCTGCCAGGGGGCTCAGAGACCTTGGCACAGAGACCTTGGCACCTGTGACTTTGATTATGACCCATGGAAAAAATTACCAATCTTATATGAGGATCTGCAAGCCATGAAAGTCTAAGTAGAATAATAATTAGTTTGTCATGGGGTGCAAAATGTAGAATTTGGGGGTTTTTAGAATGGGGGTTCAGAAGGCAAGGTGGAGGAATCTGGGCGTGTCCAGTCTTTCTCCTTCTTCTTTGCCTCCATCTTCTGCTGTGATGCTGGGACTTTTGGATTGGTTTAGAGTAGAAGCTCACTGTCTAACATAGGTGATAGGTTTTGGGAAGTTATAGTAAATAATGTACACGTAGTTTTTAGTATAAAAAGATACCGCCCTGAGGGCGGCTGGAGTGCCTCTGTCTGACCTGCTGAATGGACCTCGGCAGGCCAGAGAAAGAATTTTATAGATAAGAAACAATAAACAACCTTGAGAATGAGACCAGAAGAGTTCTGACTCCTTCTTCGGCTGCCAGGCTGGGAAAAGAGACTTTCTAACATATCTTGGGGTCACTCTGACCAGCAGAAGTCCCAAGAGTATTAGATTAGTTAATAAAAATTAGAATATTCAACACAGAAGAAGACTTATAGTATTATAGCAACAACCTCGCTCTCTCTCATCCTCTTTACCATTCTTTTGCCTTCTTTCTCTTTACCACTCTCTTTACCTCTCTCTCCCTCTTTCGGGCCTGCTCCGAGCTGCAGCTGGCAGCTCCAAGCAGGGCCCCTGCACCCACACCCTTTACAATAAACCACAAGTTCCAAGACCTAGCTTCAGAGATCTCTCGTCTCCTTCCATCCCAACCATCCTACCCCCCCCGTCGCTCCTACAACCAAGTGTAACCAGCTCCTTGAGCAAAAACAATCCCACAGACAGGTTTGCCTTTGCTCAAAATGGGATTAATCCACACCATCCTTCCTAACATACCTCTCATATGCACCACAGGGACTTTATCTCCATCAGCTGTACACAGAGGTTTGGATTGAGCAGGGCCAGTTCAGTTAGTGGAACTTCTGAAGTTAACCAACCATATAGCCTTTGCTAAATGCAGATCCCACTGCTTGAAGGTTCCACTGCACATTCACTTCAGCGTGGTTTTTAACAGTCCATTGCATCATTCGACTTTCCTAGGGACTTGTGCATGATAGGGAATACAATACACTCAATAGCATGTTCTCTAGGCCAGGTGTCTATGAGGCTACTTTTGAAATGAGTCCCACTGTTCAACTCAATTCTTTCAGGGGTGCCATGTCACCAAAGGACTTGCTTTTCAAGGCCCAGGATGGTGTTCCGGGCAGTGGTGTGAGGCACTGGGTACGTCTCCAGCCATCCAGTGGTTGCTTCTACTATTGTAAGCATGTAATGCTTGTCTTGCCAGGTTTGCAGTGGTGTGATGTAATTGATCTGCCAGGAATCTCCATACTTAGATCACTTACCCCCATACCACAGGGTCGTTACCCACTTGGCCTGCTTGATTGCAGCACACTTTTAACACTTATGGATAACCTGGGATATAGTGTCCATGGTTAAGTCCACTCCTCAGTCATGAGCCCATCGGTATGTTGCATCTCTTCCCTGATAACCTGAGGTGTCATGGGCCCACTGAGCCAGAAATAACTCTCCCTTATGTTGCTAGTCTAGATCTACCTATGACACTTGGATCTTGGCTGCCCAATCCACTTGTCTGTTGTTGTGGTGCTCCTCATTAGCCCAACTCTCAGGCACATGTGCATCTACATGGCAGACTTTCACTATCAGCTTCTCTACCTAGGTAACGATGTCTTGCCACTCTTCAGCAGCCCATATGCGTTTTCCTCTGCGCTGCCAATTGGCCTTTTTCCACCTTTCCCGCCACCCTCACAAAGTGTTTGCTACCATCCATGAGTCAGTGTAGAGGTAGGGTGTTGGCCATTGCTCTCGCTTGGTGATGTCCAAAGCCAGATGGATGGCTTTCAGCTCTGTAATTGGACTCAATCCACCTTGTCCCTTACTAGCTTCTACGATTCACCACATAGGGCTCCATACAGCTGCTTTCCATTTTCAATTGGTCCTGACAATAAGGCAGGATCCATCAGTGAAGAGTGCATATTGCCTCTCACTTTCTGGTAGCTGGTTATGCGATGGGGCCTCCTCAGCATATATCACCTGCTCATCTTCCTCTTCAGATGACAATCCAAAACTCTCACCTTTGGGCCAGTTTGTGGTGACCTCCAAGATCCCAGGGCAATTTGGATTTCCTATCCGAGCTCACTGTGTGATGAGAGCAACCCACTTACTCCACGTTGCATCAAGCACATGATGCATTGCAGCGACTTTTCCTTTACACATCCAGCTCAGCACTGGTAGCCAGGGTGCCAGAAGCAGCTGTGCTTTGGTGTCAACCACTTCTGAGGCAGCTTGAACCCCTTCATAAGCTGCCAAGATTTCTTTTTCATTTGGGGTGTAGCTGGCCTCAGATCCTCTGTATCCCCAACTCCAGAACCTGAGAGGTCATTCTCAAGTCTCTCAAGGTACCTTCTGGCTGAGGCTCCAAGAAGGACCATTATCCCCGTCTGCGGTGTAGAGCATGTTCTTCACATCCTCTCCTGTCCTGACTGGGCCAAGGCCTACCACATGGCAAATTTCCTGCTTGATCTGTTCAAAGGCTTGCTGTTTCTCAGGGCCCCACTTGAAGTCATTTTTCTTTCATGTCACAAGGTAGAGAAGACTTACAATCTGGATGCACTTAGGGATGTGCATCTTCCAAAAACCCATGGTGCCTAGTAAAGCTAGTGTTTCTTTCTTGATGATCAGAGGGACATAGCAGCTATCTTACTGATAACCTTGGTTGGAATCTGTGGGCATCTGTCTTGCCACTTACCTCCTAGGAACTTAATTTCCTGATCAGGTCCCTTTACTTTGTTTGATGGAAAAACTACCTTTCAGGAAAATCTGGAATATTTTATCCCCTTTCTCAAAAACTTCCTCTGCTGTCTTGCCCCACACGATGATGTCATCGATGTACTGCAAGTATTCTGGAGCCTCGCCCTTTTCCAGTGCAGTCTGGGACAAAGTTGGGAAAAAGTTATATATCTTGAAATCTGAGGGGAATTTTCAGGCTGGGAAATTTTATCCAATTTTTTGTTCTATTTATGAAGTGATTGAGAGTTTGGGGGGGAGTTCAAGGAATGTTGAGTTTGGTACCCCAATTATTACCCCAGCTGTTGTGTCCCTCCCCCCATGTCCTTGTTCCTTCGCCCCTCAGGACAGGTCTGGAGATGGAAACCGCCTAAAGACGCAGGAGAGCTACCTGCCTTCTGTCATCTCTGGTTCTCTCCTGTCCCCTTCTCAGGATGACACTGGCCATGCCACCCTGGGCTCCAACCTAACCTTCTTTCCTATGCCCATGTGCCCAATTCCCCCATTCAGTTCTATGGCTCAAAATGGCACCAGCCTCGTGGGTGGAGCCTCCATTTTGAATGATCTGGTGCAAAATTTCCCGCCTTAGCCACACAAAATGGCGCCTGTGATCCTCCTCCTCCTCCCTTCCCCTCTCCTGCCCCCGTGTCGGGCTTCACCCTCACGTCGGGCTTTGCCTTCACATCAGGACCCTTCCGCTTCCATTGGGAAGCCCCTCCCTTGTGCAGCCCCCGCCCCGTCCAACCTGGCTGCTCCCGGTTCCCATGCTTCCACTGTGGGAACAGGAAGTGAAGCTGAATGGAAGGTAGCCATCTTGGATACCAAAGACCCCAAGCACCGGGGCTTGCCAGTCAGCCGGGGCTCTCGTGGCCATGCCAGCACATCTCCCTCCTCAGAGAAGGACAGTGATTCCTCAGATTCGGATACTGATTCTGGAGATCACTGGGCAGAGGTATGAAAGCAAGCAGCTCGGGAGGGTGGTTGGGATATAGCTAGAAAGCTGCAAATCCTAGCAGCCCCAGTTATATTTAAAAGAGGGAGGAACACTAAGTGGGAGTCAATTCCATACGGGGAACTTGAGGAATTATGTAAAGATTATGGGAGGAAATCACCCTAATTTAAAAACCTTTTACAAGTGACTTTCTCAGGCCATGCCCTTGTGCCACATGACCTTCAGCACGTTATGTCCCTCCTCTCACCCAAAGAGATTCTTCTGTAGGAATATATTTGGTAAAAACAACAAAAATCATTATTAAATAATTACAAAGGTGAGGATGGACAGGCCCATTTGACTTTAGTGAAATTAAATGGAGATGGCAATTTCAAAAACACACAAGAGCAGGCACAATTTATCCCCAGGACTGTTTTAGAGGACATAAAAATTCTGCCCAGAATGCTTTATTCCAAACACCAGATGGCACCACCCCACAACAAAGTTTCTCTGACATTCGCCAGAGCATTGATGAGACATTTATTAAATTCATAGATAGACTAAAAGACACTATTGACAAGCAAATTAATTGCCCAAGGGCTAGAGAGGAGCTGCTCAGCAAGCTAGCAGTGTCCAATGCGAATGCAGAATGCAAGAAAATTATAAGAGCACTCCCTTCAGACCCTGAACCCACCATTCAGCAAATGGAGGAAGCCTGTACCTGTCTGTCCTGGTTTAGGGCAAATTTGGGAGAAAACCTCCAAAAGGGAGGCCCCTTCAGAAAGCAAACCCACACGGCCCCTCCCCCCAACTGGTTCGGGAAGGATTCCTCAGAGAGAAGTGGAAAGAACTTGTTTATTTAACAGGCACAGCACCCCCCAGCACACAAAATGAACAATACCGGATGTCACCACTCTTTCACCACTCTGAAAAAGATGACAAATTCAGAAAGTCTCTCTCGGGGGTGGTCGCTCTGTTATCAGTCCCTCCGGCGCTGGGGTAGCTGCTGCAGCCACAAGGTGCAAACTCACAGTGTTTCCCAGGTCCCAGTCCAGAGCAAGTTCAAGAAGGTCCAAAAAAGGGAAAGGAAAAACAGTCCAGGAAAAATTTGGACTGCTTAGCTAAACTACCTAATGAGCAGAAGCAAAAAGCAGGAGCAAAGCAGAAGCAAGAGCAAGAGCAAGAGCAAAGCGAAAAGCCAAGCAAAAAGCAAAAGCAGCACTATGTACTGCCCCGTCTGTGTGTCCCACCAGCCGTGGGGGAGTGGCTGATAGCAAAACCAAAACAAAACATTCACTCTTCAGAGCCAGTCTTGAAGGCACAGAACATAATATCCAGCATAAACAGAATACACGAATGGAGATACAAGCATCATAACGTCACCCTAGGACACTGTCTCACAACTACAGAACATATGGTAGCCCTGGCAAAGGAGTATCTGAAGACTTTGTGGCACAGAATAAACAAAATATGAGATGCTTTAAGTGTGGTGAACCGGGCCACCTCAAGGTGGAATGTGATAAAGACTTTTTGCAGAAACACCCCTCCACTGGTTATCCCTCCACTGCATGCCAAGACTATAAGGAACATTTTAAACACTGTCCCCAGTTTCAATATCACCAGCAGATCCAGTATCATCCACCTTACCAGCAGCACCAGGAAAACTTCCAGCCAAGCACAGGGTGGCCCTGCGTTACGACACCAAATGCCAAGACGTTCCATCCTTCTTTCCCCACCATCTCAGAGAGTCAAAGCACCGAGACATTATCTATGGCGACACCTACTATGAGAAAGAGCGCCGAGTTTCCGAGGCGTACCAACAGGTTCAGGCAAGGACACGACACACACTGGTAAGCGCCACTTCCATCCAGTTTGAGGATGAGGCGAGCTACCAAATTCCCACTGGGGAATTTGGACCTTCTGATGGACCAAAGGACATTTTAATCCTAGGGGACTCTATTAACAGACCGGACAGTCTTCAAGTACTACCGGAAGTCCGAACTGTGGGACATGGGGATGAGAGTACGGTGACTGCCTCATGTGTAGATCCACCTTGGTTTTTGTCTAAGGGCACACCCATCACCCAAGCTTTTCTCATACCCACCTGGACTGATATTTTGATGGAAAACCATATGGGTTTTTGGGCAGAGATTGTAGGCCAAGACAGACCTATTATAGAGTGTGGCTTGTTTAACAAAGGGGACAAAGTTTATCTTCAAGGTGTGGCAGATACTGGAGCAGATGTGACCATCATTGGCCACTCTGAGTGGCCACAGGGCTGGGAACTAGTGCCAGCCAATGGAATACTATCTGGGATTGGAGGAGCTGCCACCTCTATGCGAAGCAAATGAACCATCCTTATTGAAGGACCTGAAGGTCAGGTAGCCACAGTAAGACCTTTTGCGGTAAGGGCATCTATCACCGTATTGGGCAGGGACCTATTGTCTCAATGGGAAGCAAGGCTAGAAATCCCCTCACCGCCATGGGATTTCTAGCCAGGTCTGCTGTGGAGCACCCTACCATACCGCTCACATGGAAAACTGATGAACCAATATGGATTGATCAGTGGGCTCTCTCAGAAGAAAAGGCGCTCGAATCCCGAGTGCAGGAGCAGTTGTCCAAGGGCCACATAGTACCATTCACTAGCCCTTGGAACACCCCTGTCTTTGTCATTCGTAAACCAGGCAAAGACAAGTAGAGGATTCTGTAAGACCTCAGGAAGATCAATGAGGTCATTGAGGACATAGGCCTTCTGCAGCCCAGCCTACCCTCACCCTCAATGCTCCTGAGAGATTTGAAACTGGCAGTCATTGATATCAGAGACTGCTTTGTTAACATCCCCCTCCATCCCAGAGATGCCCCAAGATTTGCATTTTCTGTCCCATCAGTTAATAGACAAACCCCTCTAAAAAGGTATCAATGGGAAGTTCTTCCCCAAGGGCATGAAAAATACCTCATCTATCTGACAAATGTTTGTTGTTTGCATTCTCTTGCCCATCCGAAAAAACTTGCCTGATGCAACAATTTTTCACTATATGGATGATATTTTAATTTGCACCAAGACTGACTTATATTTGGAGATAGTTCTCAAAAAGACTATTCAAGCCATTGGAGGAGAAGGATTTGAAATTGCTACAGAAAAGATTCAGCGCACCTGCCCGTGGACCTAGCTTGGACTCTGGATAAGGAAAAAGACCATCATACCCCAGCAGCTCACCATCAAGGACAACCCAAGAACTCTAAGGGACCTACATCAGCTATGTGGGAGCATCTACTGGGTTTGTTCACTGCTAGGGATCATGACTGAGGACCTCGCACCCCTCTTCAACCTCCTGTGAGGCTGCGATGACCTCGATTCACCACGGACAATAACGCCAGAAGCCCGGGTAGCAATCCAAAAGGTATCAGAGGCACTGCCTACGAGACAAGCCCACTGCACTGATCCCACCCTGCCCTTCCAATTTGTCATTTTGGGTGAGGCACCAAAGTTTCATGGTCTCATTTTCCAGTGGGACCCCACTCTGAAAGATCAGCTGTTACTTATAGAGTGAGTGTTCTGATCACATCAACCACATAAAACTATCACTACTGTTTTGCGGAGATAATCAAAACTCCACAACTTTTGTGGAAGTTGTAAAGCCAGTATGTTTATTACAGTGCTGGACGCATGTGGGAATCGTTCCCCTAAAATGACATGCGTACCTCTGGGAACTTCAGGTCTCTTTTTATCCCCCTCTCAGATACATATGCTTACAATTTCACAATAGGTTCATACATATTCATTTTAAAGAATTTCACGTGACATTTGCCACTAATCCTTCTTTATCAGAAAGAATTCCTACGTCAGGTTGACCTGCTCTCACAGCAGTCTCTGTCTCTCTCTGTTCCCCCCCCCTTATCTCTGTCCTTCATTGAAGCAGTTTCCCTTGAGCCTAGGCCTTAGGCCTTGCAGTCAGGCTACACAGACTCAAAGATGTACATTTCACCTAAATCAAAATGGATTTCTATTCTGGAGAATTTCTACTCTGTCTCATTTCCCCCCTTTTCTAGAAAATAAGTGAATTCTTTTACTTAATGCAAACTTCTAGGACAATAAGTGTTGCTTAATGCTTTACCATGTACGTTTGATAAGGAGGTTAACACACCTACTCGCTGTAGTATTTTCTAATTCTAAATTAGCAATATAATGGATAATTTTAAACTTATTCTAACTAATATTAACAAAACTACAATGGGATGACACAACTTATTAAAGATTCTATTTGCAGTTGGTGACCACTCAAAGACCACATCTTACTAGTGATGATCTGCATTTTGCTTTATTCTTTGTAGAATTCTGGTTATTTCTTTTGTATCATGTTGGACAGTTCTCTGTGCTTTCTTGGGTTTTTCTTTAAGATTTCTAGTAGGTCTTGGTGCTTAATTAATTGTTTTACTAATGTAAGGTCCATTCTAATAGGAGTAGGTGATAGTCTGTGATACATTGTGCAATTGGTTTTAATCAACTGGTGGGATGTCACTCGGGCTAAGTACGAAAAACTACACTTGATAATCTTAACAAATTACAAATACAAAAATTAGAATGATTTCTGCTAGACAAAATAGCATTGTTGTTATCAATTTTTACAGCAGCACAAGCAGTTCTCAGGCACACACAACTTTTACTAGTATATATGAGCACAGTTTTCTGGTCAGTGACTGGATGAACTTCAAAGTGGCAAATACTCTGTTCAGAGTCTAGACACACATCTTGGGCATTAATAGTATTGTTTTCACAAATGAATCTTGGCTGTTCTCTAGTAATGCAGGATTTTAAGTTTACTGTTTGCTACTTTTCATTCACTTTTCGTGCTCACACTCTATGTTCTAAAGGGTAGGGCACTGTTTTTTCATGATTTAATCTTAGTGCAATGATGGGATGGATAACGTAAACAATGGCATTACATATGGTAAGCACAAAGGCAGTGGCCACATTAGAAGCAGGATAATAGGTGAAATTTACCATAGTCTACTAGGATTGAAAGTTCTTTTCAAAATCAATCGCATTATCTTAGACAACTTTCTGAATTTCAGCTGGAAAATTACTTTCACTCTTTTCTCATATGATCAGAGCTGCTGTTGCTTGCATCTATAACTGTGCTTGTATACAACTGAAAGCTAAAGACATATTATCTTGAACTGTACTAAGTGCTTCTACTATTAACTTGTGGTCTTAGTCTCTGGCCTTTTCTCACTTTGGCAGTACTTTTGAAATCTGCCACTGGCTAGTTCTTAATGCTAATAGAGATGACTGTAAAGGCTGCTTCAATTTTGCTAGGCTACCTGCTGCAGTGGCCAGCTTATTCATCAGTATTTCTGAATCAATTTAATTTAAAACTCTCAATTCTGTCTTTAATATCTCAGTTAGATCTTTTCTTATTCTGCACCTGAGGTATACTTATCTTTGTAACTACATTGTCTAGCTCTCAAAGGATGTTGTTAGGAAAGAGGAGCAGGCTGGTTGGATTTTTGAGATGTTAATTTGCATTAGCAACTCAACACGTTTGAGAGACTATTCTGGATTGAACAACAGTTGTTGTTCACTCACATTCTTCACTACATAGGGGCCTATTTTGTACACTTCAGGTTCAAGTTTGGGTTGGGTCTGAACTACTTGAGTCTCAGTGTGGGTTGTATAAGGTCTTGCTGTTGTAAAAAGTGCAGTGTCTATTTTAAATTTAAATGAGAGCTTGATAGCATCTCGAGCTTAAAGGCAGGTCACTTCTGCAGGCTATATCAAGGTGAAATTACACTAACAGTCTGATTCACTTAGGCTATCACAAACTTCTTGGTGCTTGTATACGGGAGAGGTTGAGACACTAATTGCATCTGGTCTCTCATAAGCTGTCCCATTGACTACTTAGCACCTTATTTTGATTTCTTCTCTCTTGATCTCTTGAAGTGTCTACAGTTCTCGTTCTTGCTACTCTTGCTTCTCATATACTTGATCTTCATGAATTACTACAGTGGATAGGTTTAGATCTTTTATCTCAGAAAGTTTTTCTATGGATCTAGTATACTGATTAAAAGCCTGGGACAAAGCCATTCAGCATCACTTTGGATATAGGTATTCTCTAGTTCTAAGACTCTAGTTATAATTATATACAAAACAATTCTGTAAATGAAATTACAAACTACCCCCGGCTGCAATGTACTCATTTTGTCTGAGTAAGCTTAATCTCAGTTCATTGTCTCTTGATGTCACTTTCTAAGGGGCTCTTGGGGCCTTCTTCACTCGAGAGTGATGGATCCAGGCATTCTGCTCCTTGACCTTGATTGCGGTGAAGGTGGTAAGAAGTACTTGCAGTGGTCCTTCTTACTCTGGTTCTTAAGTCTTTTTTGCAAGAGGCTTAACATATACATAACGTCCAGACTGTATATTATGTACTGGTCTATCTAGCTCCCTGCTCCAAGTTCCAGCCACGTGTTTCTCTATTTCTCTGAGCTGTTCGATTAAAGCCACCATGTAGGTGGCCAGTGTTACCTCCCCAATGTGGGTGGACATTCCCTTTTGTATTCTATATGGTCTTCCATAAAGCATTTCAAAAGGACTCAGCTTTCCTTTAGCTCGAGGTTTAGTTCGAATTTGCAATAGTGTCAGTGGAAGAGCTTGGGGCCAGGGTAGATTAACTTCCGGCCCCAGTCTTACAATTTGCTGCTTAATCAAATGATTCATTTTCTCTACCTGGCTGCTTGATTGGGGGCGTTATGGAGTGTGAAGTTTTCAATCTATGCCCAGGTGGCTACTAATCTGTTGCACTACTTTGGAAATGAAATGTGATTCTCTATCCGAGGATATTGTGGCTGGAACTCTGAAGCGTGGTATTATTTCTTGTAATAATACCCTGGTCACTTCTCGAGCTTTGACAGTTCTGGTGGGGAATGCTTCTGGCTACCTTGAAAATGTATCTGTCAATACCAGTATATACCAATACCCCCCTTTCCTTGGGAGTTCTGAAAAGTCAATTTGCCACTGCTGTCCAGGCTCATGGCTTCTCCCAGTCTGACTGAGTTTCGGCCTGGGGGTATTTTTGGGGTTAGTCTGGAGGCAAGGATCTCACTGTCGGTTTACTTGAGTGATAGTGGCATATAAATTCTTGGCTACGATTCTTTCAGTCAGATGTGTGTTCTAGAAAGCCTGTGGAAACTACTACTTCAAAGTCAAGACTTCATTTTGATGCACTCTATAATACTGGCAGCCTTGGTCATTCTGGGAAAGGAGCAACACTTTTTATAAAAGCTTTTAAGTAGTTAGGTCCTAGTGTGTTTTCTAGTGCTCTTCTTTCACTAGTGACTATGAAAATGGGAAGGGATTACTAGCTCTCTTTCAATGGTAGCCCACTCCTTATGGTTGCATGTCTCTTTTGATTAGTATTATTATATTCTGGCTTACCTTCGAGGAAAATCTGTCCATAATTACCTCACCTTTTGCTGATTTCTTTGCTTCTCCATCTGCCAGCTCATTTCTTTCTTCTAATTCTGAGTTCATTCTCTGGTGTGCCTTAATATGCCTTTTCAGGCAGCTGAACTGCTTCTAGCAGCTGGATTGTCTCTTCTTTCTTTGTGAGGTTAGCAGTCTCTTCTCTTTCTAGATGGCTCCATGTGCATGCACGACTCTGAATGCATAACTTAAATCTGTATAGATGTTTATTTTCTTTTCTTTTTGCTGTTTCTAAGGCATGGGTCAGGGCATTTATCTCGGTCTTCTGTGCAGAGGTACCTGTTGGTAAGGGTCTAGACTCTATTACCTCTCTGCAGGTAGTCACTGTGTACTTAGCATGTCACTTTCTACTGGCAATGTAGCTGCTCCTGTCAGTGAACTAGGTCTCTGCATCGTCTAGAGGAGTGTCTTTCAAGTCTGGGCATCTGGAGTAAGTAGCTTTAATGGTCTCTAGGCAATCGTGGTGTACTGCTTCTCTTTGATTCTATTGAGAAAAGAAGCTGGGTTGACAATATTAGTCACTACTATCTCTACATCATCTTGCTCTACTATGATGGCTTGGTATTTCAGGAACTTCTATGGTGAGAACTAGTGGCTACCCTTTACTGCCTGTACTGCGGACACTGTATGGGAAAATAGCACAGTCATTTTTGTCCCAGGGTAAACTTGGGTGTCTCCTGAATATTCAGCACAACTGCTGCTACAGCTCTGAGGCAACCTGGCCATCCTTTGGCTGTTGCATCTAGTTGCTAAGAGAAGTAAGCAACTGTCTTGAGCTAGTATTCCCAGGGCAAGTCTCTGTTTTTCATGGGAAAATAGAAAGAATGGTTTACTTACATCTGGAAGTCTCAAAGCTGGAGCTGACATGAGGGCACTCTTTAGCTGGTGAAAGGCCCGTGTGGCTTCTTTTGTCCACTGGAGATCTCTGTTTCCATTGGCATTAAGAGCATAGAGGGGTCTGATAAGCAGTCGATAATTATAAACTCACAGCTGGCACTACCTTGCCATGCCTAAGAAGGTTCGGAGTTCCTTGTTGTCTGGGGTTTCGGGGTTTGGCATATGGCTTCCCTGCCCTAAAGTCCGTTGCCTAGCACTCACTTCGTACCCCAGGTAGATTACTTTCTGTTTTACTACCTGTGCCTTTTTCTTTGATACTCTGTATCTTTGCAGTCTTAGGAAATTTTAAAGGCTTACTGTCTTGGGCACACATGCTTCTTTCGTCTGAGTGGCTACTAGAAGATCATCTATGTACTGCAAGAGCCTTTCTTCTTCTTGTGGAGCTTCTCAGGACTCTGGATCTTTGCAAGTTGTTCTCCAATCGGAGTGGGGGAATTTTTGAAGCCTTCAGGCACATGGACCATGTAAGCTGTGTTTTGCACTGCTTCTAGGGCTTTCTCATTCGAATGCAAAAATTTTCTGTCTGGCTTCGTGGATAGGGAGGCAAAAGAAGGAATCTCTCAGGTCTAAAACAGTAAACCAGGTTAGCTCAGGTGTTAAACAAGTTAGTAAAGTTTATGGATTTCCTACCACAGGGTATAAATTCTTTGTTATCTTATTGACAGCCCTCAATCCAGTACTATCCATTATTGATCTGATTTCTTCCCTATCTTCTTTTTGAGGGGGTACTGTTCAATTCTCACTGGTTGTGTTCTTTCCTTAAGCTTGATTACTATGGGGGGGCATTTTTCACTTTCCTTGGTACAGCAGAGGCCTATACCTCCGAAAATACTTATTTACTTATTCTAATATCTCTTTACTAATGTCTTTCTTAATTTCAATGGCTGTTAATGTTGAGCTTATCATCTTTATATCATTTGCTTCTAGAGTAACCTCCTCATTTGAGAATGTTTACCGATTTGAGCATATACAAAAGCTTCTAAGTACACATTACTTTAAAGGTTTGCAAAAGTATGCCTTCTCAGACTGGCCAGTTGTTCCGCACACTACAACATAAACATGCTCCACAGGTACTAAACCTTTATTTAAAACTGAATATGTGGCCCCTGTATCAACTAAAATTCTACCCTTTTCTTTCTTCTGATCTCACTACCTCTCACAGAGGGGTCTGTTACCTCTTAGTTCTGAATGAAATTGTACTGCTAGGAGGGGGATGGGTGCCAATGGGTATACTTTTGGAGCCTGAGTCCTCTTCCCTTTTGGGGAGGTCATCTTTATCCTTCCTCCCTTACCTTAGGAGGAGCTTGCAACAAATCATATGTACTCATTTTGCGAACTGTAATCGCTTTGCGTTTCAGCATGATAATCTTTGTCTGACTTCATACATTGCTATCTTATGCTGCATGCTGAACAACACATTTGATTTGCCTTCTCTTTGCTTTGTTTTTTTTCTTTTTTTTTTTTTCAAGAACTACACCAGTAGGTCAGAGGGAGCTCTGAACCCACAGTTACTCTGCCATTCTGGGCGATTTCTTAAGGCAAAAAATCACATCAGCATACGGGACTTTATCTCATTTACTTTCTCATTTTAAAACCGCATTAACTGCAATGAGGTATTATAAATGTTTTTATTTTCTGAGCCGCTCCTACTGGCAGCCTTGTCCCAGTGAGCCCCTCCCTAAAGTGGTTAGTTCAGGAACTTCTTTGCTCTGGTTAGTTCTCATTATCTCCTTCCCCTTATGCTATCTTGTTTCCCCCCAAGCCTCACAGTGTCTTTTCTCAGTTTTTCTTCATACACAGACATTCAGGTGGCAGGTATTAGATGTGATTCTCCACACACAAGCTTTAAGAACTCAGGTTCTGAATTGGCTTGATCAGGAACATTTAATTTACACTTAAGACACAGAACAGCAATACCAGCGCCTCTCGCAAACTCTGCATTGCATATAAGGTGCCAGCCTCTCAATGCACTAAAAACTCCCAGGAATTGCTTGCAGGCTATCTCGTTTATTACTTCGGCGTTTATCACTTAACCTCTACGGCAGGTTGTTCTCAGTCTAAGCTTACTATAATACCTACTGAAGTCCCATAAACTCATTCATCTCTTCTATTTAAACTCTGTTTTACAAAATGTCAGTCTTTTTTATTTTCGCTTCTTGCACAATCTAATTAAAGCATTGTTTCTACTGACACTCACTTTACTGCCTTGCAAAAGGCTGTGCTTGTTACAGCAAAAACTCAGATATGCTCACAAACACAGACAGACACACACCTCTTATCTCAAGTTCACTAGAGCCAGGGCTTGAATTGCTGTGGGGGGGAATTCTTGGAATTCCTTTAATTCACTTTACTACAGTTAAACATAAATCACCATATCATAGTTCTTCTGTGTAAAATGCTACACTTGTTGCAAACAAAATCTTAAAATCTCCACAAACACCACTATGAAATCCGAGAATCAAATTACTACAATGCAGGGGAAGAACCACACAAAATCACTGGGAAAGGGCATATCTCTCAAAGTGCTCACTTTTCTCAACACAACACAGCATACAATAATTCAGCATTTACTCACATCAGCTTTCTCTGGACACAATCAAAATAACAGCACACAGTAAAATTCCGGAGATCAAGTCCAAACTACCAGGGCAAAGGAACTCCTTGAGCTTGTACTCACGGTTAAAATGTGCCAAATCTACACAAATCACCACATTTAAACACAATAAATATCTTCACTGACGTTTCTCTACTTGTTCTACTTCTCCGCAGGGCACTCCCTGCCCCCACAGCCTGCCGCAGCCAGCGCCTCAAGCTTCACTCGGCCGCTTCAAACACGGGTAGAACTCACCCCCCGTGCCATGGGTGAACTCACTTGTTCGCTCTCTTTTTCATACGCCACACACTCACACGATTACAGACACATTAACATTAACTACACAATGATACAGTGTCCGGACACCACACACACACACAGGTTCACTCGACCCACCCCCAGGGTCGGTAGCGGCCGCTCTATCAGACAGTGAACCCCCGTCTCTAGTCCAGCTGCTCTATCAGCTGCATCCACAGGCCGAGCACCCAGACGTCTCCGAGTGACTTATTCAGCCGTCCTATCTCTCTTTTCCTCCGGGGGTCCCTCAATACCGTATCCTCCGCATACCAGCAGGTCCTTGTCTGTCTCCGCAGGAAGCAAGCCAAGATGAGCGGAGCTCCTCCGGGAAAATCCCGGGGCGCGCCTTGGAGGTCCGTCTATCCCTTCTGCCCCTGCGGGGACAGAGACGGTCCCATCTGGGGTGCCAGAATGTTTTGCGGAGATAATCAAAACTCCACAACTTTTGTGAAAGTTGTAAAGCCAGTATGTTTACTACAGCGCTGGATGCATGTGGGAATCGTTCTCCTAAAATGACATGCGTACCTAAGGGAACTTCAGGTCTCTTTTTATCCCCCTCTCAAGATACATATGCTTACAATTTCACAATAGGTTCATACATATTCATTTTAAAGAATTTCACGTGACATTTGCTGCTAGTTCTTCTTTATCAGAAAGAATTCCTACGTCAGGTTGACCTGCTCTCACAGCAGTCTCTCTGTCTCTCTCTATCACCTTCTGTCTGCCCCCCTTATCTCTGTCCTTCATTGAAGCAGTTTCCCTTGAGCCTAAGCCTTGCAGTCAGGCTACACAGACTCAAATTTCACCTAAATCAAAATGGATTTCTATTCTAGAGAATTTCTACTCTGTCTCACTACATCCCAGGAGCTGATGGCTCAGCTCATTATCAAGGCCAGATCATGCCTCAGGACCCTATCGGGGTGTGAGTTCGCATACATTTACCTCCCAGTGAAATCAGGTGGGCTGGAAGCTCTGCTCCAGACCAATGAACACCTCCAGTTTGCTCTTGACAGCTACCTATGTCAAATCTCTATCCATTTGCAGAAACATAAACAATTTAATGAGTGTTTTAATTTGGTCCCCAAATCATTAAAAAGTAGAATTCCTTTAAATGCACTGACTGTTTTTACTGTTGGCTCAAGAAGATTCCACAAGTCAGTTATGACTTGGAAAAATCCTGACACTCAGGAGTGGGTGTCTGATGTTCAAATTGTTCAGGGATCCCTGCAAATTGCAGAATTAGCAGCTGTTGTCAGAGCCTTTGAGAAGTTCAAATAACCCTACAATCTCGTTACTGATTTGGTCTATGTTGCTGGGATAGCTGAAAGAGCAGAACATTAAAAGTAGTGTCAAATCCAAATTTATATAGCTTGCTTTCAAAGCTCGTCTATCTCCTCTCCCACCAAGAGCAACCATATCACATTATGCATGTGAGGTCAAACACTGACCTCCCAGGACCATTTACAGAGGGCAACCGGAGGGCAGATGCTTTGGCCATGGCAGTGCAGACCACCCTACCAGACATTTTCAATCAGGCCAAATTGAGCCATCAGTTTTTCCACCAAAATGTGCCAGCCCATGTCCGGATGTTTAAAATCACAAGGGAACAGGCAAGAGCAATCATGGGCTCCTGCCTCAATTGCCAGGAGTTTGCGTTGCCCTCTATGGGGGCCGGGGTTAACCCCCGAGGCCTCGAAACTTTACAGCTGTGGCAAACAGAAGTCATATACTATGCACCTTTTGGGAGACAAAAATACATTCATGTGTCTATAGATACATTCTCCGGGGCTGTATTCGCATCTGCCCACTCAGGAGAAAAAGCCAAAGATGTTGCCAAACACTTTCTTCTAGTGTTTTCTACACTAGGCATCCCCCAAGCCTTCAAAACAGATAATGGTCCTACTTACACCTCCAAAAATTTCAAACAGTTCCTAGATCAATGGGGAGTGAAACACACTACTGGCATTCCCCACTTCCCAGCAGGGCAATCCACTGTAGAGAGGGCTCACCGCACACTCAAGACAGTCCTTGACCAGCAGCGTGGGGGAGTTGAAACACTACCAAATGTAGAAAGATTATGTAAAGCTATGTTATCAACTTTCTTAATAAATCATTCACAGAGCCAAACCCCCCCATTATCAGGCACTTCTCCAACACTAGCAGAGCTTAACTCACTGAGAAACCCCCTGTGCTGATCAAAGACCCGGAATCCAAGCAAATAATGGGTCCATTTCCATTAGTTACTTGGGGCAGAAGGTATGCTTCTGTGTCCACAGAATCTGGCCTCAGGTGGATCCCCGGCAAGAATATCAAGCTGTTCATTGAATCACCAAGTGCAGCTCCCAGAGACACTTCCCCGGAACCTCAGAAGCAGGAAAGAGACCACACTCGGGCAGCGTGGAGGACGAGAAGGAAAAAGACTAAACACAAAGGTCCCTCACAGAAGATGACCCTCCGCTGCTCCTGAAGACAAAAGACTCTCTGTTGAATTTTATTCACTCATTGTTTGCACTGTTACCCCCCTTTTTTTGTTGGTTTTACGTCTCTTTAGTTCGCTACACTGTTATCCTCCCTGTTTTCCCACCCCTTTTCTACTCAGTAAAAACTGAGGGGATAAGAGGGGCAGGTAGGAGGGGCTGTTAAAGTTACACAAATCTAAAAAAAAAAATCCATTTTCTCAAACTACCCTCACTCCAAACATTACATTATTATATAATTGAAAACAAAAAAGCGAATCAGCATGCCAAAAGAGACCCTATTCTGAATTCGATGAAAACTGTGATAGCCAAGTTTATAATTGGAACAAACCAAAGAGAGTCGTGGTCTCAGTTTTCTTACCTTGGGTGGCTGCAGCTAAGGCTCTCAGTGAGCTTTCTTGTGGATGTGACAGCCTGGTCAGAGAGCACGAAAATGGGATTTGTTTTCTCACAGTGGACTTGTGAGACTTTTTAGGGAGTTATAGAGAAATGATAACTTGTTAGTATAAACAACCTGCAGGTGGTGTTTTCCTACTCTGTTTTTCTGTTCTTCTCAAGGACTGTTTGTGAGAAAGATGTTTTTAATAATTAGCCAATCAAGTAGAATGTGTCAAACTTATCTATAAAAGAAGAGGATTTTAGTATTAAAGTTGTTGTTCAGCAAACCAGCCTTCTGGTGAATTTGGGCCATTTCTTGCTCAATGGTGACACTTTCTCACCTGCAGTGTTGGCTTAGTAAGCAGGCAAACACTACCTCCACTGCACTCAGTGACCTGCTTAGTGACACTGAGGTTACCAGGCATGCAACATTGCAAAACAGAGACGCCATAGACTTTCTACTGCTTGCCCATGGACATGGCTGCCAAGACTTTGAAGGGATGTGCTGCCTCAACATCTCTTCACACTCAGAATCTGTCAGAACTCAGTACATCCTTCCGGGTGTCCAGAGTTGCCGAGGACCCCGTCGGGGGGCTCGGAGGCCTTGGCATGCTGCCCAGAACACCTGGGGATTTGATTTTGACCCTTGGAGCAAGTTGCCAACTTCGTATGAGGACATGAAAGTCACACAGGTTTGAATAGTGTAATAACAAAATGATCACAGGGTGAAAATGTAGATTTTAGGATTTTTGGTATGGGGGTTATGGGGACAAGGAGGAATCTGGGCATGTCTAGCCTTTCTTCTTCTTGTTCTCCATTTTCTGCAGTGATGTTGGCACTTTGGGATTGGTCTAGAGTAGAAGTGCACTGTCTAACATAGGTGATAGGTATTGGGAATTAAGTGTAAATATGATATACGTAGTTTGTAGTATAAAAGGACAATACCGCCTCGGGGGCAGTCAGAGTGCTCGTGGCTGCCTTGCTGAGCAGATCTCGGCTGGGCAGAAAGAAAATTTTATAGATAAGAACTAATAAACAACCTCAAGACCGAAAAGTGAAGAGTCCAGACTCGTTCTTCAGTTGCGCAGGCCAAAGCAGAGACATCCTACGCATCTCGGGGCAGCAATTATCAACAGCAACCCAAGAAGAATCCATCCACACAACACAAGCATCCAGAAGCTGAGGGAGCAAATAAAGGACTTAAAGTTGGAAAAATACCCAGATTGGATCAATGATCTTTTTGGACAGTGGGGTTTCAAAGGATGGGTTGCATCTTTTGTCAAAGGAATTTTTTGGATTGTAATAATTGTTTTTATTGTCTTAGTCATGTTTCACTGTCTAGTTAAGTGTATGCAGAAGTCCACTGGGGAGGTCTTCTTAGTAAGAAAAAAAAAAGGGAGTTGTAGCATCCCATGAACTCACTCCTCTCAGTCAATTCCCAAGTCCTCTGCCCTGGCAACGGCAGTGACTACCTACCATAGAGTAGTCCTCCTGGAGGAAAAGACAGACTCCCACATAGACTTCCCCTGGTTTCCCCTTTCCCTGTCCCCTCACTGGCTTAGTACCACAGGTGGCTGCCCCAGCTCCCCTAGAGACCAATCCCCTTTGCCCTGCCCTTAGCTCCACCCCCCACCCCTTCCCCTTCTTAAGCTGCCTCCACCACGTGGTTGCCCTCTTTCTCATCGGGTTCCCTTCAGCCATATGTGATATACTTCGCTGGAATCAAACCTTGCTAAAAGGAACCTTTCTTGCCTCTCTTGCTGAGCCAGCTGTGGTGAGTGTTGTGTGGGGATCTGACTGCACTGCCTGAATGTTAACCCAACCTGCTTTTCTACAGGAGAGGTTTGTTGGGAACAAATAATAGGCAGCAGCACCCACCATTCAACACCCGCATTTTTAGGTTACCCAGGATAGCCTACAAGACCTTTCTGGACTCTCCAGAAACGGCCAAACCTGTGTGGTTGTGTTCCTTCCAGACAACATTGAGAGACATTAGCCATGGATGTGCTAGATAGCTCATTTATGCTCAAGAATGAAGATGAGGAGCATTGAGAGCACTCAGAATGGCACTGAGAACTTCAGATGTGCTATGGAAACACAGCAGCAAGCCCCTGCCTGAGCCTCAGAAGAAATGGCTCATGTCATCCCTTCCCTTCCAAAAGCTTTGACACTTGTTGACGTAGTCAACTAACTCTGGAAGAAGAGTGGAGACCTCAAAGAGAACTCAACTACTGCAATTTTCAGAAAAAATAGTGTCAGAAACTCTCCCTTAATCGGGAAGACCAGCATCACCCTGTCTACTCTACACAAATGAAAAGTGAGGGTGAAAAGATGTCATCTCATGTGAGTCACTAGTGATAGCAGGCCTAGAAGATACCTTCTTCCATCCTTGGTAAGCAGCAACAATTTTCCTAAATCAGGCAGCAAAGCAGTGAAGCATTTCACTCCCAGATCTTCAGACACTCATGCAGGTAGCTGCTTCATGAGGCGAGGTGTTGCTTCATGAGATGTATCCCAAACAGAAGTCTCAAAGTTAAATCTATACATTAGCTAAAGGACTTGATTTCTTTTTCAGCAGTCCTCTCCAACTGTAACAGAACAGGACTGCATTCACTACACGGAGGGAGTGCCACCCAGCAATTACAGGCAGAAAACCATTAAGTGACTGGTTTTCTTAGAGCTGCTCTTTGATCATGGGCAGGTCACCCCACCTAAAGATTTCATTTCTTCCTCTGTCAGGCAGGGCTACACCAACCTATACTGACTGGCAAAGCCTCAGAGTAACTCCCCATCTTTTACTTTGTCTTTTTCTTTTGGAAACAACAGTGATTGCAGCATCTGCCAGCACCCACTTGTCCCAACAGGTCTTCAGCATGGTGGCCAATCTCAATGAAATTCAGTGTACAAACTGGACTTGGACTATAACACAAGCAGATCAATGAGATGGAGAACCTCAAACTGCCCCCAGGATCATTCCTCATATTTTGCTTCAGATCTGAACCCAAGGATGGGCAACTAAAGCCAGACACAGGCTGTCTACCAGCATGGGGAAATGAATTACATCTTTTGTCAAGAGATCCTGCCAGCCTCTTCACAAGCGGTACTCCCTCGCTCTGCAGAGCTGATCTGGTTAGTCAAGGATTTGGGGCATTACATGCTTCCTGCTGTTGTCAGCAGATTTAAGACAGCAAGAAGACACCTTCACTGCTGACTTGAGAAGTTTATATGACAGCAGTGCTGGTTGCAGGAGCCTCAGTCCAACTCTGGACCTAGTGATGTGGCCCCTATCCAAGACCATGATCACTTGCCACCTGCTTCTGCAGCATCCATAGAGGAGAATCTCCTGGTGTTTGATTCCAAGAAGCACAGATGCCTGCAAAAAAAATTTCTGGAATTTCGAGAAAAATCTGCACTGATACTTTGGGTTTTCTACTTTCTATAAAATTAAGTTCTACTCTGCATTGAAATCTGCTGTTTCCCAAGAGACAATGTTCACATATCACCCCATCCCTCCTACTGCCTTTGCTTTGGCAATGTAGCAGCTTTTCTAGCCATGACTACATGCCAAGGGCATGTACTTATAGGACAAGGGGGAATAGCTTCGCACTGAAAGAGGGCAGGTGTCGCAGACATCTTTCATGAAAAATCCTTTCTTAGGATTTTTCCTTGTGACAAGCTGCAGTTCAGCAACCAAAGTAAACAATGGTTATCTGCTGCTGTAGAATGCAACAGGTGATTGGTCTCCTGTGGGTGTTTGGATTTCTTGACCACTCATGGCAGAGCTGGCTCTTGCTCTGTCTGAGACACAGATCCTTGTGATTCATTCTTTTCTATTCCTAGCTTAGCTAGCATCTGAAGAAACTTTTCCTTTCTATTGCTTTTTAGTATAGTCTTAATGTAACATATATCATAAAATAATAAATCAAGCCTTCTGATCATGGAGTCAACATTCTCGTCTCTTCTTCATCCTGAAAACCCTTGTGACCACAGTCACAATTGGTGACCCTCGACTGAGGAGGACAATCATCACTTGGTGAGACCACCAGAGGAGCATTGCTGCACTGGGTAAATCCCAAATGTGTGGCATTGATGGTTGCTTCACAAGTGACCACAGAAGTGGATTCTGGCCAGGAGCTGAAGAACTGAAGATCCGAATTTGGACAGAGTTCACAGCAAGGCTGACCACAAAGAGAACCTTCTGAAAAGCCTCCAGAAAGATGTTCAGAAAGCTCAGCAGAACCATGCAGATAGCCAGAGAGTCCTGGACACTGTCACAAGGTACTGTTGGTTTTTCCCCTCCTAAAGATGAGGCCATTCGCAGTTTGTGGCTGCTCATCTGGAGGACTCCTCCCCTAGAGGATGAAGTTCCATTCTCCCCTTCAGAGGAGAAACTTATTGCCCTCTGGCAAAAATGGGGTGAAGAGGACAGAATTCTCCTGTTGGAGGCAGATCTCTATGAGTTTTTTCGATGGGCAAAGCTCTTTGGGTTTTTTACGAATGTGCTATATGCCCTCGATGTGTTTGTCTGGGAGTGTATGGGCTCCATTTTCCAATTCTTTTTATACCGGGGGTTCGGATGCCCCTCAATTTATCCAACCTTTTTGAAGCTCTTTCTAGTCTTGAAACGGAGAGCAGCTGTTTTTCCCTGGATTGCTAACTGCAAGGGCAAAGCCCCGTTCCCCCCAATTCCGGGGGAAGACCCTTTGGAGGGGGACGCTCTGCTGCTTTCCAGCCCCCCCGAACCACAGTGGGGGGGCGAAGTTTTGCCCGCAGCCGAAGTTTTTTTTACTGCGTCTTCGGAGCATGCTCAGACGGAGCCGTTTGTTCCCCCCTCCCGTTGTTCTCAGGGGGGATGGGAGTGGGCGGCGCTGCCCCGGTCAGCGCCGCGAGCACCGCCCCGGCCAGCGCCACGGGCACCGCCCCAACCCGCCCCGCGGGTGAGGGCGGTTCCCCGCGCGGCCCGTCCCGCGGCCGCCCCTCCGGGGAAGCTTGTGGGCGCTCCGGCCGCGGTTCCGCCGGCTTCCCTGCCTGCATCTATCTCAGAGACACCGCTTCCCGCGGCTGCGCCGATGTTGCTGGGCAACAGCGATCCACCGCTCCCCCCGGCCGTCCCGCCGCCTTCTGCGACTGCGGTTCCGCGGCCGATGTCAGAGTCCGGCGCAGAAGAAGCTGCCAACCCCGTGCCGCCCCCGCCGCCTCCCCAGGCGGCCCCGCTGCCCGCCCCTGCGGGGACTCCGTTCTCCATGTCTGCGTCAGAGGCTGCCTTGGAGCCGGCGGCAACAGCAGAGGTGCCTCCTGCATCCAGCATGACTTCCTCCCCGAGTTTTTCGGGTTGTCCCGGGGCTGCCCCTACGGGGGGAGCTGGGACAGGGGAAGAGGGCGTCAGCCTGTCCTTCCGTGGAGGAGGCATGGCCCGACAGCTGGCTGTGGGCGCAGCGCGGCTGCCTGTTTTCAAGATCAGCATTCTTGGCGGGTTGGGGGGTGTTTGGTCCGGGTTTTCCCCCTGGGGGATGCGAATGTCTCTGCCGCCCCTCGCGCGCCCCAGCGGCGAGGGGGAGGTGGGTCCCGAAAGTTCTGCCCCTGGTCCCCAGCCCAGAGGGGGTGGCGGTGGTGCCGTGAGGCAGATGGGAGGAACACCTGGTGCATTTGCATTGCAGAGGCAGAGGGCACAGCAGGAAGCGAGCATCGCTTGTCTGCTGTGGGGAAAGGACATCCCCAGACCCGAGACGAAGTTTCTCGGGACAGCTTCTGTCTTCCCATTGCCGGCATGCCTCGGTGATTTTGGGGAAAGGAAGCGTTTGGTCACCCCTTCTGCCATTGTACTGGCAGCAGGGTGCGGGTCTGTGCCAATGAAGAGCCTGCCTCGGGGGCTGGGCCTGGGCTGTCTGGCTTGGTTGCTTGGGCCAGGGCCACCTCCCGGCCTCCTGTTGGGTTTGGGGGCTTTGCTTCCCCCTTCTGGTCCTGGGCCACCTTTCAGTGGGCCAGGTCTGGGGTTCCTGATCCTTCCACATGGGCCAGGGCCCCCAAGGGCCTCTCTCTGGCTCCTCTGCTGCTGCTCTTTCCGACAAGACAAACAAACAAAAAAAACAAACAAAAAAAAAAAATTAAATTGAATAAAAAAGGGTGAAAGAGCTGGCAGCAGCTCAGAGGCATTGAGGAGCCAGGGATTGGCTTCAGCCCAAGTTGTTCAATGAAGGGCTGTGGCAAGACATTTCAGAAATTTTCTAATTTTCTCAAAATTGTTTGAAGACTGTCAATGGACTTTTGATAAATATTGATGGACCTTTCTGTAGCAAGCCTGTTTCAGGACCAAAAGAAACTTTCAGATATGGCAAAGAGGAACATCTTCAAGCCATGGACTTTTCCTGAAACTCAGCTGCTTGGACTTGAATTTTCTTTGCATTGTTTTTGCATTTTCTTATATTATAGAATTGTTTTAGTAATATGATAGAATTTTATGTTCTACAGGTGAAGAAATTCCCAGTGCATTCCACAGGAGCACTTGAGTGGAGTTTGATTGGCAACAGATAACCTGTCAAGTGTTTGTCTTTTTCTTCGGCATGAGTACAGCAGAGAAAATTACAAACACTTTTTCCTTTTAATTTAACTAAATAAAAAAGGGTGACATGTTGCAGACATCTTTCATGAAAAATCCTTTCTTAGGATTTTTCCTTGTGACAAGCTGCAGTTCAGCAACCAAAGTAAACAATGGTTATCTGCTGCTGTAGAATGCAACAGGTGATTGGTCTCCTGTGGGTGTTTGGATTTCTTGACCACTCATGGCAGAGCTGGCTCTTGCTCTGTCTGAGACACAGATCCTTGTGATTCATTCTTTTCTATTCTTAGCTTAGCTAGCTGCTGAAGAAACTTTTCCTTTCTATTGCTTTTTAGTATAGTCTTAATGTAACATATATCATAAAATAATAAATCAAGCCTTCTGATCATGGAGTCAACATTCTCGTCTCTTCTTCATCCTGAAAACCCTTGTGACCACAGTCACAGGCAGGTTTAGATTAGATATTAGGAAGAAATTCTTCATTGTGAGGATGGTGAGGCACTGGAACAGGTTGTCCAGAGAGGTCATAGATGCCCTATCCTTGGAAGTGTTTAAGGCCATGTTGGATGGGGCTTTAAGCAACCTGGTCTAGTTGAAGGTGTCCTTGCCCATGACAGGGGGGTTGGAATGAGATGGTCTTAAGGTCCCTTTCAACCAAAGCCATTCTAAGATTCTATTAAAAACTTCATGAAAGGAAGTTGTTTGACCCTGAGGTTAGAGCATGGTGCTAATAACATCCAAGGTCATGTATTCGATCCCTGCATGGGCCATTCACTTAAGAGTTGGACTCGATGATCCTTGTGGGACCCTTCCAACTCAGAATATGCTGTGATTCTGTGATATAGTTGGAAGCCAAGTGCTCATCATCAAAGGGGGTTTTGAGGTTCAGGCAAGACACATGGAAAAGAGACGCAAAAGATTTAAGTGGATCTGCTCTGCTCTCACCCCACACACAGCAGTCAAAGATACCTCCTCAGATGCAGGCAGGTCAGATGTCCTCATGATATAAAGCATGTTCTGCCTTTAAATGTTTTGGTACTAGCACAGCATTGCACTTCTTTGAGTCACTGAGATATTTGTGATAGTTTCTTGTGATACATTTGATTTTGTGTGAATTTCTTATGCTTTCCTTATCAGTAAGGCTTGGGCTTCAGTTCAGACAACCTTTGGCAGAACGTGCCAGATTCAGTAACAGTGGTACACAATACCTGTAAAGCCCTCTACATCTCCACACTACCAAACAGCATGGGACACTCAATAGCTTATAATCACAGAATAGTTTGGGTTGGAAGGGACCTTAAAGATCATCTAGTTCCAACCCCCTGCCATGGTCAAGGACACCTTCCAGTAGACCAGGTTGCTCAGAGCTCCATCTAACCTGGCCTTGAACACTGCTACGTATGGGGCAGCCACAGCTTCTCTGGGCAACCTATGCCAATGCCTTATCACCCTCACAGGAAAGAGTGTATTCAGAATATGTAATCTAAACTGCCTTATCACCCTCACAGGAAAGAGTGTATTCAGAATATGTAATCTAAACTTGCTCTCTGTCAGTTTGAAGCCATTCTCCCTTGTCCTGTCACTACATACCCTTATAAAAAGTTTTATGCTGTTAACTTGATAGCCCACCACCTCTGCCTGCCACAGTCATGCTGCTGTTTCTACTGGCTTAATGGGAAGGCAAGCCATCTCCTCCACCGCCAGCTCCTCAGGGAGGAGAGAAGGATGCTACGAGCAGGATGTAGGATAATCCAGATGTGATCCACACACCCTCCTTCACTGCTCAGTAGATAGTCAACATGACCATCAATGGGAGAAACCTCTGATGTCCCCAATCATGCACCAAGTCCCTGCTGCACCTGGTGGGACATGGACACACATGCAAATAAGGAGTAAAATAAAGGCAGTCCTATTTACTGCCAACAACACAGGCTTTTGTTTGGTGATGATAGGTGAAAGCCAGCCACCATGGGGGAAGTGATGGACTTGGCCAGGAAGTAGAATTTTTAGCTCTCCCTCTCCCATCACCTGGAGAAATGTGACAAACCCACAGAGTTGCTGTTTTTTGTTCATGCCCTTTACATAAGGGGAGCCTGGGATAGAGCTGTCATGTACCAAGAGCTCTGCTGGCTGTCTAAACATGTACCATACCAGAAGTCTTTTACTTAATGAATTGGTCTCCAAATTATATCAAAGAGCTTCCTACTTGCAACAGCCTCACAAGGGGAATGCAAATAAAGTATTATATAAAATCTTCCCATTGGGTCTTTTTAGGAAAAAAAATTCAAACATAAAAAGATTCTAAATTATTCCATTATCTAAACTTTCCTCCTTTATAGAGGTAATGCGCTGCTCAGATATTATCTTGCGTACCTCAATGGAGTAGTCTTCACCCCAGAGGCTCACACGGTGCTAGCACACCTGGTGAGTATCGCTCAAACACAGCAGAGCTTAGCAGAGCACAGCCATGCCATGCCATGCCATGCAGCAAACAAGTGTTCACAGGAGGAAACAAGAATTATAGATGAGCTGAATGTAGTTGTGAGGCCAGGATTTTCTCAGCACACCAGGAGTTCACAAAATGCATCTCATGAGATCCCCCATCAGCAGATCATCCTCTTACAGTGACCTGCCCAGAGAATTGGAAAGACCAGATTAAAAGGCTTCTAGAGGGAATTGTGGAGAGCTAGGGACCTGCGTGCGGAAGATCTCGGGCTGTACGGGTAGATAAGAAGGCCCCCCTCACCCTGCAGTCTGACCTTTGCTCTGTACCCGGCCGCACCTGGCCGGACGTGAGCAGAGGGAAGTGACACAGACTGCCCAGTCCATAAATGCCCCTGAAACCCCTCAATAAACGCCATTTGCTGTCCACCACATTGGTGTATGTAGCATTGGACCGAGTGACCCTGGGCCTTGGGTCACCGTGCCGGACCCCTCCGAACCAGGTCGCCACGCCGTAACGGCAACATCTGGTGCCGAAACCCGGGACAATCGCAGCGCCCAGAGTTCGGGATTTCGCCTGGACAGGGGACCGGCGGCTGCACAGCAGGCCTAGTGCAGCGGGGGGGACGCCCCCGGACCAGCGTGGACCATGGAAGCCATAGTGAAGGTCGTAACTCAGATGCATGCTCAATGGGGGATTGATTGTAAGCTAAAAGATTTATGTCTTGCTATACCGAGACTTATTAAGCTGGGGGCGATAGACAGCCCGGTGGACATTCTCCATCCGGAGATATGGGATACTTGTACAAAGGTTTTAGCTGAGGAGACTATTTCCTCAGGCTCAGGGAAAGCTCTAAAGTCATGGGGCAGAGTTGTGCAGGCTCTGCAGAAAGCTAGAGAAGAGCAGGAGACCTGGAAAGCCGCGCAGGCTTGGCTATTAGCCACGCCGCAGTTGGGGGTGAGCGCGGCAACGCAGACCGCGGAGGGCTATGATCAGATCGGCACCGCGGAACCGCGAGCGCCGGATTCCCCCTAGCAGACCGCCTTACCATCAGAGGGGGTGGAACGCGCGCGGGCGTTTTGGCGGGGGTTAACGGAGGAAGCGCGGGAGGCGGCGAAATCGCCGGACCCCGAAGGGGTGGATAAAAGCGCACCCCCTCCGTATGAGTTTGAAAATGGCGCCGAACCGCGTGTTCAGGGCGGAAAGGAGAACACGGCGGGCGGAAATGCAGTCAGCCTGCTTAACAACGCATGCGCGGGTGAGCGGGGGGACGGGGCGGCCCCCGCGGAGGAGCGTAAGGCCAATCAGAGCGCTCAGTTCACTTTAGGTCCTTATAGGGCAAGGACCTCCCCCAGCAGGAGGCGGGGGGACCCCAGGGGGAGGGAACGGCCCGACCCCCGCAAGAAGGGGCGGGGTCGGAGCCCGAGAAAAAGGCAGAGCAGCCTGGAAACGTCCGGGCAGTCGACTTCCGGCTCGGACTCGGACTCGAGCTCCGAGCTAGAGAGGGGATCGGGGAGTTCCGACTCGGATTCGGGTTTTAACAGAAGGAGAGCAGCGGCATACAAGGTCACTAGCCACAGCGCTCCTGCATGGGTGAAGGGGATATCGGAGAAAGATCGAACTCCGCTTACAGACTGGCGGAAAATAAAAATAGCGTGTGCTGAATGGACTCCGTCGGCGAAACTGGTGTTCCAGGTTCGGGTGGGGGGAGCCGGCGGGAATCAAAGGACCTATTCCCCGGTAAACCCAAAAGACGTGCAGGCAATTATTAAAGCAATTGCAGATAGGGGAATTAATTCTGCCATGGTTTCCACACTCATTGACAGTGTTTTTGGAGGGGATGACATGTTACCTTTTGATATTAAGCAGACTTGCAGAATGATTTTTGATGGGGCAGGGATGATCGTTTTTAAGCAGGAATGGGAGGATAACTGTATTAAGCAGCTAGCCCTGGTAACAGGGGCAGATCATCCACTGCACGGCTCCAGCATACAGAGGCTAATGGGCACAGACCCTACAATGATCACCTCCCAGGCACAGGCTGAGGGCTTGCGGGCACATGAGGTTATGACAACAACCCGTGCTGCCCGAGAAGCCATCCGTGTTGCTTCCAAAGTAATAGCCAAACCGTCGCCTTGGTCCACAATAAAGCAGAGTGAGAGTGAAAGCTTCACTCAGTTTGTGGATCGTTTACAGGCTGCCTTGGACTCCTCAACATTACCCTCAGAGGCAAAGGGTCCTGTGCTGGCAGAGTGCCTACGCCAGCAATGCAACTCAGCCACCAAGGACATTTTAAGATCACTGCCGCAAGGGTCTAATCTAGCTGCCATGATCAGACACGTTGCAAAGGAAGAACACCTAGCTCCCATTCAAGCAGCAGTTCACACTGCAATAACGAGTGTCATGGCATGCTTTAAGTGTGGCCAAGCTGGGCACGTGGCAACAAACTGCCCCCATTCAGGGCGCCCACCAGCAGCTGCTCCACCACGCCAGGGGAGACCTAGGGGACCATGCTGGGCATGTGGAAAGAAAGGGCATTTAGCTAAGGAATGCAGATCCAGGCATCAGGGAAACGGGAGACGGAGGGGGCAGCCGGGCCATATCCAGCCTCCTCCCACCTGGAACATGCAGCGGCCCAGCTACAGCAACCCCCAATGGGGCACACGGCTTTCATACCCACCACCTCCACCCCCTCAGGGAATGACCAACTTTGTCGCCCAGCCAATGGCTCAACCGAACCCATCTGCACCTCAGGAATACCAAGAACAGCTCCCTGGGGCCGAGGCCCCTGGGTGGCTTTGGCCATGAAAGCATGGGAACAGAACCCATGGGTGGCCTTCGCCGCAAAGGTGGGGAAACACCCACTGATCGTGTGGGCAGTGTGTCGTCTCCACAACAGCTCCGACGACTCGGCCATCTGCCTTGCCTTTTGGGTGGACACAGGGTCAGATGTCACCGTCATCCCAGACATACATTGGCCTCGACCATGGAAGCTAGAAGTAGCCTCCATGGTGGGCGGAGTTGGAGGGCTGTCCCGAGCCCACAAGAGCACCCAACCAGTGGCAATAACCCTCTGCACTGAGAGAGGACCGGGAAGAACTATCACCCTCACTGCATATGTGATGTCGGACTGCCCACCCTTGCTAGGGAGGGATGCCCTAGCCCTGCTGGATGTTAGGGTGACAAATTTATTCTAAGGGCCACTGTCGCGTACCCGCCATTGCCCATCAAGCTGACTTGGAAATCAGCTGACCCAGTGTGGGTCGAACAGTGGCCCTTGTCAACGCCTCGAATGACTGCCCTCATTGAGTTAGTTAGCCGTGAATTACACAAGAATCATATAGAACCCTCCACGAGTCCATGGAACACTCTGATCTTCGTAATACCTAAGCGATCTGGTGAAGGCTTTCGACTCCTGCACGACTTGCGAGAAGTGAACAAGAGAATCCAGCCTATGGGCCCTGTGCAAACTTCGCTGCCCATGAACTCTGTGATACCAAAAGGACAACCCTGTGCAGTGCTCGACATCAAAGACTGCTTCTTTTCTATTCCCCTGCATGAAGACGACAAGGAGCGTTTCGCCTTCTCCATCGTCTTCCCAAACAGCCAGCGGCCCAACCTACGCTTCCAATGGAGGATGCTTCCACAAGGAATGCTCAACTCCCCGACTATCTGCCAGATCACCGTGGACCGAGCGCTAGCACCAGTCCAGCAGAGCAATCCGACTGTAACCATTGTGCAGTACATGGACGACATCCTGATCGCCGCACCATCCACGAGACAAGTGGACCAGCTGGTGTCTACCATCTCCGAGACCTTAAGGACAAATGGCTTTGAGGTAGCGAGTGCAAAAATAAAAAAGGGACTGTGCGTGACCTTCCTAGGAGTGGGAATCACAAGCTCCTACATAACTCCTCCCCAGATGAAAATCCGCCGAGACATCAAGACGCTCCACGACATGCAACAGCTGGTAGGGTCCTTAGAGTGGCTCCGCAACATCGTCCTGATTCCTCCCGAGGTCATGGACCCTCTGAATGACCTCTTGAAAGGGAAGAACCCATGGGAGCAAAAAACCCTGACACCGGAAGCCGTAGGCTCGCTCGACTTCATCGAACGTCAGATGTCAGAGAGCATGCTCACCAGATGGGACTCAAGTGCTCTAGTCGATCTGTATGTCCACTTTACAAAAAAGGAGGGAGTGGGAGTCTTAGCCCAAGGACCCCCCGACAAGGCCCAACCAATACTATGGGTGGTCTTGGGGAAACCGTCACGTGCCTTTTCCCCGGGAGTCGAGTGCCTCTGCAGCCTCATCATGAAAGGCAGGAAACTTGCCCTAAGACATCTGGGCATCGAACCTTCCAGGATAAGCTTGCCTCTCTGCAAACAGCTCTCTGCGCAGTCAACAACTATATCGGAATATCTAACCATGGCCCTTACAGGCTTTGGAGGAGAGATTCGCTACGCGGAAAAACCCCCTTGGACTCGGCTGCTCATGGTCATCGATATCGACCTCCCACCAAAAGTACTTGACCGACCGCGGGCAGGACCAACCATCTTCACGGATGCATCATCGCAGACCTCCACCGCGGTGGCAGTATGGCAGTCAGGAGAACAGTGGCAATGTGTCAAGGCAACCGACCCCACGCTTTCGGTCCAACAGCTTAAAGCAGCAGCTGTAGTGCTAACGTGCGGACTGTTCCCAGAAGAACACCTTAACATTGTGACTGATTCCATATTTGTGGCCAAGCTCTGCCTAGCCATGTCCGGACCAGGTGTGTCAGTGTCCACAGTGGCAACGATGCTGGAGGAAGCACTCTATTCACGGAAAGGCACCATATCAGTCATCCACGTCAACAGCCACGACCCGATCAAAGGATTCTACCAAATAGGCAACGACAAGGCTGATGCCGCCGCAAAGGGCGTATGAACACTGAAAGAAGCTCGTCAGTTGCACGAATCCCTTCACATCGGAGCTAAAGCGCTTGCGAAAAGGTGCAGGATTTCTACCGTGGACGCAAAGCACGTCGTCGCTACGTGCCCCCACTGCCAGAAGTCGCCACTGTGGTCGAGTGGCGTCAACCCCAGAGGCCTCAAAGCCTCAGAAATATGGCAAACAGACTTTACACAATGCCAGCTGTTGAAACCCCGAGCGTGGCTCGCGGTTACTGTAGATACATACAGCGGCATGATTGTGGCCACACAGCATCTCAAGACCGATTCCAAAGCGACCATCCAACATTGGCTAACAGCCATGGCATGGCTTGGAGTTCCAAAACAGATCAAAACAGATAACGGCCCAAACTTCATCTCAAAGGTAGTCCAAGCATTCGCCTCGAAATGGAACATCGCCTTGGTGCATGGCATCCCATACAACAGCACCGGGAAAGCCATCGTCGAAAGAGCAAACCAGACTCTGAAAACTAAGCTGGAAGTGCTAGCAAAGGCAGAAGGCTTCACTAATGCCATTCCTCCGGGTGACCAGGCGCGCATGCTGGCAACTGCGCTGCTAGCGTTAAATCAATTCCCTAGGGGGGACGAAACAAACAGTCCTGCTCAGAGACACTGGGCCACTCGGGCGCTAGAGGAAGGCCCACGGGTGGTGATCAAAAATGAACTAGGGGAGTGGGAACAGGGTTGGAGATTGGTGCTCACGGGGCGGGGATATGCGGCCGTTAAAAAGGACGGGGACATTAAATGGTGTCCACTCAAATCTATCAAACCAGACCTTCAAAGGGAAACTCATGAGAATTGTGAGACTTTGTTTGCAGGACTGGATCATTGGACGTCCCCGAAACTCATATGCCCCACTACTGGGAAAGAGAGAGAGGCCAACGAGCAACCCGACATCTCCTGAGAAGCTCGTGCTATCAAAATTAAAGCAACAACGGTGTTTCTGTGTGATTTTGCTGTTGGGGCTTGTCGCCAGAGGGCAAGCCAGTCCAGACTACTACCCTCATCAGCCCTTCAGGTGGGTCATGCAGCATCTTACTGGTGACAAGATGCTCAGAGACATCACCACGCCGAACGCCCCGTCCTTCGTGCTTCGCGTCACCGACCTGTTTCCGGGACAACCAAAGGTAGACCCCTATTCTTCACACGCCACACACATGTACCTATCCTACTGGTGCCCAGCCTCAAACCCAGGAAAAAGTTATTGCAATTGCCCAGGGTGGGGATACTGTGGGCACTGGGGCTGTGAAACAATAGTTACAGACGCCAGGCCGTCAGGACCTGGGTGGGACCCACAAGAGCCCGACAGATTCCTACAGTTCACCTGGGCACCCGCAGGCTGCAAAACACCCGTCTTCCTTCAGGGAAGTTTCTATCGAAACCACCATAAAGTCCCCGAATCCCGAAAATGCACTCACTATAACATGACAGTTTTGCAGCCGAATCACCCTAGCTGGGCCATGGGCAAAGCATGGACAGTAGTCCTTCAAGGGTCAGAAGAGTGGGTGAATGTGCGAATTGCCAGACTCCCAGCTTCAGTATCCCAATCAGTCGGACCCAATCCGGTTCTAGTAGTAAGTAGACCCAGGGAAGAGATCGCAGCTAACGGTAGTTCTAGCCGCGAAACACAAAGGTCGAAACTAGCCTCCCCATCCGATCTCTTAACCAAACCAACCCTCTCCAGTCCATTCTTAAGTGTGTTAAATGCTACCTTCTTATCGTTAAACCAATCCAACCCGAACTTCACAGAATCATGCTGGTTATGCTATGATGCACAACCCCCTTTTTACGAAGGTGTTGCCTTCAATCTCCCATTCATCTTCTCAAAGTCAAACAATCCACGCCAATGCAGATGGGACACCCCCCGGAGAGGTATCACCCTAAGTCAGGTTACGGGCCAGGGCAAATGCTTTGGCAATGCAACCTTGGCAAAGCAGATGGGCAACGTCTGCAAGGAATTCGTCAAACTTAAGGGAGGGAAGTTCCAGTGGGTGATCCCAGCTGCATTGGGAATGTGGGTCTGTCACAGATCCGGGGTAAGCCCATGTGTACTCCTTGACAAATTCGACCATTCTACTGACTTTTGTGTCCAAGTTCTAATTGTCCCCAGAGTCCTGTATCGCCAAGAAGAAGAGGTGTACCGCTTGTTCGAGGAACCCAACCGGCTCTACAAACGGGAGGTGATAACAGGCGTCACCATCGCAATGCTCCTCGGTCTAGGAGCTACCGGCGCTGCCACAGGCATCTCGGCCCTTGCAACACAACATCAGGGACTGGCACAACTGCAGATGACAGTTGACGAGGACTTGCAAAGGATCGAGAAATCCATCTCTTCCCTGGAAAAATCCCTTTCCTCACTCTCAGAGGTTGTCCTCCAAAACAGGAGAGGACTGGACCTCTTGCTCATGCAGCAAGGAGGCCTGTGTGCTGCCTTGAAAGAGGAATGCTGCTTTTATGCAGACCACACCGGAGTCGTCAGAGACTCCATGGCCGAACTGAGAAATCGGCTAAACCTAAGGAAAGCAGATAGAGAAGCTCAACAGGGCTGGTTCGAGTCGTGGTTCAACCGGTCTCCATGGCTCACCACCCTGATTTCTACCCTAATAGGCCCAGTCACTATAATCTTACTATCCCTAATCTTCGGGCCTTGCATATTAAACAAACTGGTGCAATTTGTTAAAAGGCGTTTGGAAACGGCTAACATTTTGTTTCTCGAGCGCCGACAATTACTTTAAGGCGTGCCACTTACTAACACACTTACGATTTTACGCTAATTCTACCAACCCATGAAATTTTGTAACCTTTACATTTTATAAGATTTTTACTAATCATGAGGGGGGGGGAAATGTGGAGAGCTAGGGACCTGCGTGCGGAAGATCTCGGGCTGTACGGGTAGATAAGAAGCTCCCCCTCACCCTGCAGTCTGACCTTTGCTCTGTACCCGGCCGCACCCGGCCGGACGTGAGCAGAGGGAAGTGACACAGACTGCCCAGTCCATAAATGCCCCTGAAACCCCTCAATAAACGCCATTTGCTGTCCACCACATTGGTGTAAGTAGCATTGGACCGAGTGACCCTGGGCCTTGGGTCACCGTGCCGGACCCCTCCAAACCAGGTCGCCACGCCATAACGGCAACAGGGAATTTTCTCCATTTGTAAGCCACTACTTTGTATGGGATGCACAAGTTCCGATCTCCCACAGCTGCTAATAGCAGATGTTTCACCAAGCAGTGAAAAATCAACAGCCAGAAATGATAATAAACTGCACCTAGTCCTCACCAGCAGCATTTCACTCATATATCAGCAACAGCAAGAGAAATGCTTGCCTGAACAGAAGAATGATAGCTTGCAGCTCCTCTTTGGTGCCAAGGAAAATTTGTTACTCACTGTTAAAGGAAACCAAACGTGGAGAGAGATAATTACTAGCTCTGCTGCAGGCTGGGAGAGAGCCCAAACACAGGGAAAACAGCTTGGGCATTGGTGAATGGTATTTGTATGCAGAAAGCAAGTTCCCTGTTTGAGGAGATCAAATAGGTTTAATTCAAAGGAAAAAAACCCACAAAACACCACCCCTCCCCATATGTTGGAACAAAAGAGTGCACAGCATAAGGCAGATGGAAGATGTCGGGGCTGTGTTGATTGGAGTCAGGTAAGCATCACTCATGTATGACTCCTGCATCCTCCTGTAGTACCCACCAGCTCAGCACATTAGCTGAGCCTTTGGGTGAAGAGCAAGGGACCTTCTACCCCCAGGGTAAACATCTAGTCCTCTTATCACCCTTAGCAACCCAAGGAGGCTCAATGGAAATGGCTAGCTTCACAGCTGAATATCAAGCAGCCAGCTGGAACATGGATGAGGTTTTGATGGTGAATATTTCTGAGCAGATCAAAACTATTTAAAATTAGGTCCACAATTTCTTTTGGCACCTTCAGAGGTTCATCTGAAGCAGCATTTCCATACAGCATGCACCTTCCTACACAACAAGATCTTGTCTTTGTCAGAGACAGGTGTTGGTATAGATATTCCCAGCATCCTTGCATCCAGACCCATGGCAGGGAGGGCATGCATGAGCCCCCATCCCACAGCCAAGCAGTTTCCATCACGTCTCTGTGCAGGAAGAAATTGTACCCAAAATTAAAGTTGCAATAGGCACTGCTCTGACTGACACAGCCTCTTGTACACCTTGCAAGAGGCTCCCAGGTTTCTTCTCATGGATCCCACTCGTGGGACTGAAGCCTGGAGGACATCAAGCAAGGCAAGAGCACCAAAATCACCAGCCTGAAGCCCCTTCTCCAGGTGGCATATATATCAGCCACAGTTACTGCAAATGCCACTTCACCCTTTCCTCAGCTGCCTCAGTTTCAAATCTCCTCAGGCAAACACTGTTCTTACAGTCGATGGCCTCATGGTGGCACAGTAGCTCCTTAACCAGATGACAATGGTCAGAGTCATTCCTCTACCCTACCCAACCCTCTCCCATGATAGTGCTCACGCAGAGGAGGGACAGCCACCTCCAACAGCACTTAGTAAATACTGTTCACTGACGTTCACACCATGTACAACCACCCAAACCAACTTACGCCTGGCTTCTGTCATTGTACACCAAACAGGTTCTTGGCACATACAATTTTGCTTCTCCCAATTCACTCCCTCGGCTATTTAATCCTCTTCCCTACAACATCGTCCTTGTGTTGTGACATATAACCAAGAAGCACAGCTACACAAAGATCGCTCATCCCAGCTACATCTCATACTTTCAAGTCAGCTTCGATGCTCCAAATAGGTTGCTTTCACAGGTGGCCACAAGAAGCTCTTCAGCAATAAATGAGACACTCCATATTTTTTCCCTTTTATCACAGAGCAATAAGCTCCTGGTCAAAAAATCCATCCTCACATTGGGATGTTGCTCATCTTCCATGGTTTGGGTGGGAATGAGCTTTCAGATGCCAAACAGAGGGACACATCTCCCTGCCATGGGAAAGTTGGCAGCATGGGCAGGCTTCATGATGATGCATGAGACAGTACAAGAACAAAAGCAAAGGTTTGGTGAGGAAGAGCTAAACACAACCCCTACCTGACTGTGTTCATGAGACGATGAGCCCTTCCCTTGGGATAGGGAACAGCTGCCATCAAGCTGCTCACTACAATACGCTGTCCACTGTAATAGGGATAAAAAAAGGCATTGTATAAAATAATAGCCAGGAGAAAACTGCTGTGTCTGTCCACAGCACACAGCAAACACCATCTGGCTGCAGGCATCACAATACATGTGCAGCACTCCCTCATTTTAGAGGATCATCCCAAAGGCTTTGGCTAGGAAACACTCCACCTGCTGATGGCAAGCAGAGGGAAGATGCAGGAACAATTACAGGAAGGCACCTGAAATGATGCTTTGCAATAAAATCCATCCCCACTATTTCCTAGCAGACTCCATCAGTGTTTGGTATCTCAGGCATGTGGTATGCACCAAGGTGGCTTGACTTGATAACCCTTTACTATGGAGTCTTCCACGGAAAGTTGGGAAATTTCTGCTTTTCCCAACTCCATTCACTTCAGGGACAGATATGAGCCCTGAGCTTCTAGAAAAACTGTGGTTTTATTTTAAATAAAACAGAAAATGTGGCAACTGTGACATACCACTGGATGACAGCACTACTCTCACACCGGCTTTGCCCCATGGTGAAGGACATGGACATCAGGGGACTTCCCGGACATGGGGGACCATGAGCTGCTTAGGTCAGCTTCCCCCAAGGTGCCTCCACAAAAATAATTCAGTTTTGGGTAATTTGTTTTGTTGGGGATTTTCCCTCGAAGAAAGGAAGGGCTGCATCATACTGAGGAAAACATAATATTTTTAAAAAGCATTTTTCATTAAACAAATATAAAGGATGCTGCTTAATCCTAAAGTCATTTTGTCACCCCTACCAACAAAGTTGAGACTGAACCTCGGTGACCATCCCCATTTCTGAAGTCTTTCATCCTGGAAGTCTTTGGCTGCTCCAGAGAGACTCACTGCTTGGATGCCATCACCAAGGCCGACAAGTCGAGAAAATGAACAGTCAATTTCATACAAGCAGCAACCACCTGAGAGCTCTTTGACAGGTATGGATGAGGCCACAAAATAAGAGGAAGAGCCACCAATAGAACTGCCCATGATCCCTACACAGCTCTGCCCTTATTGGTTCTAGCTCACAGATGGAGAACCTCAGCCTCCTCTCATTAAAGAGCTGCTCATCACTCTCCTGCTACCTCTGCTGACCTACCTGGAGAAGCTCATGATACTATCATGCTTGAGAGCCTTCTACTACACCTATCCCCATCTCCTTTAACAATTTGGAGTGCAACCACATGCCTGGAAAGGTTTCCCAAGGTACAGCTCAACTATTATTATGTCTACAGACAAAAGAAAATTACATTTTCCCTCTGACTTTCCTCTCTTTCCTGGTGGGAGCAAGGTTGGAGACATCCCCACCATAGGAACATCCACACCTTGGAATTTTCTAGACTGGTGATGGATTCAGCCCTGCTGTGAGCGGTATGGAGGATGAAGCAGCATACAGTGTGCCTTCCATTCCTTCCCCCAGCACAGAGAGGTTATCAGGGGATGTGGTACCATCTGAGCATCTCACACACATGGGTAAATGGATTTATCCTCTCTCAGACAGGTCTAACAATTTTACAGCCACAAGGAAAAGAACTGCAGAGAGATTAAGCAACTTGCCCAACATTAAAGATTAAGTTGCCAGCAGAAACTAACAGTTAAAAACAATTTTCTTGGTCTCAGTCCAGTGCCTTCCCTCTAAACCCATTCTTTTTCCTCTGGCTCTCATTAAGAGGGAACGTGCCACTTTCAATCAGGCTGGCTTCCACCAGGGTTACTCCAGCAAGCTTCAGGATATAAGAGTGTTTATTCCTTGCTTTGCTAAGAAGTGATCAGGAAGAGAAAATCAGAAATTAAAATTCCTGATTATTTCTTATCCAAATTTGGGATATGGAGTGGAAAAAATATCTTTGGGAGATGAGAATTCCTTCTTAATGCATCCTTTAAGGCAGTAAACTGTAGTGACTGCAGAGACTTCATGGTTGCATGAAGCATGTTGAGGACAATTGAGTCTGTAGGATGGTCTTCTTGTGTGAAGATTGGGTTTAACTTGGATCAATCAATCGGTCAAGTACTTATGTTCTGAAAGACTTCATGTATTCATAGAATCATAGAATCCTAGAATGGCCTGGATTGGAAGGAACCTTCAAAGCTCATCTAGTTCCAACCCCCTTGCCATGGGCAGGGACACCTTCAACCAGACCAGGTTGCTCAAAGCCCCATCCAACCTGACCTTGAACACTTCCAATGATGCACCTTGAGACCATAAAACCCAAAACTCAGTTGGCAGGAGACCTCTACCAGCTGGTTAGAGACCTCATATATAGCTGTGCAAGCAAGCTGCCCCAAATCTTGTGTTTTACTACATCCTGCTTAAACTGGACATGCATCCCCAATCCAGGCGGTAAGCCACCAGCATTTGCCAGCCCCTCTCCCATCCCACAATGTGCCCTTTGTCCACCTACCTGTGAGATGTGGGACTGTGTCTTCTTGCTCTCACCATCCCCCTCCATTTTATCCATCAGCAGCCCCTGGACCTGGTACTCCAGGACATAGCTGTCAATGAAACGCTCCAGCTCCTCAATCTCTTGAGAGTGGCTGCTCCCTGCCTCTGAGGAGGCTGATGCCACTAACGAGTTCTCCATCCCTTCAGGAGAGATGTCAAGAACAGAGGGGGCCTGAGAAAGCAAAATAAAAAAGAGCAAGAAATTATTTTCCACTAATTATAAAAAGGTTAAAAAAACAGGAGCTGAAGCTTATTGGTTTCCAGGGACAGGATATTTTTTGCTGTACATCTACATTTCCAGTAATATTTAATAATAATCCTAGGTGGTCATATTCAGAGTTTTCATGTGTGCAAACAAAAAGTCTAATTTCTGTAATATTCCTACATCTAAGGACAACAGACAGTTTTCCTGTCCTTCTTAAAACCTAAACTACTGAAAACCTCCAGAAATGCACAAGAGGAGAACAAAATTAAAAAACTTAATTTGAAAAGTCCACAGCATTATCTGTGCTGGATAAGGGTGAGTAGCTGGGGATACTGGGCAAGGGTGTGAGGAAGAGGATGATAACTGAAAAGCTTCTCTAGGACAGTGGCAGTAAATGGTGCTGAGTCAATGATGTGACTGCAAATGGTCAAGAGAGGAGGTTTGCACATGGAGGTGAAACAGACATCCCACTAGAACCGATTTTTAAAACCTCTCTTTCTTCAGGACAATGGCGCTATAGAAGATATACAGGCTTTATGATGCTCTTCTCCTTCCTATTTTGTAGGAATGTGCCCTCTGTTGACAGAGTGACCACATTATTCTTTGCTTAAAAAGGCAAAAAAACCCAGAAGTTTCTCTCCCAATTTGGTACAAAAGATACCTCATAGGACCTTTGGGACTTCACCTCAGACCTGAGGCTGTCCGATTGGACAGAGGCCAAGAGGTCCTGCCTAGGTAATTCACTAGAAAAGGAAGAGAAAAAAGGAAATAACTGCTTTTGTGGGGTGTTTTAGCAGAAGCAAGAACCTCTTGCCCCTGGCTCGGTTTTTCTCTGATAGAGCTTTGTTATTTTGCCTTTTATTGAACTTTTTTCTGTTTCCACCACTACCTCAGAAGCCATTCTGCTAATTTTATGCTGTTTGGGGTGGCTGATCTATCTTGGGTGTGATGGGTTTCTCTGAGAGCTCATACAACCTGGCTTGAAGAGTAACACATCACTATTTCTCCATGGCTCAACAGGTACGAGGCTCCGGAACTAGAAGGCCGGACAACTGATGAGGTAGGTAAAGGTCTTTCTGGGATCATGGGACATCTTAAAACAACACCACCTCTACCCTGCATCAAGACCTCCTCTGTTAGGAGGAAAAAAAGAGTAATTGTAATAGAAGACTCCTTTTTAAGGGGAACGGATGGCCCAATATACAGACCTGGCACAACTCACAGAAGTCCGCTGTCTCCCAGGGGCTCAGATAAGGGACACCACTGGAAAACTCTCCAGTCTGGTAAGGCCTTCTGATTATTATCTGCTGTTGGTTGTTCAAACTGGCAGTGATGAAATAACAAAGAGAAGTCCAAGTACAATCAAAAGAGACTTCAGAGCCCTGGGACAATTGGCAGAGGGATCAGGAGCACAGGTAGTGATTTCCTCGATTCTTCCAGTAACAACAAATAGTATTGATAGGATTAGGCACATCCATCAGGACGATGCATAGCTCCGAGATTGGTGTCAGGGGAAAAAATTTGGGTTTGTTGACTATGGGATGAATTACTCAACACTTGGTCTACTGACGCCTGACAGGATGCGCCTATCTCAGAGGGGCAAGAGAGTTCTAGCACAAGAGCTAGTGGGGCTTGTTGATAGAGTTTTAAACTAGCTTGGAAGGGGGAAAGGGATAAAACCAGGCTTGCTAGTGATGAGTGATGGGATGGTGTGCAAAAACTTGAGGAAAGGAGCACTAATGAGATCCCTCAATCTACTTCACAAGGTGTTGGATACAATGTACCACACCCGAAATGTTTTGACACTAACGCATGTAGCATGAGGAACAAGCAAGAGGAGCTGGAGGCTTTGGCCCAGTCCCAGAGATTTGACATCATTGGCATAAGTGAAACCTGGTGGGATGAGTCCTGTGACTGGAGTGCCCTGCTGGATGGTTCCAGACTATTCAGGAGGGATAGGCAGGGCAGAAGAGGCAGACAGGTGGCACTGTATGTAATAGAAGGGTATGTATGGAGCTCACAGTTGGCAATAGCACAGTTGAGAACTTCTAGGTAAGAATAAAGGGGCAAACAAATAATGTGGATGTCACTGTGGGAGTCTACTATAGATCTCCAAGACGGGACAATGACACTGACAAATTATTTTTTGAGGAACTAAGGGATGCTTCCAAGTAAACTGCCCTTGTCCTTAGGGAGGACTTCAGATTGCCAGAAGTTAACTGGTAGCATCACACAGCTGGTAAAACCTGGGCCAGAAGGTTCCTAAAAAACCTGGATGACAACTTTATGGAACAGGTCCTAAGGGAGCTGACTTGGAAAGATGACCTCCTTGATCTACTGATTGTCAACAGAGTGGAGATTGGCAGCTGTTTTGGCCACAGCGACCACGAAGTGATTGAGTCTAAAACCTCTGCTGACAGAAGGAAAAGTGCCCACAAAACCTCACCCCCAGAAATGAGGAGAGCACACTTCAGGCTGTTCAGGGAATTAGTAGGTAAGGTCCCCTGGGAAAATGTTTTTGCGGGTGCTGGGGTCCATCAATGCTGGTCACTTTTTAAACATCACCTCCTACGGGCCCAGGATCAGGCAATTCCCAAATGTCAGAAGTCAAGCAGGTGAGGCAGAAGGCTGGCTTGGCTGAACAGGGTCCTTCTCTCAGAAATAAGGCAAAAATGGAAGGTGTATACCCAGTGGAAGAAAGGTCATGTGACATGGGAAGAATACAGAAATGCTGCTCACCACTGTTGGGAGAAAATTTGTGTGGCCAAAACCCAACTGGAGTTGAAGGTGCAAGAACTGTGGGGGGCAATAAAAAGAGTTTTTTCAAATTAATTAATGGCAAAATGCAGTGTAAAAAAACCATCAGCCCATTACAGGAGGAGGATGGTCACCTCACAAACAGGGACAGAGACAAGACATAGGTGTTTAATGCATTCTTTGCCTCTGTCTTGAACACAGATGATGGACCAAGGGGGTCTCAGTGCCCAGAGCTGGAGGACCATGACTGCAAGAATGGTCAACTCCCAGTCAAACCTGAAATTGTGTGGAATCTGCTGCTCCAGCTGGATCCCTACAAATCTATGTGGCCTGATGGGATTCATCTGAGAATAGTCAAAGAGCTGGCTAATGTCATTGCAAAACCTCTCTCAATGATCTTTGAGCAGTCTTGGGAATCTGGAAAGATCCCAGCTGACTGGAAGCTAGTGAACGTTGTCCCGATTTTGAAGAAGGGCAAGAAGGAGGACCCTGGAAATTACAGGCCTGTCAGTTTCACTTCAGTGCCTGGTAAAGTTATTGACACGATTATACTAGGAGGTATTGAAAAACACACGAAAGTCAACACAGTCATTGGTCACAGCCAGCACGGTTTCATGAGAGGGAAGTCCTGCTTATCAAACCTGATTTCCTTTTATTACAAGGTAACCCATGTAGTTGATCAAGGGAAGCCTGTTGATGTAATCTTTTTGGATTTCAGTAATGCTTTTGATACTGCCTCTCACAGTATCCTTCTGGACAAAATGTCCAGCACACAGCTGGATAAACACAATGTGATGGATGAGCAACTGGCTCACGGTTCAGGCACAAAGGATTACAGAGAATGGGGTGACGTCAGACTGGCAACCTGTCACTAGTGAGATTCCACAAGACTCCATCTTAGGCCCTGTGCTCTTCAACATTTTCATTAATGACTTGGACACAGGACTTGAAGAAATACTAAGCAAGTTTGCAGAGGATAGAAAACCGGGAGGAGCTGTTGACTCCCTCAAAGGCAGGAATGCCCTGCAGAGAGACATTGACAAATTAGAGGACGGGGCAATCACCAACCATATGAAGTTCAACAAGAGAAAGTGCTGGATTTTGCACCTGGGATGGGACAACCCTGGATGGACTGAGACTGGAGAATGAGACACTGGAAAGCAGTGCTGCAGAAAGGGACCTAGGGGTCCCAATTAATGGAAAGTTGAATAAGAATCAGAAGTGCCCTGGCAGCTGTGTCCTGGGGTGCATCAGGCAAAGCATCATCAGCTGGTCAAGGGAGGTGATTGTCCTGCTCTACTTTGTACTGCATGGCCTCGCCTTGAGCATTGTGCGCAATTTTGGGCACCACAATGTAAGAAAGTGTCATGGTTTGACACTGGCCAAACACCAGACAACCTCAAAAGCTGCTCACTCACCCTCCCCTGCCACAGTTGGGCAGAGGAGAGAAAAGTTTAAATGAAGGGTCTATGAGTTGAGATAAAGACCACAAGAAAACACTCCAAGGGCAAAACAGGCTCAGCTTAAAGGTACAAAGTAAATTTATTATTAAGAAAATCAGAGGAGGATAATGAGAAGTAAAATAAACCCTTAAAAACACCTTTTCTTCCCCCAGCCTCTTCCTGTCACAGTTGCAGCTAGCCTGTAGCTGCCAAATAAATTTGGTCATATCAGACCTTCAAAACAAGTCCTCAGATGAGGCAGGGATAGGTTGGATTAAAACCTAAACAGATACTTCACCCAGTCATGTTCCATCCTAAGCTGCAGGCATCTCACTGGTCAAAAAGCTGGGCTGTGTGAAAATCAGACCAATCAGCAGTTTAGACCAGGGTGTTTCAAACCTCCTATATAAAAAGAGTTCAAACAGTAAAACTCGCTGTTGTTGTATGGATCTCTGAGAGTGTGTGTTGTCCCTGTCTCCGACCCACCGACCCCACGTAACACATGGCACATGGCACCCCACGTAATATCTTCCTCCTTCCCACCAACAGCTCAGGGAGATGGTGCAGGGGTTTTGATCAGTTCGTCACCCAAGGTTTTCTTCCGCTGCTTAGGGAGAGGAGGCCTTCCCCTGCTATACCGTGGGGTCCCTTCCCACAGGAGACAGTTTATTGTAGCAGAGACCCCCTGACGTGGGAGTAACATGCATTGACTCCATGATTCAGAAGGATGAACAAAAGCTTTATTAAGCTATACTCTATTATACTACATACCATACTATACTATACTAAACTAAAAACCCGTGACCCTTTCAGACAGTCACGACACAGCTTTGACCTAATTGGTCAATCAATCAAAACACCCATCACCAGTGTCCAATTAAGAAATCCCTCTTCAGTAACCAATCTCCATAACACATTCCACATGTGCCAAAAAACAAGTGCAGCAAGTGAAGATAAAATTGTTTTTCTTCTTTCTCTGAGATTTCTCACAGCTTCTCAGAAAAAATCCTGGGAGAGAATTAAATCTCTCTGTTCAAAGAATATGTGAATACCACAACAGTTCTCCATGAACAACTTCTGTGTGGATCCACTCTCACGAGCAGCAGTCCTCCCAAAACTGCCATGAGTTCCTCCCATGGGCAGACAGTCCTCCCAAAACTGCTGCAGCATGGGTCAGTCATCTATGGGGTGCAGTCTGCCAAGGACAGGCTACTCCAGCCTGGAAGCAGGGGCTCCATCTCTCCACCGGGTCTTCCACTGGACCACAACCTCCTCCAGGCATCCACCCACTCCAGTGTTAGCACCTCTCCCACGGGCTGTGGGTAGATCTCTGCATCCCCCATGGATCTCCCTGGGTTGTAGGGGGACAGCCTACTTCACCATAGCCATCACCACGGCCTGCAGAGGAAGCTTGGCTCCAACACCTGGCGCACCCCCTCCCCCTCCTTCTTCACTGACCTTTGTGTCTCCATGTTGTTTCCCTCGCATGTTCTCACCTCCTCCTCCTCTTCTCTGACTATGTAGCATTAGCATTAATCAAGTTATAATAAGCAACCCAGCTCAGTTCCATGAACCAGCTTCTGGGCTGACTGACAGAAGCTCACAGCCAATGGGAGCTCTCCTAAAATACAAGCATTTGACTGGTTAAGAGTCTGTGGGGCGTAGAGTTTAGACCAATGCCTGTGAAGCACCAGGAGTTTTGAATTGTCTATAAAAGGGTGTCGGGGACAATAAAGGAATCTGTTTGTCTGAGGAAACACACGTGACTGTCTTATGTCTCAAGCTTAGGAACACCCCATCACACGACTAGAAAAAAAAACTGTGCATGCCCCACTTTGTTTTGATTTTCTTCTTAAATATGTGTGGTGGTTTGACAGGAAATGTGTTTTTTGGGATGCTGTGTTTTTGGCCAATGGATATTCAGACTTTAATATTGGCATTTAACCTGGCCATTGGGACATGGACACGCCTCTGAGAACACGGGGTTAAAAGCAGAGCTCTCCCCTGGGAGGCTCTCTTGGGTTTCCGGCGGGAAAGAGTTCGGGTCTCTCCCCCGGCCCAGCTGCTGGCTGGGCAGGGGGAGGGGAAAAGCCATGAGGCCGAGAGAGGTAGGCCTGAGCCCGGGGGTGGAAGGGTGGAAGAGAGAGAGAGAGAGACACCGGGAGCCATCGGGCAGCCCCCCCGAGAGACACAGAGAGAGAGAGAAAGAGAGAGCCGCTGCCTGAGACTGTAACCTTGAAGCTTGATAAACATGGGCCTGCGCCGGCAGCACGGCTGGGACGGAGAAGAGGGGGGGGTTCAGCCGGCCGCTTGTAGGAGCTTTTAACCCCTTTTTGGAGAATGAGAACTTTACAGAACATTGACCTTTCCTAGAAGATAGAGTGGAAGATGAGGAAGGAAATGGGCCAGTGTGAGAGAGGTCTGGGCGAGCGAGAGATAGTAGAAGAGTAGAGAAGAATCCTAGTGGGAAGAGATGATGGAGTAGCTTTTGCTGGACTCTTTTTGTATAGCCATGGACAGACCCATGTTCCTTGTGACACAGAGACTGCATTCTAGGGGGAGGCAATGGCCTCGGAACCAAGAGGGTTCAGTGTTGATGCCCCTCGGCCCCAGGGGGTGAAAATATGGGGGGGACAGGTGTCCCAAAGGAGAGATTGTGGGGACAGGTGTCCCAAAGGAGAGACTGTGCCTTTTTTGGATCGGGACAGAGCATTCTTAAAAGACAACCCTAGAAGCAGCTCTGGTCTGTGTTCAGTGGTGAGAGCACTGGACATGAAAAGGAAGAAGTCACAATGGCAGATGTACTCCGGGCGGTGCCACGAGTGACACAGAAACACACGAGGCTTCGACTGTGTTTCCAGGGGAAGCCCATGGTACAAGAAGGACTCCTCTCCTCTTGATGAACTGAGGATTGATTGTCTAAAAGGTGCTGCTGGACTGAGAGTTGGTGATTTGAGGAACAAATGTATTGGGTTGGAAATTTGGTGGGGGGAGGAGGAAATGCATTTGTGAGGTTTTCATTTTCCCTGTGTGTGTGTTCCTTTTTATCTGTAGTTGTAGAGTAGTTAATAAAGTTCTGGTTCTTTTTCCCTAAGTAGGAGCCTGCTTTGCTTATTCCTGGTCACATCTCACAGCAGAAACCAGGGAGAAGGTATCTTCATGGGGGCACTGGCATTGTGCCAGTGTCTAACCATGACAATATGTTATCACAGAGGCCCTACCAGCCTCTCTCATTGGCCCAGCTTTGGCTAGTGGCATGTCCATCTTCAGAGCCATCAGGGATTGGCTATGCCAGACATGGTGAAAGCTTCTAGCAGCTTCTCACAGAAGCCACCTCTGTGGCCCCCCTGCTACCAAAAACCAGGCCATGCAAAACCAACACAGAAAGATATTAGACTATTATAGAGTGTCCAAAGGATGGCAACGAAGATGGTGAAGGGCCTTGAGGGGAAGCCGTATGAGGAGCTGTATTGGGTCTGGCTGAGATAGAGTTCATTTACCCTAAGCAGCCCTCACAGTGCTGTGCTTTGCATTGAGAGCTGGAAGGGTGTTGATAATACACAAGTGTTTCGGGTACTGCTGAGCAGCGCTGTCTCTCTAACATTCCTTCCCCCATCAAGGGGGCTGAGAGCAGGCAAGATCTTGGGAGGGGACACAACCAGGCCAGCTGACCCAAATTAACTAAAGGGATATTCCATACCATATGACATCAGCTCAGATATAAAAGCTAAGGGAGAGAAGAGGGAGAGAGGATTCATTATACTACAATGTTTGCCTTCCAGAGCAACTGCTACATGTGCTAAAGCCCTGCTTCCTGGGAAGTGTCTGAATATCGCTTGCTGATAGGAAGTAGAGATTAACTTTTTCCCTTTGCTTATGTGCACAAACTTTCACCTTTTTTTTTTTTTTTTTTTGCTTTAGCAAACTGCCTTATCTCAACCTACGAGTTGTTTTCCATCTTATTTTCTCTTCCCTGTCCCACTGAGAAGGGGAGTGGTAGAGTGGCTTAATGGGTATCCGGCACTTAGCCAGGGTCAAACAACTCAGTCTGTTCAGCCTAGAGAATAGGAGACTGAGGGGAGACCTCATTACAGTCTACAACTTCCTTGTGAGGGGAAGAGGAGGGGCAGACACTGATCTCTTCTCTCTGGTTCACCAGTGACAGGACCTGAAGGAATGGCTTGAAGTTGTGTCAGGGGAGGTTTAGGCTGGATGTTAGAAAAAGGTTCTTCACCCAGAAGGTGGTTGGGCACTGGAACAGGCTCACTGGAGTAGTCACAGCACCAAGCCTGACAGAGTTCAAGAAGTATTTGGACAATACTCTCAGGGATATGGTGTGACTCTTGGGGATGGTCCTGTGCAGGGCCGGGAGCTGGACTTGATACTTGCGGGTACCTTCCAAGTCAGCATATTCTGTGATTCTGTGAAAGGTAGTCATAATGACAACATGAGAAGAGGACTATAATTGCAACAAATGGGAGCAACATTAGCAGTTTCAGCAAAAACATCATAGCAGGACAACTGCTATTGACGTACCTCTGAATTCAAAGATGCAAATAAAGAGCTCAAACTATATAGCTTTGGGGGGAAAAAAAGGAAAGAAAAGAGATGTGAATTTGTTTAATCAAGAGACTGTATAACACTATATACCCAGACGGTACCTCACATCAAAGGGCCTTGCAGATAGAAGCCCACTCTGTTGCTGGCTCTTGTATGCCTGTACAGTGCGGGTCAGATGAGGTCATCTGAGGAATCTTTATGACCCAGCAATTTAGTAGCTGAGCTTAACAAGGGACTGAAAAAGACACTTCTGGAATAAATTATACCATATGAATGATTAAGAAAATAAACTTTGTACCTAGCCCTGAGTTACTGCAGCACTTGAAGACTTCAGAGGAAGATGCCAAGAATGCCAACATAAACACAGAATGCTGGAGCTTGGGACAAGCTTTCCCCACTCCTTCTAGTGCTTTCATAGAACCATAGATGTGTTGGGGTTGGAAGGACCTTAAAAGGTCATCTAGTCCAACCCCCTGCAATGAGCAGGGACATCTTCAACTAGATCAGGTTGCTCAGAGCCCCATCCAACCTCACCTTGAATGTTTCCAGGGATGGGGCATCCACAACCTCTATGGGCAACCTGTGCCAGTGTTTTACCTTCTTCAGGGCTTCTCCCTCCTGGAGAGCCCTGGAAGAACTTTTGTGCATGCTAATGACCCCCAGTCCACAGGGACACCCTGCTGCTGGTGAGTATCCCCACATGTCCACAATGTCCAGAGAAGCCCAATGCCTTTCACTATGAGGAACCAGAGGTGACATCTAGCACTCAAGCCCCATGTGTTCCCTCCTCCAGTGTGGGATGAGGGTCAAGTTTCCCCTGTCACAGTCAATCCACCTTTGCAGAAGTAAAAGGCTGAACCCATCAAATAATTTTTAAAAACCACTTGTTTGCTAACAGCCTACTTTTGTCTTGGTGAATTTTAAATAGTTTTGGTCAAGTCACTGAAGCTAAAACACTGGGAAGAAAATACTAGAAGAAGTTCTTTCATGGTTTATTTTAAGGACTGGTATTTTTAAACAAAGGATTTTTACTTTTAATTTATGTTGACATACCCTAAATTTCCACATCTCTCCATTATGGTGTAAAATATTAAAAGACAGATTTCATTTTGGATTTAAATAGGACTTGACATTATTTTGGTTCCTGTTTTAACAAAGTAAAAATACCTATTCTCATTGATCCCAGCTAAAAATTATCTTATCCTCCAAAACTATTTTCACTACCAAAATTTTTCTACAGACTAATTAACTGGATAAAAAATACAATTAGCATCAATTATTTATTCTATGGGCTGAAGTTGAGGAGTATTCAGAATACCTGAGAATAACTTGGGATACCCACCCAAAGGATGCAGCAGTGCTCCAGGACAGATGTAATTTAAAGTGCTACTGTGATCCACATATATATTAGAAAGTCATAGGAACCTCAGGGAAGGTCACATATATATATATATATATATGGGGTTTTTTTTAAATGAGGGAAATCTTAGAGGTCTTTTCCAACCTCAATGATTCTGTGATTCTTTGAAATAAGGAAAATGGGAACCAACATTTCCCCAAAGAGAGGGGACACTGCTGCAGCCCCAGTTTTAGAGGCAAGGCATGATGTGGGGCACAACCCCACACACAGCATTTTGGGCTTTATCCTTACAGTAATGCCTCTGCTTTGGCTTGCTCCCAGCTCCTCCACGGGCTGCTCTGCCCCAGGAGAAAATATTTACTCTCTGGAGACAATCAGGCATCACACAAGATAACACTCAGAGCTGCAAAAACTCCAGTGCAGATGAAGCCTTGCTGACACTCAGATGCCCTACTACATCTCTCCTGCTCCTTTTCAGGTCAAACTGGATCTTGTACATGACAAGGGGATAAAAACCCAAATGTTTTTGGGATAATGCTGCTGACTTGTTGCATATAGGTAAAGCCTAACAAAATAAGGGCCTTGTTACCCTTGTAAAATCATGGCTCAGGCTAAAGTATAAAAGGGCTATGGGAAAGTGACTCAGCTGAATTAGAGGTAGAAAAACAAGTTATATAACCATCACATGTTCACATTGTGGTGTATTGGTGGTTGGTTGGATTATGTTTGTTATGTTTTAAGACTATATAACTGATAAATGTGGGAAAGACATTCTGTGCTGTCCCTGTGAGCTAGCAAGGGCCTCCTGAAGATAAGGAGAAGCCCTATATCTCTCCTGAAGGAATGCCAAGGTCGTTACCCTGGAGACCAGAGGAAGGAGAGAAAGTTGGGAGATATGGACTCTAGCTGGCTGGCCGAGTGACGTGGCTCTCTGGTTGTCTACTGAGAACTTTGTTTCTCTTTTAAGGCCAATGGGCACTGTATATGTGTTAGATGTGTGTCAATATCTGGAAGAACTATAAAAACTACATTGGTTTAATAAAATCTCTCTCTTTCACCCTTCTGATGGAGTTGTGTATTATTGTACTGTGTCGCACTCTATAGAGACAGATAAAGGCCTAACTGCTTAAAAAGGCCTGTTTTTTTGCAATTAAGGGCTCTCTCTTGCACCTGCCTGGGGACTCTGCATTACACGGCATCTTAACATCTGGTGCACGAACGATAGGAGATAAGATTACGGTGAGGAGGACTGCGGCCAACAACAAAGACCCGCAGACCCAGAACACCGGGATAGTAGATTGCAATGAAGAGATGGACTGCAACTCGGCAAGGCAGACCCTCAGACTGCAAGCAGAGAGCAGAGCTCAGACCCTGCTACAAAGACAGGGAACTTTCTTTGCAAACCACAGTGTGACAGAGAGCAAGATGCTGGCACAGCCAATAAGGTTAGGTCAGTGGTGTTCGCTGGATGAAGAACCACAGGACTGTGAGTATCCTGGGACTGGGGAGGTGTCCTGGTAGTGTCGGTGCAGCTCAAAGATATAGCAGCACATTCTCCACATGGAGCAACTTTTATTACGGGTTAAAGAACCCTGTAACTCTTTCCTAAATAAGAGAGTCCTTGATGTTAAAAACTCCTGTGTGCAGCTGAGGCAGGGACTGCTAGGAAAGATACTAATAACGAACCCAGGCACGGATCCAGGGCACGGATCCAAGGAACAAATCACTCTTCAGCGCGCGCTGTTGCGAGCATTAACGAAGCCGCCCCGGAGCTCCCCCCAGAGCAGAACGCTCCCTCCCTGCTGCGGCCGCTCTACAGGCCGCTCTGCAGAGTGCCTTCCATGCAAGCGGCTTCTTGGCTGCCAGCTCCCCCCGCAGCGGCTCCCTCACCAGCTGCCCCCCGTGGCTGCTCCGCTAGGGGCAGCCCCCTCGTCCTCCTTCGGCCCCCTGGGCACAGTCGTCCCCTGGCTTTTTGAAGCCCCCTGGCTACGGTTGGCTTCTTGGCCTCAGTTGGCCCCTCGGGCACAGTCACCCTCCCAAACCTTACAGGTCCCCCACCCCCTCGGGAGCCTCCGTCTGAGCCACCAGCTCGCGGCATACCAGCCGACTCCGAGAGCTGTTACTTTGATAGCTACCCTGGCTCGGCCCACCGCACCCCCCCCCCCCCCCCCCCCGAACGCGGAACCATAAATCACCGCTCACGGCGAATTTATGGCCTACACGGAGTGCTAAAGCTACAGCAAATCGCTGTCAGAATGCTGAGAAGACGCATTGAAACACAGAGATCTTAGGCTACTCTGTTATCAGAAAATTGTGGAAATTGGTACAGGAGAGATTCTAGTTCAGTTAGCAGGTGATGCTGTGTACTCAAACCCCAGAATGCAGATGGGCTATCCTCATGATATTTGTGACATCATTACCGGAACTTGGTTAAAACTAACCTTGTAGTTTCAGTGAGCTGCGTATTTTGACAGGACTGTTTATTGGAGAGATTAAAGGCTAGCTGTGTGAATGTAGAGTCTTCCTGCATACCGGCAGCATAGCAAGGTCTAAATTCTTCAACAGAAATGCTGATATATTGCACAATTGGTAAAACTTGCCATGTGGTATGTATACTGCTTTTTCAGGAATTTTGATTAAAAAGTCTGATTGCACTGAATTAATATTGATTCTTTGCTCAGTTAGCTGTTACCACAAAAATTAGAAACTTGTATACCTGAAAAAATATTTGTAAGTTGGTACCCTGAGAGCACCATTTATTACTATGTAGATAATGTTTTAGTTTGTGGATAGCAAGATTCATACTTGTAAGATATTGTGGTCCCTTAGAAAATTCCATAGATCCCTCCTTGGAAATACTTTGAGTGGATATTAATGGAACAAAATATTACATCACAGCAATTAACTTTCAAGCCTGATGTCAAAACATTGCATGATTTACCTGCAGGGAGCAATTAGCTAGAGGAGGCCCATGCCACTTGTAAATCAGGCATTCCTTTGCTCACTTGAAGGCAAACCCTGAGCTTTATCTGCAGCAGCTATTTGAGAATAAGATATAATTAGCTCACACCTCTCCACTGTAAAAGCAGAGAGAATTGTGCCAGCTTTCCCTGTTTGCTCGTCTTTTTCACAGCTTTGATAAGGTAATTTTATTGTGACTCTCTCGCCATGAAGAAACTTATGACAGCATTTCGGATAGGTACAGCTACTTAGTGATTCAAGTGTAGTTATTCTTCGTTGTCACATATAAATTGAAATTGGACTTGACATCAAAACAGTGTAAGTACATTGATGGACCACAAGTGCTGTAAACAGTAGCTCACTCCTTTAGAATCATCTGACACCATGACTTTGTAGCTGTTTATATACAAGTGTCAATCTTACACACCCACTGACCTAACTGAGTTACATGTGCAAAACTCATGGCAGTATTATATAACTAGGTCCTTGCTGGTTTAGCTTTAAATATTTATATCCCATTACCTTTAATAGTCCCAACTCAAATCTATTGTACAGGAAATCTTGAAAATCTGTCTTACCATCTGTGAACTGAGCAGGTTTGAAGTGCAATTTGCCAAGATACACACTGTTGTCATTTTTCTGAGTAAAGCTGCACTTTAAAATACCCTGGCAAAGTTATGCTTACACCAGAAAAGTCCTGACTGTGAATGGGTATTTTCAATAATATTTACATTTACCATGAGCTATTCCCAAAACTAAGTTATATAAAATCACAATGTATTTGCCACACCTTTATAATCTCTCCAGTAAATCCATGTTGCTGGTATTTCATTTACGAATCAGTTGTTTGCCTGTATATTGTTCATTGATGTTTAACTGCTGTATGACAAATTTTCGGTACCTTTCTTGTAACGATGGAGTCAAAATGAGTTAAATTCTGTTGTATCTGAAACTTTTAAAGGAACACTCAACTCTGACTTTAGTTTTGTTAAATTTAAGTGATGGTAAGTTTAAGTTGTGTTAAGTGATGTTAAGTTCTGTTAAGCTTAAGTGTTGTTAAATTTAGTGATGTTAGGTTTACATTCTGTTAATTTGAAGTTCTGTTGCATTTGAATTCTGCTAAGTTTAGGTTCTGGTAAATTTAAGTTCTGTTGAGGTTAAGTTCTGTGAAGTTTAATTTCTGTCAAGTTTAAGTTCTGTTAAGTTTAAATTCTATTAAGATTAATTTCTGTTCAGTTTCAGTAATGTTAACTAAGTTCTGTTAGGTGTACTTTCTGTTACGTTTAAGTGACATTAAGTTTCAGTGAAGTTAGGTTTAAGTTCTGTTGAAATATGCTTGTTTAAATTACAAGATACATTTTTTTTGTTATAGAGATGAGTGACATTGAGTTTGAATGATGTTAAGCTTATGTTGAAATCTGATCATTTAAATTACAAGATACAGTTCTTTTGTTATAGAGATATGATGGAACCAACTGAAATAATTATAATGAAGAATTGGTAAGCAACTGTTTAAGAATATAAGATAATAAGTTGTGTAAAAATATGTGAAGATGCAGTTTATAAGATCATTAATTTTATTGAAAATTCTATGGGTATAACTATTCTACATCAGTCCATTAACATAATTATTCATAACAATCTTTGCTGTTTTATCATCCATAGGTAACACAAAAGAATGAGTAACAACTCCAAATTATGGCTCTTAGTGCTTTCTTTCTTGCTTTTATTTTGCTTTATTGTCATATATGTATGCATGTGTGGATAAATCTTACCTCGACTTCTTAGGACAGTTACTGTTGCTCTATTAATGAACCTGAATATGTCGTTAATGTAATAGTGTGAATTCACTGACTTTTCATAATGGGCATGTATTGGTTTGGCACGGCCTGGTTTTTGGTAGCAGGGTGAAAGGAAACAGCAAAGCCTGGCACTGCAGAAAATTCCTGGGAAGCACAAGAGAAAGCAGATTTACACGCTATCTGAGAACAGGAAAGGCATCCTGTTTCTTTGAAGCCTGCAAACCTTGAGGAAACTAACAAACTGTCAGGCTGATGGATTTATTACAGGCCTGCAACCAGGTTGCATGTGAAGGACTGAACAAAAATTCTCACACTAAGTGTATAAGTACTGTTTTAACTCTGCAATAAACAGATTTCATTTTGCTCTCAGCTTGTGAGTCTCATTTTAATATGCTACAGCGGGGGGGGGGGGGGGGGGGGCCACAAAGATGGCTCCTGTGAGAAGCTGCTGGAAGCTTCCCACCATGTCCAGCAGAGGCAATGGCTGATGGCTCTGAAGATGGACATGCTGCTGGCCAAAATTGGGCCAATGAGAGAGGCTGGCAATGCCTCAGTGATTACATATTTAAGAAGGAAATCAAAACAAAATCACAAGTTGGGCTTCTAGTCAGAGAAGAGGAGGAGGTGAGAATATGTGAGGCAAAACAACATGGTGACACCAAGGTCAGTGAAGAAGGAGGAGGAGGAGGAGGTGCTCCAGGTGCTGGAGCCTAGATTCTTCAGCAGGCCGTGGTGAGGACCATGGTGAAGCAGGCTGTCCCCCTGCGGCCCATGGGTCCACAGGGAATGCAGAGATCTGCCACAGCCCAGGAGGGAGGTGCCCATGCCAAAGCAGGTTGATGCCTGGAAGAGGCTGTGATCCAGAAGACCCAGTGAAGAGAAGGGGCCCCTGCTTCCAGCCTGTCCTTGGATGACTGCACCCCGTGGAAGAGTGACCCACGCCACAGCAGTTTTGGGAGGACTGTGCCTATGGGGGGAATTCACACTGCAGCAGTTGTGGTATGGTTGCTGCTTGTGAGAGTGGACCCATGCTGGAGAAGTTCACAGAGAACTGTTTCCCATGGGAGGGACCCCATGGCCTCAAAGGGGAAAGACTCCTCTTCCAGAGCAGCAGAAGAAAACTCTCGGTGATGAACTGACCAAAACTCCCATGCCGTCTCCCTGCGCTATCAGTGGGAAGGAGGGAGGGGCTGGGGGGGAAATGGTGTTTTAAGGGCTTATTTTACTTCTCATTATCCTCCTCTGATCCTGCTAGTAATAACCTCATCTGGACAAACATCAATCACCTCTGAGGAGACAAGGCCCAGTGAGAAAAAAAATGACCTAATCACTATCCAGCCCTCATAGCCCAGGCAGGAGCAGGGGTAGGACTGCCAGGAACATGGCTGTGTCTGGAGGCTTACAGAGGCAGCCTGCCAACAGGTCCCACTGCACCCACCATCATGTTATTGTGTTCATGCTGACATCCTTCAATTATTCCCTGTTCCATGCTTCCAGAAGGATATTCAGTAATGTCAAAGACAGCATTTCTAGCTAATGGACTTCCTCCTGCCTAAACAGCACAGCCCCTGAAATCCAGCCATGTGAGCTTTGGAACAGTAGTCATTTACTTCCACTTCCTGGGGACATCCGACACTATCTTATTGTTTTCCTATGCTGCAGGATTCTCTGTCAGTGGCATGGTTGTATTTGATGGGTTTTTATTGACTGTGATCTGTATTCCATGTATCTTATCCTGAGTCCAGCAGATGACCAGTAATAGTCTTAATAAGATAATGGTCTTACAGGTGCAGATTTTTTTGGCATTAGGGTACATGAACCCTTTGCACAAAAAACAAAGTCGGGAAGATGTTGCATATAGGTAAAGCCTTACAAAATAAGGGCCTTGTTACCCTTGTAAAATCATGGCTCAGGCCTGCTACTTCAGCTAAGTAGAGGAGGACTATGGGAAAGTGACTCAGCTGAATTAGAGGTAGAAAAACAAGTTATATAGCCATCATATGTTCACATCATGGTGTATGGTGGTTGGTTGGATTATGTTTGTTATGTTTTAAAACTATGTAATTGATAAAGGACTAACTGATTAAAAAGGCCTGGTTTTTGAAATAAAGGACTCTCTCTTGCACCTGCCTGGGGACTCTACGTTGCATGGCTTTGTAACAACTTGTTTTTCAAACCCTCTGCCAGCAAGCCTCCGGGGTGCTGCTTACCTCTCTTGATCCCATCAGGTGGTTTAACTAGGAAGCTTAACAATAAGCCCTATCCCTGCAAGGAAGCACCATGTTATACCAGATTATTCTGTGGCTGACAGTGAATGCAGAGGCTTTCAGATAGCACAGGGATAAATCCCAAATAAAATTTTCAAGAAGAAAATTAAGTTTATGAATGGAAGGAACTCATACCAGGTTGCAAGACTTGGTTGTTGGGCTGGGTTTTGTGGGGTTTTTTTCTCTTCTAAACTTTATTTTTTTTTTTATGTTGAAGTACCAGTTAAATCCTGTTAACATGCTGCAAATCTCTGTCTTGCTGAAAAAAAGAATTTGGCACCTTTAACAAGTACCTGGCCTATATCTCTGGCCAAATAAACCCCTTGTGGACAGGGAAGGGATCAGGTAAGGAAGGGAGAATCCGCAGCAGGGAAGGCAGGGCAGAAGAAAGAAAAAATAAGATAGGGAACAAAAAAGAAGGGCAGTGAACAATTTTTTTTTAAATGGGATGGGGAACAAAAAGCAGGATAGGGAACAACAACAAAAATAGGATGGGGAACAATAAAATGAAATAGGGGACAAAAAAATGGGATAGGCAACAACCCTGCATCCAAGAGCAGGGAAGAAAGTGGCAATGCACAATTTTTACCCATTAACTTCAGCAGCCAGATGATTTCCACACTAAAGAGGATGCATGTGTACAGTTGGGACAGGGGAAAGAGGAAGGAGTCACAATGAAAAGCAGGGTTGTAAGAAAAAGCATGCAGGGGGCTGCCTGGAAGGTTTGGCAGGCTGAGGCCACCAAACCCAGTAAGATGTCCATCAGAGCAGGAAAGGCAGTTCACAAGTATTACACTCTATCTGGCTACAACCCTTATTCTCTGACTTTACCCAGCCTGAGTGAACGAATAATATTATTAAAAGACAGATGAGAGATCAAAACAGCAGCTTGGAGAAACCTAGGAAGCCTCATGACAGCCAAGGAAACCTGTACTATCTAAGGAAGAATGAGATTATAATAATTAGATCTGTTGGCAATAAGCCTTCTCAGTGCACACAGGCATGTGTGCGCTGCTGCCTTGCTCGAAAGTGGCAACATTCCTGAGGAGCTGAGAAACCCAACAGTGATATCCCAGGGGCTTCTAAATCTCTTCTCATAGAATGTAACATCAAATGGGTTTAAAAGTTGCTAAGTTGAGTGGGCTAAGTCTATGCTGTGATAAGTGTTTTATGTTGTACTAAAACTTTTGCCAAAGTTCCTTGATTGTCTATATTTTGCCAGTAACCTTTTTGTGTAATTTTTACCTCTTGAGAATATCTGGTCAGTATCTCTCCCTTGCACCTACCCAGAGCAAAGGAACTTTGGTTTACTCCCTTACATTTAAGTGTCTGGGGTGTTACACCACTCCACGAGTTTCCAGACGCTGCCAGCAGCTCACCGCTGGCCCCAGTCCAGCCACGCAGTGCCGGGAGGGAGATGGCCCACTCCATGAGTTCCAGCCACTGAGGGGGTCAGCCCTGCAACTGCCAGGAAGTTTCTTCCAGCGTTCTGGGAGCATTGACTCCTTCCAAACAAAAAAAATATTTTTTCCAGGTTTTATTTTTGTTTTCTGAGGGGAAGGGAGTTCTGGAACCACAGAGACTCGGCTGCCGTGTTGTTTTTCCTTTGTTCTCTCTCTCTGCCAGGTGGTCCAGAGAAGGGGCTTCTCCCCCATCTTTTCTTTGTCTTCTGGGCTACATGGACTGCCCCAGCGGCCGCCATCTTGTTTTCTTTATCCCTGGGGGGCCACATGACTCAGCACCTTTGTATCTAGTGGCTATTGCTGTTTCTTTTTTAGTAAACTGTTATTTTTTCACTAATGTCTTCTTGCATTTGTGTCTTGAAAACTAAGGGGAGGTAACTTATTTAGGAATCTACGCCCTGTAAATTGTCTTAAACCCAATCTTCACACAAGAACATCCTACAGGCTCAACTGTACCTCTACATGCTTCATGGAACCATGAAGTTCCTGCAGTCACTACAGTTCACTAGCAAAAAAATGGCAGTGCCCCTAAGATACACATAAATATTTTTGCATACTCCTAGGTCCTGCAGAAGACCTCATGCATGATGTTCATATTCAGCCTGCAAACTCCTCTCATTAGCTTCCCAACCAATGCTCTCATTTAGTTATGTGCTTCAACCTCCCTCCAGCACATTAAAAAACCAATGGCTACAGTTTCTTATGTTACTTTTAATCAAGTTCACTGCTTTTTTGTTAAAATAATTGGCTGATCAAACCCATTGCTTCCAAGATGACATTCCTCCTAATGCTTAAATCAATAGACAGAGATGCTCATAAGAGAGCTAATATGGCCTCAGCTGAGTGTAGGTGCTGCGAAAACAAGGCTACAGCTTTTCATTCATGTCACTGGATGATGTGGAAGAGACATGAGAAGAGAGAAGCTGGAAGCACATGATGGATGTGTCTACTGTAATCAAGTGGATAAACAGAATTACTGAAATAAGTGGAAAATTATATTCTTATACTTATTAGCCTATCAAGAGGAGATGAAGGCTTTACTGGTTTACACTTCCCGTCAAGCTCAGTGTAACATTTGTAGATGTGTAGAAAAGGTCAGAAGCATTAAGGGATAGGGACAACTCACCAACAGATCTACCTCTTGACATCCAGTTAGAAGGATCCAAGAGTTACATCACTGGATGCTCTACAACCACCACACTGGTAAACTAATGGCCTCTGACAGGTTCATGATTTGATTGGATTTCTTAAAAGAAAAAAAAGATGAACACAAAAAAGCCAAACCCAAGTTGGTTTACTGAAGCTTTTCTTGGTGAACTTCAGACTTCTCAGCACACCTTATTTCTTTATGCAAATATTCACCTTGGCTGCTAAATTTCTACAACTCCTCAATTACAAGCTTTCACAACATCAGCCATCACCTTATCATGATGCAAGTTTAAAGCACTTCCAATAAAACTTGACTGTAAGGCCTGTATTGTCTCACAACAGCCAGAACTGGACAGAAAAGACATTATATCCCCAGGCACTCATGCTCCACCTGCTGCAAGGGGCTAGCCCAGATCAAGGACCAAGGGACTCAAGGAAGGAGAAGAAATGTGATCTGACATGACTATTACAAGAAACAGTAGACTTAGTTTTCTGGGGTGGAACCTACCTCCTGCAAGGCTACCAAGCCTTCTCCAGAAACATCTGGCTAAACTGGATGGATCAGATTCAACAGATTCAACCCTCAAAGTTTCATTTGACTGGACTCACTTGTCTCTCTACAGATGTCTGTATGCATGGATGAGGAGCAGAGCAGGAGACCTGTAGCTGCCACAGGTCTGGAAGATTGTCCTCCTTGCTGCATTGCTATCCTCCTGGCACAGGGAAAACTCATGCTGATGGCTCATCCTCCCCCACCATGCCCTTCACTACTGAAATGTGCAGTAAGGAGGAAGACACGTTTCTGCTGAATGAAACAAGTGTAATGGGAGGTGCTCAAGGAAAACCTTAGCTAAGCTAGCAAGGGATGACTGTAGTAAACCCCATAGATTTAGGAAAAGCACCATGGAGGATATGAACAATAGGAATGCTGAAACAGCAAAAGAAAATTCCTGTTTCCCTGTCCTCCACCCTTAACCTACCTCTGTAACTCTATAAGGCAATGTCATGTTAACCCCTTACCCATTGGTCAAGCTTGGATCCTTTCCAACCCTATAAAAGAAGCATACTGTACCCCATTAGGGGAGAAAGAAGAAGAGCAGAGACCCTTCACGGACCTCCCCAAATAAAGCCATCTTTGTGGAACAGCCTGCGCCTTCTCCTCTCTCTCCGTCTGCTGCAGCCTCCAGCCCAGGGCACCACTACCTAGCAAGCAGAGCTGAAATCCTAAGAGCTTGCAATCACTATAGAGCTGATAATCACCATGCTTGCTAGGTGGTAGCCCCGCGGCATTGGCATGAGCGAGCTAGGTTCGGGCACCCGGTCCCTACCCAGGGACTGAGCTCCTGAGCCCTACTGCTCTGCTTTATAATAACGCTGAATGAGAGGTTTATTAGATGACTATGAAAACCAGAGCATGGGAAAGGCTGTCACTTTCTCCCCCACAGCCCTAAATAGAGAAGAACATAAGGAAAATCACTCTCCAAGCTGACAAAAAAGGAAGATAATCCACAGTTTAAAAAAAAAAAAAGAAAAATGAAAGTGCATATAGTGACAGTAGAAGGGGAAGGGATAGAAAAGGCAGCCTCTTGCTGCAGCTGTAATGGGAAAGGCTGTCAGGAGCAGAGAGGGGCAGAGCATCATCCCCAGATCCTTTGGGAACTGGAGGTTCACCAAACACAGCAGCTCCAGTTTCAAGGCAAGTTCATGGACCATGGATGATGCTGAAAAGCCACTGCACTACTGCCTCATCTCCTCCAGGTGATGCAGTCAGTCAAGACCTTGGTCTCAACAGGAAACTGCAGCAAGCCTGGGCACAGCCTAGCCAAGCTTTTGAGGACAGATTTTATCCAGTCTTCAGCATGCAAATGCTCTATGTGAGCTACGTGGTAGAACTTGAAATGTCATTATTAAGAGCAGTAACAATATAATACCTGATTATCCATCCCAGCAGGTATGCAGCGAGGCTAAGCTCAAGGCTGGAAAAGCGTTTTGAACTGCAGAAGACCAGTACAGGCAGGAGACTGGGGAGAAATCAACCACTAGCTTTTCACTGCAAGCTTGGTGGTCATGCACAAGCACAAAGTCCTGGGACAACAGCATGGCAGCATGGAATAGTTTGGGTTGGAAGGGACCTTTAAAAATCATCTAGCATTATCTCATCACACCCTCCCTGGCAGCATCCCTGGGGCCAGCTTCTCCTCCCCATGTTCAAGACAATTTAGGTTATTTCCTTAAAGAAAATGTAGTGATTTACTAAAGGTACTTCTAAGTTAACTGATCTGCTTGCACACAGACAGATATTTAAGCTTACAGTTGCTGCAGACTCTCCTTGGAGGCAAGAAGAAATCTGCATTTCACTTTTCCACCCTCTTTCTTACAGCCTGTAATTTCTTATCTTTGAGACATGCACTCCTCTGTCAAATTTGGCTGAAATTAGTCCCTGAGTTAAAAAGAGCTTCCAGAGGAATAGCAAGTGGCAGCCACTCTGAGTTACATAAGCTTCATTTCTGTTAATTAAAAAAAAAAGCAAGCACAGAAACAGTAAATAAATTTTTCACCCAATGTAATGAAAATATATATTAAACAAACAATATGCAAATATCCTTTTTCAGAGCCAGTTCTGAGAAAGATGATGTGTACTTCACAGATGCTCTGAAACTCAGGAGGGAAGGAGAGAGGCCAACACCCTGGGGTGAATCTTTGTGTTAAAAGCATCCTGGCAAGGGAGGAATGTTGCAATTCTGCTGACAACTAAGCGCTCCACAGGGTTACAGTGTCTTGCCCACCACTGATGCTGCTCTGAGCACCTGCAAAGGCAAGTAAAAGCACTCCTCTACCTGCACCAGGCCGTCACGGGGATGGACAGAGCAGGGATGCAGAAAGGGATGGAATACCCACTGTTCACCAGAAGAGCTTTCCAGAAGCGTGCATTTCATTGCAGAGCTGCCATAAGGATGCAAGAATCTGCTGATCTCAAAAGAAGGGGAAAAAACTGTTGGATAAAGCTATTCATCACTTTGTCACAGCTAGTGCCTTGAAGCTCTTCATCCCCATCCATGGCCTCCTCTTCCTTTACAGGCATCTGTAGCCATCGCGGTGAGACCCCATGGACACTGAAAACTCCAAGTAATTTTTCAATAATGAAATATGCACATGGCAAGAAAAATAAATAAATAATTTTCAAAAGCACTCCTCACCTTCATGTCCTGCTGTAAAACCTCCAGCTCTAAAAATTATTGCTGCAAGTTTTAGAATCACCAGCCTGGCTTCCTGAGCTAGAGAAAAATGTAATCAAAGATGTCTCCAAGGCATTTACTCAGCTGGAAATATACCCTGATTTAAGGGAATACAGCTCCCGTGGGTACAGGCATCTTCCCCCATCTCCTCTCACCATGCAAAGCAGACCACCTTAAACATAAAACATTTCTCTATTATTAAACTCCAGCTGACAACCACAGCACAACCACAATCCTTCCTGCTTTCTTTTCCTTTCTTGCCCAGGAATCCAACATGGTATTTTTGACAACACATTATGAAAATCCCCTCTAGCTTCATTGCAGTTGAACATGGCACCCAGGAGCCCTCCAACCCAAGGGGTCTGCTTCCGGTTGGGTGGGTGGTAGAGAGAGATGCCAGAACCCAAAAGCAAATCAGCATTTGCAGACTACTGCTTTGGGCTGGCTTGGTAGTGTTGTAGTGCGTTTTTATACTTTGTAATACTTTGAAGTAGTTTTGTTTTGTATCCCCATATTTTTCCCAAATGGTTTATCCCAAACTGTACCCCCCTCCCTTTACCTGTGTTATCCCTCTCCCGGGATGAGATCATCCCCAAACCCCCACCCTGGCTCTCTGTCAATCACTCAGCATCCCATCCGCTCCATCCAGAAGTTTCGGTCCAAGTCGTCGAGTGATTAGCCAGAGGCTAGGAGTCAGCCCCCCAAGCCTTGCCCCATACGCTGTCCTATATGTCTATCCCCCAGCATCCATCCCTTAGGGTCACTTATTGGTTAGTTAAATGTTATCTACTTTCGGTTTCCACCTCCCTTTAAATGTAACCTTGGCACATCTCCCGGGGCTCTCGGCAGGAGGCCCCCTGAGGTGCAGGAGCTCCTTTGGGACTCCTAATAAAACCTTGGATTAACCCCTGCTAAGAGTCGGCCCTTTATCTTCTACTGATGTCTCTGGTGTCTCTTCTGCTGCAAAGGCAACCAGCCTAGGTGCCCTCAGTACCCTCGGGGCATAGGAGAGTGTCTCCCCGCTGTCGGCCATGTCAGGGCTGCCCCCCCGGTGTCTGCTGACTCAGGACTGGCCGAGGGCTCCTGAGAGGCTCGCAGAGGGACCAAGACAGGTAGGATCTAGATCATACCATAGCCCTACTTGGAGTGCACGCTTCTCTGCAGAACAAAAAAGTCCTTTAAAATATACTCCAGGATAATTCATGCAAGATCCCCTATTAGCAAACACTAAGATGTGTTTTCACAGACATGAACACCCTTCAAAGTCCTCTGCAGAAGATGGTGCCCCTAAAACAGTGCCTCCATGGACCAAGTAGCAGAAGAAGCAGCTCGCAATCACAGACACAGACAAACCCAGCTGTGCAAAGCAGCTGCCCCAGCCCCGATCTCACCCAAGGTTATGTCATCTGTGACCAGCTCCAGGCCAGTTGGCAAAGCTTTGGCTTCACAAAGGAGGTGCTCAATGCTTGGAATGGCCAAGACCCCTGAATTATCTACAATGCAATTCTGTTCTAGCTCAAAAGATTGTGCTTGCAGACAGACTCCTGAGATTTAATCAAACGATGCAAAACACTTGAGATTGTATATACTTATTTGCAGAAGACCTCAGTGCTAGCTTGGGGATGGACTGGGTGCCCTCCCTGCCACGTGGCACAGCACACCTGATGGCAGAGACCTGGACTGTTGCAGCATGCTACACCGCTATATTGCAGTCTCTCAAGCCACCCTTCCCACGCCAACCCAAGTGCTCATCTCCCATGCCAGTGATCACCCAACACAACCAGCAGCAGAGGGATGGCGACAGCTTGGTTGTGAACACCAACTTCTCCCAAGCTTCTCCCAAGGTCCCAGTGAACACAAGCCAAGCAACACAGCTCCTCCAGGATTTTGCAAGTTCAAAAGCATTTTTCAGAATTAATTATGAACCCCATTAATGGTTCCCCATCACAGGTGGCTGAGAAAGCTGGTGGCAGCTGTGTGTCTCCCTGTAGTTTCTGCTCCAGCATGGGGCAGGCTCCAGTGGTGATGAACCCTTCCCAGGTCAGCACAGGCTGTACAAACCAGTCCCAGTGAGCCAGGACAGCTCCAGAGGGAGAGGGAAGGTTGGTTGGGTTGTTTTCTTTTGCATTAAGGCAAATTAAAATTGCTGGTGAGAAATTAGAAGCTTGTGGAAGCCCACATGCATCCTCAGATCACCCAGGCATGACATGACACCAAGGGATGAAGCGCACCACACAGCCGCCCAGCTCCACTCCCCATCTCAGGGACATCCCCATCATGGACGTGTCATCCCATCCATAATCCTTTCTATCTTGCCACTTGAGAGATGCAAATGACTTCCATCACCACCCAACAGCATGGTGAACACAACCATGCTAAGGAAGAAGATGAAGCTGAGCCAGTGCTGGTGGCCACAGAGGAGATGCCCTCAATAAATGGTTGCACATTATAAAATACTCTTGTGACAGGCTCCTAGCCAACAGGTGTGGCAGGATTTGGTCCTACAGAGATAGCAGAGGCAGAAGTTTAAGTTGTATCACCACAGTTTCTCCTACCACCTAAGAAACAAGGTTTTTCTTCTCCTGTACCACAACTGTTACATGCCTGGAGGACAGAGGAGGCCAAGGATTGTCTCTATAGGAGATGGGAGTAGTGACTTTTCTGAAGTAAGCATAAGACCACATCTAGTCAAGCTGTGGTCCCTAAAGCCTCAGAGGTCCATGGACTGCCTCAAAGGAGTCTCCAAAGCTAACTCAAAACAGTAAAGATCTCAAATCCATTACTTTCCATAACAAATTTTTCGCAATCCACCCACAATAGAGACACCATCCCCATTCCTGGCCACTGTTGAAGTACATCGACATTGCAGAAGCCTGACCATGGCACAGCGCAAAGTAGATGTGGAAGAAACAAAACCTCTCTTTTTAGCAGGAAAGTTGATGGCTAAATGCACAAAAGTTTTGAGAGTATCCCATGTTATTCCCATTTCAGTCTGAATGAAACAGGAAATGTATTTTTCTTAGGATCACTAGCAAGGCATCTATGCTATAAATGAATATATATATATATGCACACACACACACATAAAAAAATAAAAATAAAATAGCCAGGGCCTCAAACAGAAAATTATTGGTTAGCTACAGTAGTGCTTTATTTTGGATGATTCAGTAACATGCTAATTATACTCAGGTAGCAGAACTGTACCTTCTCCAAGAAGTTTCAGAACATCCCAAGGCTTATCCAGAAGCCTCAATGCTTCCAGATTTTCAAGACAGGAAGAGCTGTCCTTTTCCCAACCTGATGAAGACTATGAGTTACCCCAAACAGAACACCACACTGTTAAATTTGAAACTAAACAGTGGTATAAGTAATGTAAATGTCTCAATACTTATGCAAAACATAAAAACAGTGAAATAATTAACAATATTCAATTGCTCCATTGAAATAGTAAGGCAATATACTAAATGTGCCCCAAAGAGCTCCTGAAATAGCTCTTGTCTTGGGGTGATTTTATGATGATACTCTATTCCCTGATCGTCTGCTCTATGCCCAGAAATGGTTGCTGAAGCTTTAAGGTGGGTCCAGGGGGAGAGGGGGGAGCCTCAGGGCTTTTTGGCAGGCTTTCTTCAAAGCTTCACTCCCCAGGCATCCGTGGTGCCTTGTGGACTGCGGTGGTTTTTTTTTGCTTAGCTAGTTTGGGGTTTTGTTAGCTTAGGTAACAAGTTGTTTTTTTTCTTTCCCTGGCCTTGGAGACTGTGACAGCATTCCTTTGGCAGCTTTTTTCTTGAATTGGACAGTTTGGTTTTGGTCCAAGGTCAGAGATAACAATCGACAGGAGAGGAATTGGCCAGGGACCAGCGGGAAGGCATGGGGCTGCTCCCTTTCGGCCCCAGAGCTCGGAAAAGCCAAACTGACAAGAGAAAAGGACACCAAATCCACCTGCTTCATCCGCTGTGAAGAGGGGACCAACACCAGAGATTCACCAGGTTCTCATATGTTTGCCCGAGCTCCTGCATGAACCTTTTGTTTGTTTTTTTTCCTTGAGACAGGAGCCGACGCCTTTTTTTTTTTTTTTGTGCCATGTGGGCACTCTGTCAATAAATGGTTGAGGTTTTTTTCACTTTCATCCACTAGTATTCATCTCTTATTGGCAGAAAATTATTGTTGGAACACTTTTTTTTAGAGGAAACACTCATTCCAGAGTGTTTTTCTTCTAAACTTGTCTCTAAACCGAGACACTCATCTGCTGCCCCCAGCTTCCTTAGATACCATAGGGTCTTGCTATATTTTTAGCTATAGCTCCTTACAAATACACAAAACCCCAAAGACTCACTTGAGCAGCAAGAACATGAAATTAAATAAGATCCAGGAGGGTTTTCTTGCTGTTCTGCAGAGATCAGCAGACAAAAACTCAACCAGCGATAACTACCACAATTTCATACCACTCCTGCTGGGAAAAGACCAAGCAGCAGCAAGGATGAAAAGAGGAAACAGGAGAGAAACACAAAATGGAATGGGAGAATCAGTGAGCAAAATTTGTCCTCACCAGGAGACCCCGGTAGAGTGAACACCAGGGAACGCTTCATCCCAAAGTGAGGATGCTGAGAGAGCAAAAAAAGTATTTTTCTCATTCGAGATCAAGTGCTGAAGGAGAGACATCTAAAGATAAAGCTCAGCACCTTGTCAGCTCCCACAGTTTAGATCAAGGGCTAACAAGTATCAAGTATGTTTTCATGCTTTGCACATTATTTTTCACACCTCTCAGGAACCCTGCATAGACCACTCCCATCCCATTTGTGGATGAGGTTGACTCAGCTATGGAAATGAAGGTGTCAAACCCAGCCAAGCCCCTCAGGAAGCTCATTCCTCTCCCAAATCCCATTGCAAGTGGCAGAGCTGATGTTTAATTTATCTCCACAGTTTCTCCAGTCTCCCATCAGCAGGGGAGCTCCTGGGTGCTAGACTTAACCCTCCAGGTCACCTGAGACAAGTCACTTCCACACATCACTTTCACCTTCAGCATCCAACCACTGCTCCTCTGCTTTCCTTTAAAAGCATCCAAAGATCTTCTAAATTGTTTTAAAAAATGCTTCCTAAGAGCTGGACAAGTTCAACAAGACACTAACCACAACACCTCAAATTCACAGAGCCCTCTGGTACAGTATCCACACTGCAAGAAGGGCTCAGATAGAGCTCAGAAGGAAGAAGCATCACATACAAGCACAGCCTGAACTTCCTCAGACACCACTCATCTTGTTACCAGATGATAAATTGTCTATACCTGGTGAGCTAACACAATGCTTGTTCTACCAAAACCATTGGCCTATGGAATTACACAGTGCCCATTGTGTAAGAAGGAGAACTGGAAGTTCACCAGCATCGGTGCCTTGCCAACTCAACCAGGTTGACTGGAATATTGGGGTCCCCGACCACTAAGGACCACCAGAGAGACCCCCAGGACAGAAGAAGGCATGCGTAAAGGGGAGGGGAAATATGTTAATGATTTTGGGGAAATGATTATCATATGTATGTTTAGTCCAAGACAATCAATGAATATGTATGTAGAATACAGTATATAAGCAGAAAATTTCCTGTACCCAGTATTCACAGATTTGGGAGGAGCTATGCCCCATCATGCATCCGGCCAAATAAAGAATGCCTGCTTCTTAATGCTACGTTGGTGTTAAGGAGTTTCTTTATTTTACTGAATTTTTGGTAACAATCTCTCTGCCAAAGATAACACACTTAAAGCAGGGAAACCACAACCTACACATTTTACCCAAGGCTTGAGAATAAAGTCCAGTGCAAGGTTTTGCTCTTGGACCTCAGGATCATCAATGGCACAGCAAAGTCTTTATGGTACAGTCCTTATGGGGAAACATAATGTATATCAACACAATAAAATATTTTTTTCACTCACTGGAGACAGAGTGTGGATATTTGCTTGTCAGGGTCACATAAGCTGCAAGGGGAGTGGGATGCTTCCCTCTCCATCCCATGTGGCACTCCCCTGCCATCATCTGGATGCTCAGAGGATAGTCCACCATCAAAAAGCCTTTCTAGATTTTGGAGGGGAGTGACTATTAAATCTCCTGGCTTTATTTTGGTATCTTTGGGTTGAGAGAAACAACCTGGAAGCTCAGTATATCTTCTGCTCCTTCACACCTTTTTTATTTCTGTTAACAAGGCCATGACTTCAAGCTTCATCCCATACCTACTTGAGTGGTGGAGGAAGAATAATGGATTACTGAAGCAGGAGTGAAAGTGACACAAATGGACATGGGGAAACAGCCTATTTCAGAGGAGCCATCAGGTCTCCAGAGAGCCCCCGGGCACTCCAGCCCTCCACATCATACTGCACCTGCCCCTTTCCAATCTAATGGTATTGCTACCTTATCCAGTGTGGGGTCTTACTGGTGGGGGTCTCATCCCTTCCAGAGGAGCCTAACACACGTAACAGCCCCAGGAGATGAATCTTAGTCTCATTTTATGGAAAAACAACTCCAAGGACTGAGTTTTGAGGCATTGGAATGCTAGGGATAACCAGCAAATGTGCCTCCAGCTGTTCAGCATTGCTGGGGGCAGCTGTGGCAAAAGTCTCACAACTGCCGACTGCTCCGCTGCCACAACATCTGTTTTCCCCTACTGTCACCCACAGCCCCTGAGACCACATGCAGCCAGAATGACTCTGCAGGAAAATTATAACCATAAAATAACAACAAAATTGAGTCCCTGCTGTGTCCTCACTTGCTACACCCAAACCCAATCCTGCACCAAAGACAAGGAAAGCACCTCCCAGGAGGTGGGAGATGCTCCCACCTCGGTACCACCCAGCAGCATTCCCACTGGGAACGTCCCCCCTGTGAAGATGCACAAGCCTAAACCAGGTGGTACCATTGTGTCTGCTGTACAGGAACCTCCGCCACCTTTGCTGCGGCAGGGACCACCATGAACAGTAGTTATTGCGATGGGGACCCAATGGGTCTCCCTCTCCTTTTTGTCCGTAGGGGGCTCGCCGGAGGACCCGGAGAGAGAGGTCAGCCCTGCCCTTTGGCAGGGCTAATGAAGCTGCCAGGAAGCTTCCAGAGGCCGGGAGCGTACCCAAATCCGGCCCTGGACCTTGCCGCCGCAGTTACCGCCCTGCCCGCCGCTCACCTTCTCCAGGAGAGGGAATATCATGGGGGGAGGGAGGGCTCCAAGTCCACGCACAGAATGTCATCGAAGGGGGGGAAACCCACCCGGGACGAGGCCACTCGGGTAGCACCGTCGCTGGTACCAGATGAGAAACCGGGTCCGTGTGCAAAACAACACCCCAGACCCACGACAGCCCGGCGCGTGGGGGTTTGATTCTTTCCTAGGGAGACAAAGGCCGGACGTGCTCACCCCCCCGCTTCGCCGCTGCTTTGTCATGCCCACCCCCCTCCGCCCCGGCCTTACCGTACGGGGCACCGGGTGCAATCAGACCCCCGCCGGGAGGTTCATGGGCGCAGCGCTGTGGTGCGGGGAAAATGCGGAGGGACACTAGGAACGTCACCCACCGGGGAAGAAAATCCGGCTCTGCAGAGACAAGCCGGGACGGCCAGGGAGTGACGCACCGCCCACTCGGACCGGACCAGACCCGCCCCGCCCCGCCACCAGCCTTCCCGTCGGGCCTGTCGGGAGAAGTAGTTCGGGCCTGGACCTGGGTCCAGCCTGCCCGCCACGGCCGGATCACCCGGGCCCCGAGGCTCTGCCGGTGCCCCCGCAACTTCCGAGAGGCCAGCCCGGCGGGGCGACTGAGACCGACCAGGTCGCAGAGCAACCTTTGTGGTGCTACTTACTTCCCCCTACACACACACCTTTCCCTGCCCGGGCTGAACACTGTGAGTCCCATGTTCCTATCCTCATCCTTTGGGATTCAGACCTAGAACCACATCGTCTCCGGTCCATCCCTCCTCCTCATGGCCATCGAGCTTACAGGAGAGTGATTTCTACTGAGCTTAAAGGAAGGAAACAGCAAGTGTTTCAGAATCCTTGAAAGGTTTGGACTGGAACATAAAGATTATCTAGTTCCAACCCCCTGCTATGGGCAGGGACATCTTCCACTAGACCAGGTTGCTCAGAGCTCCATCCAACCTGACCTTGAACACTTTAGGGAATGGGGAACCACAGCTTCTCTGGGCAACCTATGCCAGTGCCTCACCACCCTCATAGTCAAAAATTTCTTCCCAGTATCTAATCTAAACATGCCCTTTGTCAGTTTGAAGCCATTGCCCCTTGTCCTATCACTCCATGCCCTTGTCCAAAGTCCCTCTCCAGCTCTCTTGTAGCCTCTTTAGGTATTGGAAGGTGTGAAAAATGCCAATCACTCGTTTTTAAAATTTTAAAAGTTTAATAGTTATAAAATGGTTATAAAAATAGTAATATAATTAGAGTAATAAAACTTTGAGCAATTGGGATTAGGACAATATGAGACAATAAAAACAAAGAGTTACAGACAGTCCGGGTACCTCTTTCTGGGCAAAATAAGCCTGAAAAAGGACACACATTAACAGAGGATTAACCCTTAAAAGCAATAGCCTGTTGCATATTCATACATCTAGTACATGATGCATAAATTCAATTCAAACAAAGGATTCAGACTGGTCAGTCTCAGCTTCTTCCTCTTAATCCTGACAGCATCTTCAGGGCTGAGCGAGGCAGGAAGAAGTTAGTTTCTTCTGATACGAGAGCAATACATTATTTTTCTCTGAAAGATTTAGGTGTCCTGTGGCTGCTATCTCGGTGCAAGTCCTCTCTTTTAAAAAACTATCTTACATAGCATAGTTTCTATTTTAACATTATGTTATAACCTAAAACTATATTTAACACACTACTTAAGAGAATTAATACAGCATAACTTTCTAACATAACACATATAATATTCATTTTAAAATTTGAGAAAAGCCAATCATAAAACACACATTTTTCACAGAAGGTGCTTTAAGGTCTCCTTGGCACCTTCTCCAGGATGAACAATCCCAACTCTCTCAGCCTGTCTCCATAGCAGAGGTGCTCCAGCCCTCTGAGCATCTCTGTGGCTGCCTCTAGATTCGCTCCAGCAGGTCTATGTCCTTCTTATGTTGTGGGCTCCAGAGCTGAATGCGGTACCACAGGTGGGGTCTCACCAGAGCAGAGTAGAGGGGCTGAATCCCCCTCCCTTGACCTGCCTTTGATGCAGCTCAGGACACAGTTGGCTTTCTGGCCCGAGTGCACAGTGCCAGGTTATGTTGAGCTTCTCATCCACCAATACCCCTAAGTCATTCTCCTCAGGGCTGCTCTCCATCCATTTTCTGCCCAGCCTTTACTTGCACTTGGGATTGCCCCAATCCAGATGCAGGACCTTGTACTTGGCCTTGTTGAACTTCATGTGGTTCACACAGGCCCACCTCTCAAGCCTGTCTAGGTCCTTCTGGATAGCAAATAATCAAAGCGCTTCCATATAAATGCACACAACTCTGAGTTGAGAAATGTAAAGAAAAATAATTCAAACACCTTTTAAACACCCTTCTAGCTAACTGGATCAATTTAGCCCCTTCAGACCTGCTCAAATGTTCCTACAAGGGATTTAAACCACTTTTTCTTTACCCCACCAGGCTCTCAAAAACACTGACCCAACAATCATTCCCTTTTTCTTATTTCTTGGGCAATATTCAAGAGGTTAACTTTATTTCTGACCATGGATTCTTTGTTGCTTTCTGTCTGGTTCTGCTGTAACATTAATCCGGATAAATGGATCATGTTAATGAACATCAACAGAAGAACCACAGCCATAAATTCACCAGATCTGGCCTCTGAATAAACCTTAATTTTACTCTGACAGCAAAATCAGATTCAAAAGATCTCTCTCCCTGCTGCGCCCAGGGCCATATCAGTTTGCTGGGCAAGTTTCCATGACAACCCAATATTCACAGGAGCATGGCTATAATTAGGAGAGTACATTGTTAATTTAGCTCCAGATTTTTTTATTTTGTTGTATTTTAAGCAAAGGGGAACTGCCTGGATTTTCATATCTTTATCTATTATCATATTATGGTTAAATTATTATTCCAAGCACAAATAACATTGCTTCAGTGAAAATTGAGCTGCCATGCAGGGCTCACTGGGGCAGAAAACACCTCTGCCTACATCTCTTTTTTGTGGCACATCTCATGCAGCTCCCTCCCATTCCCTCCAGCCCCCAAGCCTCTCAGTTGAGACCCCCCAGACCCAGGATTTCCTGGGGATGTTCCTGGTATATAACAGGAGCAAGGTTAGGGAAAAAAAAGGCAGGATCTGCCCTTGCATTAATGATCATTTTTTGAAATGCCAGTGCAACTGGAATTGTCAGCTTTAACCGGATAACAATTCATCTCATCTATTTATTTAAAGCAAATAGCCCTCTTTGGAGAATACTGGCCCATAATATTAATGGTGTCAACACACTGAAGTGTGTAAATCCAGCTTCTGGGTGGGCACAACAGGTCCTGGCCCCACATAGTGGGACCTCTCTGTGCATCCTGGTCCTGCCCCAACCTGCTCAAGGCATCTTTGGCCTGGTGACATCACAAAATGCCACTATGAGCTTCCCTCCATCCTTGCTGGAAGCAGGAAGGTGGCAAGGCTGGGAGCTGGGGGCTCTGGTTTAGGAGCCAAAATAAGTGCTGGATCAGGGCACACAACTTCTAGCCTGAGCTTTTTGGGTAATGAACCATCCAGCAAAGCATGGTGTCTGTGGGAGTGTGTGAGGAAGTTGGATTCATTCCTCTAGTAGGTGGAGGTGGAATTTGGACAGGAATAACAGTAGGGTGACTAAAGATAAACCCAGGGATGGGTACTGGGCAGCATCAGCCTGGGATTTGGGAAAAGGGGCCATCACTGCCATCTCACCCCTGCACTCCCTCCCTCACATGGGTTCCAAGCTCCATGGACACCCTGGTCACAGCATTCCATTCATTATTAATGTGTCCAAGAACAAAGAAAGTGCAGCTTTATGGTAACCAGGGATTTTTCTCAAGGATCTGGCACAGCTCCAGGTTCAAAGAGCACAGCAGAGCTGCTGGTCCTGTCCCCATGCAGGTGCAACCTTGCTCCCCTCAGCCTGGTGCTTCAACCCCTCCAAGCTGCATGTCTTGACCTGATCCTTTTATCCCTGCTTTTGGCTTAATCCTATTGTAGGACAGAACACAAATGTCCTTCTTTCAGGGAAAAGATGCTGTGGCTACTGTTCTGGGTACCATATGCCAGGTAATAACACAAGATGATTCAGTGCTTGGGAAATTAAAATTGTTCTTTATTTAAAGTGTGTATTCAGGGAGGTAGTGAGGTGCCAGGGGAGTTCCTACATCACCTTAGCAGTGAGAATTGAGGCAAGCTTGCCTGGCTCCTTATGCTGCCAAGCACAGAGTCCACAAGGTGCTGGAACCTGTGTGGGAAGGACTGTATCCTGTCTCAGAATCCTCCCAGGGCTGCTTCTGGGGAAGCACTGAGCATCTCTGGAAAGATGTTAAGAGCCTCCCTAAGTTCTTTCCTAATTCAGTGGGAACTGGTGGATCTCTGCCAATGGGAAATGCTCCAACTGTGAAAAATGTTTATTATATGATTGGCTTTTCGCAAATATTAAAATGAATATTATATGTGTTATGTTAGAAAGTTATGCTGTATTAATTCTCTTAAGTAGTGTGTTAAATATAGTTTTAGGTTATAACATAATGTTAAAACAGAAACTATGCTATGTAAGATACTCTTTAACTAGCTCAAGAAAGGAGATAATCAAGAAATTCTTCACACAAAGATAACAGCAACAAGCTCCAAGAAAAGAAAAATTGCCTCATTATCAGAAAAGACAAACTTTCTTCTACTGCTTTTAAGAGTTAATCCTTTGTTAGCGAGCCATGCTTTTTTTTTGGAAAGCATCTGAACGTTCATATTCTTTGCTTTTATTGTCCTTTATTGTCCTAACTCCGATTGTCCAAATTCTTATTGCTCTAATTTGTATTACTATTTTTATAACCATTTTATTACTATTAAACTTTTAAAAATTTAAAACAAGTCATTGACATATTTCACACAACCTCAAATGTTTTGTCTCAGGAAAATAGCAAGAGGCCTAGCAATGATGAGAACCTGCTGCTTCAGAGGGGCTATTTGCTGAAGGCAAAATTTGATGTACTTTATTCTACTCAAAATTTTACATCCCCTGCATGGAAAGCTCAGTTATACATACAGATAGGTACTGACAAAATAAACTAAAGCAGAAGAGAGTTCCTTTCTTCTTCCTCAAGTCCTTCTGGCATAGGTGGGATGATGGGAATATCTTTCAGGATGAAGACACGGTGGTGCCCTCATCAGGTGATCTACAAAATGCTGCTGTGGTCATCAAGTGCTTAAATGCTTCATCAGAGACTCCTGCAGGAAAAGAAACCCTTAAAATAGTTGGGTCAACAATCATCCTGCCAGAATCAGAGACATCATTATTCTGGTTGGGCTGCAGTTGAGTTGAAAGCTAATAAACCTCCTTTAAAAACCCAAATAATAGACCTACTGTAAAAGCAAGAACTGGAGACAGACAAGGTGTTTATTCTCATCCTGAAAGAGCCTGAGTGAGCAGCTCTGCCTGCTTCCTGAGCCCGGAGACTTCTGTCTATGCCTGAGGGGCTGGCCTCATTGGTTGTGGGGCTCCAGCAGTTCCTCTTCCATCCAAATCTTATGGAGTGAGATATCCCAGCTGCAAAGCAAGAGACAAACTGAGGTGATGGGGTGTAAATGTGGCCAGCCAGGACATTTGTGGCAAAAGAAACAGCACAAAGCTGTCAAGAGTCTCTCATATATATTTATATATATATATATATATATATATATATATACATAAAATAAATCAAATAATCAAATTTCAGACCAGGGTATCCGCAGCTGAAGCAATGCTTGTTTATGCCAAGAGGAGAAGCTGGTTTTGAAACACCAAATGTGGGGACAGACTCCTTCCCCCATGTCCTGGTGACAGAGAAAGGGGGTGGAGTTTTTAGCACTGTGTGGGTGTGACCACATGGTTTATTCCATACCTATCACTCCTAACATAATCTTCAACAGTCCATTATACCTTTCAATCTTCCCAGAGGCTTGTGGATGATAAGGGATGTGATATATCCACTCAATGTCATGTTTCTTTGCCTAAGAGTTTATGAGATTGTTCTGAAAATGAGTCCCATTGTCTGATTCAATTGTCTCTGGGGTACGATGTTCATGCACGGACAGACAACTCTTCAACTAATTAAGTTGAAAAGAAGGATATTTATTGCAGCACGCTGGACACATGTGGAATCATTTCTAAATACACGTGCAAGGAGTTGCAGACTCCTGCCCTATATTTATACAGAATAGGTTTGACATATCTAAGTGGTTTCTAAGGACACATAGCACATAATCATTACCTGCCCGCTTTGTATTATAATCAGCTGAATATCCATTACGGCTACTCAATTGAACTCCCTTAATTGGGTTGGTGGGATTTTGAAATAAGGGAGTGGGCGTATGGGAGGAAGAAAGCTGTCTTCCTCATGGTGAACTCTTCACTTATGGCCAGTTGGCAGGACTTTTTGATCTGCTGGTCAGGGTTCAAGCCTCTCCTAACTGTTTGATTATTCTTAAGGCAAGGTATTTCTATGGTCTCTTCTCCTTCATAATTGCTACATTTATCCCTGTCACTCCTAGCTTCTCTTTCCTAATGTATTTGCTACTCTTTAACTAAGGTACTTAATTCTTGCCACCTATATTACTAACTTAGCTTCTTAACTAATTTTAAAATCTTAACTAAAATATGCAATCTTCTACTATCCTAATTATATTCCCAGCTGGCCCCTTGACTCAATGTGGCCACAAAATGTGCCTCTCATGGCCTGAGATGGTGTTTCAAGCAGTAGCATGTTTTACTGGGTATGTATCAAGCCAGACAGTTGTTGCCTCTACCATGGTGAGGATGTAGTATTTGCCTTGGCGTGTTCATGGCAGTGGTCCAATATAGTCAGTTTGCCAGGCCTCACCATATCAGAAACCCAGCCACTGCCCTCTCTTCCAAGGAGATTTCACTTGTGTGGCTCACTTGATGGCAGCACGTTTCACATTCATGAATGATCTGTGTGATGGCCTCCATGGTCAGGTCTACCTGTCAATCACAAGCCCATCTGTATGTTGCATCCCTTCCTAGATGCCTAGATAGCAGCTTTCCACCTCTGATGTCTTCCTATGACACTTCTGGATCTATCAGTAAATAAAGCATAGCCTCTTTTGTTTTCTGGTAAGTTGTTATATGATGATGCTTTTTGGGTATGAATCACCTTCTCAGCCAAAGCTGTTATCAAATCTTCCAAAATATCGGAAAAAGACTCTTTAACACTAATGTGGTGTTAAAGAGGGCATCATTTATTCAGGTCTGAGGTCACATGGGGCATAACTCCTAACCTTACGCAGACACATGATTCTACAAGTGTGTTGCTTATACACAGTTGTTACATGCTGTCCTGGTTTGAAAAGGAAGTGAGCTTTTTGGGATGCTGAGGTCAAACCAATAGGTGCTCAGATCTGAATATTGGCACCTGGTGTGGCCACTGAGGACATGGGTACGCCTCTGAGAACGCGGGGGGGGGGGGGGGGGGGGGGGGGTTAAAAGCAGAGAGCTCCCAGGAAAACTTTCTCTTGGGTTCCATCTGTGAAAGAGGTCAGACCTCCCCTGCCCAGTTGCTGGCTGGGTGGGGGAGGGGAAGCCATGCGGCCGGGTGAGGTAGGCCGGGCCTTGGACAGAGAAGGGAGGTGAAGGCCCCTGCAGGATGGAAGGGTGGAGGAGAGAGGCATCAGACAGACCCCCCCCCAGGAGAGAAAGAGAGAGAGACGGTGCCTGTGCCACCTTGAAATTTGATAGCACGGCCTACTGAGAAGGAGGGGGGGGGGGGTGTGGCGAGAAGGTGCCTGGCAGGGCAGCGTGGGAGTTCTGGACAGGCAGAGCCTGAGATTTTTAACCCTTTTCTTGCATGATGGAAACCTTACAAATGCTGATCCTCCTGGAGTTGAATGAGAAGAGAGACAGAGATGAGATAAGAGGAAATGAGCCACGAGAGAACTTGAGAATAATCTTAGGTGGGAGGGATGATGGAGTGGCCTTTGGCTGGACTTTTCTTGTATAGCCATGGACAGAACCATTTTTCCTGTGACACAGAGACTGCATTTAGAGGGGAGGCAATGGCTTGGAGCCAAGAGAGTGCAGTGATGTTATGTGAAGGAGTGCATGAACAGAGACGACGGGTGAGGAGGGTGGTGGTGGTGCCCTCCGTCTTCAGGGAAGAAGACCTCTGTTCTCAAGACCCTTCGGCCCCAGGGGGTGAATTTGGGGGGGACAGGTGTCCCGAAAGTGAGAGACTCTGCTTTTTTTGGAACTGGGCAAAGCATCCTTAAAAGGGGAACCCTAGAAGCAGCTCTGGTTCATGCGCAGTGGTGAGAGCACTGTACATGGAAGGAAGATGTCACGATGGCAAATGATCTCCAGGCAGTGCCACGTGTGACATGGAAACACAAGAGGTCTCAACTGTGTTTCCAGGGGAAGCCTATGGTACAAGAGGGACTCCTCTCTTCTTGATGAACTGAGAATTGATTATCTAAAGGGTGGTGATGGACTGAGAGTTGGTGATCTGAGGGGTGGTAACTGAATTGAGAATCCAAGGTTTTGTACTGCTGTGAATATTGGAAATTTGGTGGGGGGAGGAGGAATGTTTTTGGAAGGTTTTCATTCTGAGTTCTGTGTGTGTTTCTTTTTATATATAGTTGTAGGTTAATAAAGTTTTTCTTCTTTATTCTTAAGTTGGAGCCTGCTTTGCTCTATTCCTGGTCACATCTCACAGCAGACACCAGGGAGCATATATTTTCATGGGGGCGCTGGCATTGCGCCAGCATCAAACCATGACACATGCATATTACAATTTACCCATTACCATAACTCCCACACCAAGTTCCCAGATTCAGCCCTTGTTTTGTCTATTACTGCATTTTTGAGCCAGGTGTCTTCTTATCTTCCAACCGTCCTTGCTGGAAAAGTAGTGTTTGCATGCATTGTTTCTCTGCTAAAAGTTCACAGGCACAGTAAAAATTTAATTAACCCATTTAGTATCAATGCTCAAATATCTCTGGCTTCTGGCGAGTCTGCAATCTCTTATAGGATTCCTGGGAAATTGGGTTTTCCCATTTGGGCTTGTTGTGTAATCAGTGCTACCCACTTCCTCTATGTACTGGTTGCATGATGCATTGAGGGGATGTTTCCTTTGAACATCCAGTGTAGCACAGGCAATCACGGTGCTAAGAGGAGACACACTTCTGTCCCAACAACTTCTGAGGCTGCTCAAACCCCCTCATAGGCTGCTAATATCTCTCTTTCAGTTGGAGTACAGTGGGCTTCTGATCCTTGATAACTCCAGCTCCAAAACCCTAATGGTCGACCTCGGGTTTCTCCTGAGGTCCTTTGCCAGAGGCTCCAGGACAGACCCTATTGTAGCAGAGGTCCCGCAGGGGAATAATGAGCATCGACTCCATGATTGCAGAAGGCTGATCAATCGCTTTATTGTACTATATTATACTATACTATTCAGAAAACCCCATCGCCCTTGCCAGTGAGATAGAGTGGAAATTTTCCAGAGAAGAAATCCATTTTGATTTAGGTGAAATGTACATCTTTGAGTTAAGTCTGTAGTTTGAAAACATAGCTGTTTAGTCTGACTGCCTGTTCTCATAAAAAGCCTATGCTCAGAGAAACTGCTTCAGCCGAAAGACAGAGATAAGGGGGGGGGAGACAGAGAGAGACAGAGAGACTGCTGTGAGAGCAGGTCAACCTGACCTAGGAATTCTTTCTGATAAAGAAGAATTAGCGGCAAATGTCATGCGAAATTTGTAAAAATGAATATCTATGAACATATTGTGAAATTGCATGCATATGTATTTGAGAGGGAGATAAAAAAGGATCTGGAGTTCCCAGAGGTGTGCATGTCTTTTAAGGAGAGTAATCTCCACATGCGTCCAGCGCTGTAGTAAACATACCGGCTTTACAACTTCCACAAAGTTCTGGAGTTTTGTTTGCCTCCGCAAAACACCAGACAGTCACAACACACATGTGGATCCAAATTGTTCAATGAATCCAAAACACCATCACCAGAGTCCAATTAAAAAATCACCCTTTGGTAAACAAATCTCCATAACACAGTCCACATTTGCACAATAACAGGTGCAGCAAGTGGAGATAAGAATTGTTTCTCATTCTTTTCTCTGAGCTTTCTCACAGCTTCCCAGGAAAATCCTGGGACAGCTATGCCTCTCTCTCTGTCCAGAGGATATGTGATTACCACAAGACCCTGTTCCCCAGATGCAGTGTAGAGTATATTTTGCACAGCTGATCCTGTCCTAACAGGCCCAAGAGCTCCTGCACAAGCTATTTCCTGTTTGATCTGCTCAAAGGCCCATTGTTGCTCAAGGCCCCACTTGAAATGGTTCTTTTTCTGGGTCACTTGATAAAGGGGGCCCACAAGCTGGCTATAATCTGGAATATACATTCTCCAGAACCCCACAAGGCTTAAAACAGCTCACGTTTCCTTCTTGGCAGCTGGTGGAGACATAGTTGCAATTTTTTTAACCACTTCTGTAGGCACATGACGACATCCACCCTGCCATTTTATTCCCAAGAACTGGATCTCTTGTCCAGGTCCCTTTACCTTACTTTGTTTTATGGCAAGACCAGCTTTCAGAAGAATTTGGATTATTTTCTTTCCTTTCTCAAAAACTTCTTCTGCTGTATCACCCCACACAATGATATCATCAATACATTGTAAGTGTTCTGGACCTCCACCCTGTTCCAGGGCAGTCTGGATCAGGCCATGGCAGATGGTGGGGCTGTGTTTCCACCCCTGGGCCAGGTGGACAATGTGACTGCGGTCACAAGGGTTTTCAGGATGAAGAAGAGACGAGGATGTTGACTCCATGATCAGAAGGCTTGATTTATTATTTTATGATATATGTTACATTAAGACTATACTAAAAAGAAAATAGAAAGGAAAAGGTTTCTTCAGAAGCTAGCTAAGCTAAGAATAGAAAAGAATGAATCACAAAGATCTGTGTCTCAGACAGAGCAAGAGCCAGCTCTGCCATGAGTGGTCAAGAAATCCAAACACCCACAGGAGACCAATCATGGGTCTACCTGTTGCATTCCACAGCAGCAGATAACCATTGTTTACTTTGGTTGCTGAAACTGCAGGTTCTCACAAGGAAAAATCCTAAGAGAGGATTTTTCATGAAAGATGTCTGGGACATGTCACCTTTTTTATTTAGTTAAATTAAAAGGAAAAAGTGTTTGTAATTTTCTCTGCTGTACTCATGCCGAAGAAAAAGACAAACACTTGACAGGTTATCTGTTGCCAATCAAACTCCACTCAAGTGCTCCTGTGGAATGCACTGGGAATTTCTTCACCCGTAGAACATAAAAGTCTATCATATCACTAAAACAATTTTATAATATAAGAAAATGCAAAAACAATGCAAAGAAAATTCAAGTCCAAGCAGCTGAGTTTCAGGAAAAGTCCATGGCTTGAAGATGTTCCTCTTTGCCATATCTGAAAGTTTCTTTTGGTCCTGAAACAGGCTTGCTACAGAAAAGTCCATCAATAGTTATCAAATGTCCATTGACAGTCTTCAAACAATTTTGAGAAAATTAGAAAATTTCTGAAATGTCTTGCCACAGCCCTTCATTGAACAACTTGGGCTGAAGCCAATCCCTGCCTCTGAGCTGCTTCCAGCTCTTTCACCCTTTTTTATTTAAGTAATTTTTTTTTTTTTTTTTTGTTTGTCTTGTCGGAAAGAGCAGCAGCAGCAGAGGAGCCAGAGAGAGGCCCTTGGGGGCCCTGGCCCATGTGGAAGGATCAGGAACCCCAGACCTGGCCCACAGAAAGGTGGCCCAGGACCAGAAGGGGGAAGCAAAGCCCCCAAACCCAACAGGAGGCCGGGAGGTGGCCCTGGCCCAAGCAACCAAGGCAGACAGCCCAGGCCCAGCCCCCGAGGCAGGCTCTGCATTGGCACAGACCCGCACCCTGCTGACAGTACAATGGCAGAAGGGGTGACCAAACGCTTCCTTTCCCCAAAATCACCGAGGCATGCCGGCAATGGGAAGACAGAAGCTGTCCCGAGAAACTTCGTCTCGGGTCTGGGGATGTCCTTTCCCCACAGCAGACAAGCGATGCTCGCTTCCTGCTGTGCCCTCTGCCTCTGCAATGCAAATGCAACAGGTGTTCCTCCCATCTGCCTCACGGCACCACCGCCACCCGCTCTGGGCTGGGGACCAGTGGCAGAACTTTCGGGACCCACCTCCCCCTCGCCGCTGGGGCGCGCGAGGGGCGGCAGAGAGATTCGCATCCCCCAGGGGGAAACCCCAGACCAAACACCCCCCAACCCGCCAAAAATGCTGATCTTGAAAACAGGCAGCCGGGCTGCGCCCACAGCCAGCTGTCGGGCCATGCCTCCTCCACGGAAGGACAGGCTGACGCCCTCTTCCCCTGTCCCAGCTCCCCCCGTAGGGGCAGCCCCGGGACAACCCGAAAAACTCGGGGAGGAAGTCACGCTGGATGCAGGAGGCGCCGCTGCAGCTGCCGCCGGCTCCAGGACAGCCTCTGACACAGACACGGAGGACGGAGTCCCCACAGGAGGCAGAACTGCCAGGGCGGGCAGTGGGGCCGCCTGGGGAGGCGGCGGGGGCGGCGGGGGTGGCACGTGGTCGGCAGCTTCTTCTGCGCCGGACATCGGCCGCAGAAGCGCAGTCGCAGAAGGCGGCGGGACGGCCGGGGGGAGCGGTGGATCTCTGTTGCCCAGCAACATCGGCACAGCAGCGGGAAGCGGTGTCTCTGAGATAGATGCAGGCAGGGAAGCCGGCGGAACTGCGGCCGGAGCGCCCACAGGTTCTGCCGGAGGGGCGGCCGCGGGACGGGCTGCGCGGGGAACCGCCCGCACCTGTGGCGCTGGACGGGGCGGCGCTCGTGGCGCCGGCCGGGGCGGTGCTCGCGGCGCTGGTCGGGGCAGCACCGCCCACTCCCATCCCCCCTGAGAGCAACGGGAGGGGGGAAAAAACGGCTCCGTCTGAGCATGCTCCGAAGACGCAGTAAAAAAAACTTCAGCTGCGGGCGAAACTTCGCCCCCCCACTGTGGTTCAGGGGGGCTGGAAAGCAGCAGAGCGTCCCCCTCCAAAGGGTCTTCCCCCGGAATTGGGGGGAACGGGGCTTTGCCCTTGCAGTTAGCAATCCAGGGAAAAACAGCTGCTCTCCGTTTCAAGACTAGAAAGAGCTTCAAAAAGGTTGGATAAATTGAGGGGCATCCGAACCCACGGTATAAAAAGAATTGGAAAATGGAGTCCATACACTCCCAGACAAACATATCGAGGGCATATAGCACATTCCTAAAAAACCCAAAGAGCTTTGCCCATAGAAAAAACTCATAGAGATCCGTCTCCAACAGGAGAATTCTGTCCTCTTCACCCCATTTTTGCCAGAGGGCAATAAGTTTCTCCTCTGAAGGGGAGAATGGAACCTCATCCTCTAGGGGAGAAGTCCGCAGCCACAAACTGCGAATGGCCTCATCTTTAGGAGGGGAAAAACCAACAGTACCTTGTGACAGTGTCCAGGACTCTCTGGCTATCTGCACGGTGCTGCTGAGCTTTCTGAACATCTTCCTGGAGGCTTTTCAGAAGGTTCTCTTTGTGGTCAGCCTTGCTGAGAACTCTGTCCAAATTCGGATCTTCAGTTCTTCAGCTCCTGGCCAGAATCCACTTCTGTGGTCACTTGTGAAGCAACCATCAATGCCACACATTCAGGGCTCACCCAGTGCAGCAATGCTCCTCTGGTGGTCTCACCAAGTGATGATTGTCCTCCTCAGTCGAGGGTCACCAATTGTGACTGTGGTCACAAGGGTTTTCAGGATGAAGAAGAGACGAGGATGTTGACTCCATGATCAGAAGGCTTGATTTATTATTTTATGATATATGTTACATTAAGACTATACTAAAAAGAAAATAGAAAGGAAAAGGTTTCTTCAGAAGCTAGCTAAGCTAAGAATAGAAAAGAATGAATCACAAAGATCTGTGTCTCAGACAGAGCAAGAGCCAGCTCTGCCATGAGTGGTCAAGAAATCCAAACACCCACAGGAGACCAATCATGGGTCTACCTGTTGCATTCCACAGCAGCAGATAACCATTGTTTACTTTGGTTGCTGAAACTGCAGGTTCTCACAAGGAAAAATCCTAAGAGAGGCTTTTTCATGAAAGATGTCTGCGACAGGACACCCCTCCAGGTGAAAGCAAATTGTGGCCTGCACTCTGCCACCAGAGGGACTGAGAAAAATGCATTAGCAATACCAGTTGTGGCAAACCATTTGGCTGCTTTTGACTCCAGCTTATACTGGAGTTCCAACATGTCTGGTATGGCAGCACTCAGAGGCCGTGTGACTTCATTCAGGTCCCGATAATCTACTGTCAGCCTCCATTCCCTGTTAGACTTTCACACTGGCCATATGGGACTGTTAAAGGGTGAGAGGGTTCTGCTGATTACTCCTTGGCTCTCTAGTTGACAAATTAGTTCATGGATGGGAGTTACAGAGTCTCAGTTGGTGTGATAATTCTGACAATGCACTGTCCTGGTAGCAATTGGTACTTGCTGGTCTTCAACCTGCAGCAATCCTACAATGAAAGGATCTTCTGAGAGACCTGGCAGGGTGGATAACTGTTTGATCTTCTCTATATTCACTGTAGCTACACCAGAAACCCATCAACACCCTTTTGGATCCTTGAAGTACCCTCTCCTGAGGTAGTCCATGCCAAGGAGACAAGGGGCCTCTGGGCCAGTCACAATGCTTTTGCCATCTGTCCCCTGTTAAGTTCACCTCAGCCTCTATTACAGATAACTCCTGGCATCCCCCTGTCACTCCAGAGATCCAGATGGGTTCTGCACTCCTGTGCCTTGATGGCATCAGTGTACACTGTGCACTGGTATCTATTAAAGCTTTATACTTTTGTGGATCTGATGTGCTAGGCTATCAAATCCAAATGGTCCAGTATGCTCGGTCATCATTTTCTTCCTCCTGGCCGAAGGCAGGGACCCTCTATTCCTGTTCCTGGACAGAATATTCACTATCTAATCTTTGCAATGCCAGATCAGAAGTGATTGTAGTTCTTTTATATCTGGGAGATCACTGATTGCCTTCTGGTCTCTCTGCAGCAACTACACTGACATCTTCTTGGGTGATCCCTTCTTAACAGCTCTCTTCCCCCTCAGTTCATAGACATGGGCCTCCAGCATAAAGGTGGGTTCACCATCCCACTTCCTCATGTCCTCCCTCTGCTCATGCAGAAAGAACTAGAGTTCATTACATGGCCTGCACTTGGGGCTTCCTTTTCCTCTGACCAGGGCAGGAGAGGAACGATCTCTTGGGCTGCCCCTAAAAGCTGGGGTGCTGGTTCATAGGGATGAGGAAGTACCCAGAGTTTCTTCTACATTTTGGAGCCAGGACGACACCATCTCTACAGTTAGTATATCCTTTTGTAGGTGACAGAATACCAAGCTTCTAGAATGTAAAGCAGGGGCACTTTGAACCACCTTCCTCCACATGGCCAGTGTGCAAGGGACATCCTCTGGATCTTTAGAGACACTGTAACCTTTTAGATTGCTAATTCCTTCAAGTACTGGATACCTTTGTCTGCAGTGGTGCACTTCCTGGCGGAGTTCACAAGATCTTCCTTAAATGGATATCTTGCTCTCACACTTAAGAGAAGCCATCTCCAGAGAGCGCAAATTGCTCCTTCCTTTCCAATTCCTCTTTAAATTTCTTTATCTTTAGCGAGGGATCCCAGCTGTTGGGCTTCGTGACCTTCTAACTGCTGACTGTTGGCCCCATTATCCCAGCATCAAAGCAGCCAGGCAGAATCTGCTCAACTGGCTGGCGGCTGTAATATTTTTGCAAGTCTTGAAGTTCTGATGAGGTCAGGGACCAAATAACTTTGGTTTACTGTTTGATTGACCTCATTCCTTTCAATTTCTTTGTTGTAGGGCCTGCCTCTTGATCTCACACCTCCTTTTCTACTAGTACTTCCTTTCCTTTTTCTTCTTCCTCTCTGTCTTGGGGTGGTGGCTCATGGTGATGGGGTTTTCCCATAGTAATTTTGTGCCCAGAATTGTTACTGTGTCGTCCCCCCCCTCCCCCCCCACCCATGGCTTGGGGAATATCATGATGGGTGAAGTTTTAGCCCAGGATCCAGACGACGTTGGGGTGGGGGCTGGCCCTTCCTTCCGGTGGGGGGGATCAAAGCTGCCGCTGTATGGTTGGCATGGTGACTGGATCTGACCTGAGATCCTATTGCTCTGTAGGGATTTTTTGGGGTGTTTTTTCCTTTTGGCACTGCAACCAGGGCCTGCCTGCTTGCTTCCCTGCTTCCCTGCCACTCTGGAGCTCAGAGCCAGCACGTGAGATGGTGAAACCTGGGACCACCTTCTGCCAAGCCCCTGCCCCTATAGCTGCTCCTGTGTGTTAGGCTCCGAGACTATGATCTGCCACTGTTTCTACACTGCAAGCCTTCTCCCTGTTTCCCAGTTGTTTGGAGGTCCAGAGCCAGTGTGTGAGGTGCTGCTGGGACTGGGGCTGCCCCCACCAGGCCACTTCTCTGCATGGTAGTCCGACATCGCAACCAGCCACTGCCTGTGAGCTGTGCAAAGGAGCAATCTCCTGTCCTCCCCTTCGCCTGAGCTCCCAGACCCCCCTCAGAAAGTTTTGGAGCCTGCATTGGAGCACCACCGAGGCCACGGGAACCATCACAGCCCCTCTGTCAACAGTGCCCCCTGAAGCTGCGAGGGAGTCACTGCAGCCTCCCTACCTCAACACCAGCCGATAGTGCCCCCTGCTGGTTGTGGTCATAACTACACCAAAGGGGAAATTGCTTGATGGGCAGGAAAAGGCTGTTATTGGGTTGTCTGGTTTTTTTGTTGTTGCTGCTGTTGTTGTTGTTGTTTGTTTGCCTTGTTTTATATATAAATACATATATTATAGCAAAGAACTGTTATTCCTTTTGCCACATCTTTGCCTGAAAGCCCCGTTATTTTAAACTTATACTAATAAGGAGGTAAGGGGTCATATTTTCCATTCCAGGAAGGCTACTGCCTTCCTTGGCAGACATCTGTCTTTCAAACCAGGACACTCCTTTATGAATTGATGGTACAGGCCTGATAACTTGCCTTGTCCATTTTTTTGTTTTTACTACTGGGGCAATAACTGTAGTTGCTGTGGTTTGAGTCCCTGTCTCAGGCATAGTGTCCTCAAACACAGTTTGTCTTCCTGCCTCAACTACAGTCCTCAGAGAGTATTGAACAGTGGCTCCGTAGGCGCAGACCAGGCCCCAGTACAGGGTGAGAAGCTTCTGGTTTTTGTTAGGGTAGGCAAGGCACCTTTCTATCAGTTGACAGGTCAGTTTCTTAAAGATTTTTGCCTGTTCAGGTCTAAAATCCCAGGTAATGGGAGGTGATAACTGCCTTGAAACCCTGCCCAAATCCTTTCACACACCCTGCCACCCAGGAACTGGATGCCTCGGGGCAGATTTCAATAGCTCCTCACCTAAAGTTTGTTTTCTCTTACACCAGGATGACAACAGATTCCATGAACTCCATAGTGTGCCAACAATATTGGCTAATATTATTAAGAGTATTAAACAGCTTACATATGGATGAGCAAAGACTGTGGAATCCTGCTTTATAAATGCATTCACATCTACCTCGAGCAGGGAGGAGGAAGTGATTCCCTCACCATCGTTTGTGTTAACATGTTCCCAAAGGCAGCACAATAAAAAGATAAGCAGTGCAGCTGACAAACACCATGTGCTGCTGCACACAAGCCTGCTGCTTGATAACTACTATTTATCATTTACTATAGCGTGCA